>NC_090946.1:57121882-57424912 GCF_040807025.1 Struthio camelus | reverse complement strand
TTTATATGCACAGGCAAAACCGAACATTTCCCTTGGTTACATTGATTTCCTTGGCCCCTACTTTCCAAGCTGGGGAACACAGACAGGAGAGCTGGTAGTGGCCATTTTTTGTCTTTCTAATTAAAGTTTTGTACCGCACAGCCAAACATTCCCCATCCATTAGAGAAAAATTCCAGGCTTGATAATGGTGAATTTTTGCTTCACCAAATCTCACATACCACCTTTGACATAGTATTTCAACTGAGGTCTTTCAATTAATGAGCAGTTCTTTATGGAGCACAGGGATGGTCCTAGACCAAGCCGGTGCACACTAAAATGTCCACTAGATGGCCACAAGCAAATGCACATACACACACACAAACACGCGTGCACACACGCGCGCACACACACACACACACACACAGATACGCACACCGGCAAGCCAGCATGCATGCTGCCCAAACACATCACAGGGAGCAGGTACACAGGGCCAAAACTAAGGAAAGGGACAAAATCCCAAGAGTTCCCCCAGCACTGATGCGGGGACAATCTCCCCTGCACGTGGGCTAACAGCCATTTTCCTCCAGGCCTCTTTACCCTCTGATAATCCGTGTGGCTCAAACCTTAGGCTGCTTTCTCAGGGGAGCCAAGGTATTGCTCTGTACAAGTCCTGCAAAGGAAGCCCTTTCTGATACTGAGCTCTTAAGTGAGGAAAGGGCAGAGAATCACTGCCCTTCCCAGCGGGGAGCCTGGAAGCTTTCTAGGCTTCCCCTGTGACACTGCTTCAGCTGATAAACTGCTGTCACAGTCCCACACGATGTCATGGTGCTGGCTGGTCTCTGATCCAACATACTCTTTTCCATCCAGCACCTCGTTCTTCCCTGAGGCATCCAGCCACCTCAGGCTGAACTGTGCAGATGCTGAACTTCTTATATTTATCCACAATATCTCTTTCCTCCCTGGTATTTATTGCCATGGAAAACATGCAGACATCCTCACCAGCACTTTGTACTTTCTAATGTTCCTCTCCCCACCAGCCCGCCCTGGACGAATCCTGTCACCACACTGTATGCCATCTCGGTAGCCTAGAGAAGCTCAGTGTTCCTCAGTGCAAGCTCTTCACACCTGTGCCATCTCCAGCCATATACCTATCACTTCCCCATTCAGATCCCATTGCCGAGTCCAGCCGTGTACCAGCTCAGAGCTCCCCCTTTTCACCTCCACATCCAGGGGTCCCATTGCCATCTCAGCACTCAGTTCTTCCTGATGACTATACATATCCCTTTCTACCTCCTTCCTTTCCATGTCAAGTCCCTACCATGAGAATAATCAAAATGAAAACCTCAGCTGAAAGGACAGCAATGCTCTCACCCTCGTATCAGACAGGGCCAGCAGCCCTGGCTGGGTCCAATTTAAGGACACAAGCACTGCAAAGAACAGACTGTTATCTTCCTCTGCGCATCTCACCATCCACGCTCATGGGCCCCTGAATTGCCACAACAGCGTAAGGTCTGATTGGGGTGCCCTGGGGCTTCCCCGAATCCCTTCCCTGTAATGATCACCCCAGGCCTTCTAGCCAGGTGTCAGGCCACCCTGAAGTGCCCAGAAGGGAACTGTCTGGCCTGGCTCGAAAACTTCCTGTCCCCAGGCTGCTGGCGGAGGCTGCACTACTTATGTAAACCTAGAAACAGTTTATTGCTGTCTTTTCAAATATAATGTCAAAATTATTGGCAGTGTTTATGATGACATCACTTTCTATGGCTGGTGTAAAACTGATATGAAGTTAAATGAGAGCAGTAAAGGTTGTACATGGCCTGCATGGCTGATCACAGGACTTGTCATCACTGCTGCCTGCTGAAAAGCCAGTAAAGAGCTTCCTGAACTCACATTAGAAAGAGCAATTCCTGTACACAGCACGGCAAGAGCCCTTCCTTGTAAGAGGTGTGGTTGTCTCCGACCTACAGCCACATACCTTAGGGTGGGCAAGTAGGGTATTCATCAGTAACTCTAATGCTATCCCAGTCTTCTCTTTTTTTCAAGACTGGCATTTGATATTCATGGTCTGACCAGCTACTGGCCTGCTCCTCCTCTGAATTACTGACCAAGATTGCTCCAGGAGAAAATATACGTTGGCTTTCTTCCTAGCAGTGTTTTAAGATTCTTTCCAGGTTGATATCAGGGCAACAAACAGCCTGGAGACAATGATGGTTCAAAAGAGAAATTTAGATGTGGTAGTATCAAGGGCAGCAGATGTGCCCTTGCATTCCCCAATATTTTTCTTTACATGGGTGATGCGTACTACTATCCCATCTCTGAAGATATAGGTGGGTAGACAAGGTGAAATTTGTTTTGATCTCTCTTCCTTGCCTGACTCCAGAGGGAAGGAGGAGGTGGGCTGCTCCAGCACACAGGGGACTCTTGCCTGCACTGCCCTCCCAGGTTCTGTGCTGATGCTCTTGTGCCAGAGGCTCCGGGTGAGCGCAGCACACTGCCTGCACTGATGCTAGCACCCTTACTCAAGAAGTACAGACATCCCTTGGGGTCTGATGCAGTTTAGAAGAGAACAAGGAAACGGCTTGTTTAAGATCAGTCCTAGAAAAGCAGAGGTGATGCTTGTTCAGAGGGCAAGGCAGTTGGTCCTACCAGCAGTTGTTTTGGCTTTACCCTTCAAAAAGCAAGTTAGAGTGAATCTCTCACTGCTCCGGGCACTCAGCTAACACATCCAAACAGACATGCTTAAATGAGCCCAGAGACAGTACTCGTCCCTCTTGAATACAGACATGATGTCTTGATCCAAGCTTGGGTCTCCTCTGTGCTAAACTGGCTTACAGCGTACTCATTCAATACAGGCTCAATACAGCACCCAGCATTCCCATGCCACACATCTTGCAGGCCAGGCCTGCCTCTGAATCTAGATCTTAAAAGCGCTAAATGGGCTGAATATGGCTGCATGTTTTACTGCATCTGACCGATGCAGCCAAAGCTGTAAAAATCTCACATCACCTACAGACCCCCGTGCCTCTTCCCACCACCGTGACCCTAATCCTGCTCTTTGCACCCTGATCAATCCCTTGCGGCATTTGCTGCCTGCATAGGCCTTTGGAGTGAACTGGAAGCAAGGGCAAAAGAGGCACTGGAGGGAGCCACCAGCTCACAAAGAGGGGCTGGATCTCAGTGTTTGGCTGCTTCTGGCCCTGTTTCCTGAGAGGCAGCAAGGATGCCACACAGACTAGAGCACATCTGATGTCTCTTTCCCGAGGAGACGTGCACTCTGCAAGTGCTGCTCTCTATGCTGGGATTCACCCTGAACAAAGGGCTGAGGGGTGACAGAAGTGAGTCAAAGACAAATAAGGGGAGGCGAGAAAGAGCCAATAATCCCTCTTGACCAAGGAACAGGTCTTAAACTATGTCCCTTTGGTAAGTCCAGAGTTTTCACCTGGCCTTGCTACCTCATGTGGCAACATATTTTCTCCCACTAGCTTGCGTAACCTTCAAAAAGTGGAGAACTTCATCAGGTGCAGAGCTCCTGTCTTACCCAGAGAGAAACAAGTGTGCACACAATGTTCATTGTAGGTATAGTGAGTTCAGTGGTTCACTGTCAGATGGTGATGCCACTTCAGATTTCCAGCTGACCAGCAGCTTAGGTGGAGCTACTGCTCCATACAGGCTGCCAGATGTCTGGGCATGGCAGATAAACACTCAAATAGCTCTTTTCCTAAGACGCTGGCAGAAAAATAGGAAAAATAGCAGGGTGGTGGATCTACGACAGATGCAGGAAAGCTGTCAGGGGTGCACCCCTTGTCCTAGTCCCCACAAACCCAGGGAGACATTTGTCTAACACCTGTCCTGTGGGTACTCACAATGCCGAGGGTGAGCCTGGCCTCCACTGCCTGAACTGAAACCCCATCTGTGTAATTACATGTTGCCTCATATTCCCTTTCTGAGACTCCTGGGCAGCACCTATGGCACAGGGGAAACCTTAGCACAGGTCTTTATAAATAGCCATATGCAGTGCGCTCTGCGACTATTAACTAGTGAGGGGTCACAAGGGGTACACCTCATGTTATTACCTTCATTTTAGAGCAAGGGGAAGCAAGGCAGTCAGAGGAGAAATGGCACATTCCCTTCCATCACACCTTTCAACGGGAACCAAAGTCAGAGCTTGGGAAGTCAGACTTCCCCCCTCCTCAGAAGCGGTGGAGCATTACCTGCTCCCTTAGACCGCCCCTTGCATGCTAGAAGGAGCTGCATGTTGATGCTTCTTTTATCAGCACACCCAGAGGAAGGGGCAAAGGTGTGCTCTGCCGTTCTCCGTTGGCTCTGCCGCAGGAGCCAAAGTCTGTGGATCAGCAGGAGAGAGTGCCTCTGCAGCGCTATGTGGTGCCCACCATTTCCTGACAGGAGGCTCAAGCCCAGCCCTAAGAGCTGTTGGGGATAGGTAAAAAAAATACCTTTGGAAACTTGCTAAGTGTTGTAATAAGTCATAGCATGTTGTAATAAGTTTCCATGCAGTAACTTGAATTGAGCACCAAAAGGAGTGTATAGCAGAAGGCTTCAATCCTTTATAGGTAACGACTATGTTTCTGTTTTCCAGCATGTAACAGTTAAACAATTGCATCTTGTTCATTTTTATCTTGGTGATGAACAAACTTACACTGTTCTTATTTTCTACGGTATTGTTCTCTTAAGCCTCCATTGCGCTGTATGTACACGTTGGCACACAGAGGTACAAGTCTACCAGAAATTTTTCTGTGTTGAAATCACCAACTAAAAAACCATATAGCCACCACTGCACCTGACCATCTTGTGAACTGTTGGTCACCTCCTTTAGGAAAGTACATAGCAAGAATGGTGTTTGCAATTCCTTCTTTCAGGCAGTAAGAGACCTCTAAACACCCAACCTTAGCAATGCCTTCTGGGGAAGGATGAGGACCACCACGGCCCAAGAGCAGGCCAGAACAGCCAGGACAGGTAAATACTGTGGCTGCACTATGGAGACCCTTCAGAGCTCTATCTGCCCCTACCACATGTCTACTACTAGCTCTGCCTCTTCCTCACCTTTGTGCCTTAGCTCTGTGTACCCTTAACCTTCTCCTTGTAACCCATAACTCCTGGATTTTTCATGTGACACCTTACAGCTGCAGAAGACTCACTGCCCCCTCCTACAGGCCGAGGAGCCTCTCTTTCTGCCTTCGAATCCCCTGTGCGCTCAGTGCTGCCATGCCACCTAAGGCTCGAGCCAGCACTGTCAGCTCTGGCTAGCGTACAGCTCAGCTAATTGTGTGATCCACAAAGCTGGCAAAACAGTCTCCTTTCCACTGCAGCAGGGGCAGGGAGAGGCCTGCCACTCCAGGGAGGTTTGCACATGCTTGCTGCACTAGCACAAGCTCACCACAACATTCCTACATATGCCCATATACCAGCTTTGTCCACCTCATCTAAAATCTCCCAGGCAAGGACTTTTTAGTCACACGCTTAGCCACTAAAACCTTGCTCTCACTCAGCACCACAATATAAACTCAATGTGTTGATCCACTCAACTAATAAATGACAGTCATGCAGGACACTCAGTTAGAAGGACGGCAGTGAGGCCAAACATACACAGGCACCTAGAGATATCAGAAACACCTGCAGGACACAAAACAAGTTATCTTGGAACAGACATCACTGACACATCCAGCTAAGAGCAGTGACTGGCACAGATAATCATCCCATACATCTACACAGTCAGGTTGTCTTGGTCCTTCCAAGGGCCTGTTTCCCTATCAAAAACACTGCATACATGTGTATTCCCAACCAAGCCTCCCTCTGAGTGAGCCAAGCAGTGCCCTTAGCACTGGTAGCAATGGTAGCACTGATGAGAAGATAGTGCCCCCAGTGGCATTCCCTGCCAGCCCTGCAGCTGCAGATAAGCCCGAGCTTCCCAGGGGCATAGGGGGACAGCCCAGTGATGCTGGCCTGGCTGAGCAGCATAGGTACGTGCTAAGTCCATCTCGGCAAAGTGTTGCTGCTTGTTCAAATTGTAGCAGGTCAGCTCCAAAAGCTGGGCAGGAGTCAGTCAGCAGGTTATTTCTAGAGCGTGGAGGGGACATATTCCCCGCCTCGCTATGCTTAATAATGTGTAAAATGTTTGCCATAGGCCCTTGTATTAGTCACAGAAACGTGACCAGGTATAAGCCCTGCTTCAATGGCATTCCCTTGGTATGCATGTGGGGAGAAAGCTGCAGCTCAAAGCTCTAGTAACTAGCAGCCAAAGTATCCGCTCTGCCTATGCTCATGCAGCTGGGAGCCTAACAGAAACCCACTGAAACGGGAAGCTGAAAGCAAACTGCTCTTCTCACTCCCAGCAGACCCTAAACTACATGTCTCCAGACTAAATGGCTCCTGCTGCTTCCAGGCCAATGCTGCTCCAAGTAGACAGAGGAGCTCCTGACGTTTTCTCACAGCCTCTAGTCAAGGCGGTCTCTGGAAGCCAGCTTTGCTGTAGAATATGGTAGAAACAGTTCATCCTTCATTTCAGTTCCTAATTTCTCTTCCACAGAGGCCCTTGCCAGCCTCACCTCTGGGGAGATCAGGGCCATTTGTATGAGATCAAGGCTTCTCAAAAGCTTGGTGCATGAGGACGATGGCGGTATGATTTCTATATTCATGCACAGGCCTGTGCAAAACCAGGCTCACAGAACACCCACAAAGGACAGTGAAAAGGCAGGGCAAGTTTGTGCTGCCAGAGAAGAATCAGAAGAGCTTGTTGAGATCTATCAACGTAAAAGCCAAGCACTATAGAGAAAAATAGACCTATTAAGAAATAAAGGGGAGAGTAAATTAACCATGTCTCCAAAGTGCCTGTGTTATTGAACTGTTAAAAAAAATCTGTATTCAAAGTTAGGAAAAGAGGAAAACTTTATAATAAAGGGTCATTAAAGGAAAATCTTGACACACAACCATCAGCTGGTCCCTCTGCCAAGCATCTGAGGGCTGGAAGGGGATTAACTATTGAACTTGCTGGGCTGCTCAATTACTTTTTTAAAATTAGTTGAAAAAAACGGCAGAGGTATCAGAGGAAAGAGAAAAGAAGGTTCCTCATTGACAGGAGGAGTGAATGCAAGTATTCCCAGCACAGAGATTTAGGACAGACTTTCCAGAAGAGCTTAAATGATCAAGGAACCACAATGCCTAAGCTAGCTCCAGGAAGTGTTATCCTTAAACTACTATTGTTAAGGAAACAGTGGGATAAATATGGAGAAGAGAACCTGAATTGTCACAGGCTGCCATTAGCTCTCCACAGCCATCCCTCATTCTCATCCTGTCTGCGACGGGGAAAGTCCCTGCCAAGACGCTTCACAGCAAAAGGCTACAGCATATTTTTTTTGCTTGGCTGCTGTTCCACTCATGCGGAGCTGAGTGCCCCAGCACTTGTGGGTATCTGACCCTCAGTGACAGTCTCTCCAAACCATGGACAAAACAAGGAAGGACTTGTCTCTGCAAAGCCCCATTTCCCTCCTGCTATTGTGGAGGAGCAGACCAAAACCACAGTCCCTTACATCGGAACAGCCGTAAGGGAACAGCATAGAAGACAAAGTTGTTGTTATTTGATCTTCTGTCTCATTTAGAAAATTGGGTCTGTGGCTGAAGGAACTCAGTGAGTGAACACAGAAGGATAAAGCAGTACCGGAGTGTGCAAAATATTCATACCTCTATAGCTCCACCTCTGCACAAATAAATGCCTTTTAAATAAATGCCTTTAGTCTGCAGCCCCAGCTCTACCAGAGAAAATCCCACAAGCTGGGCAGGTTGCCTGCCTTGTCCACAGAAGGCAGAAAACTTCCCATCTCATAGTTAGCTGAAAAAATGTTCCAGACCATCCATTTTCCCCTCATCTACTGCCTCATTTTTCCTCTGCCCAAATGCATGCAGTGTCAGACTTCTCAGATGTTAATCCCTTTGGGAAGAGCTCGCACAGGCTCCTGTGCTCTCCCATTACCCAGCCCCTCTGATTGCTGCTATGGTAATCAACTCCGAAACAAACTTGTAGCACATGGACTGAAAAACGGGCCATAGATAAAGTGTAATGAAAACGCTCCGTTACAGAAAGGGCCAAATTAAACAACTCTTAATTGAAAAATGAAAATGAATTTGAATTTAGATCAACTAAACAAGCATGTTATTGAGGAGGCAGCAAAGTGGATGAACTCCTCACATACCAATTAAAGACAGGGAGGCAGAGAAGCACCATACGCCATGAGAAACACTCATAGTAATATCCTCACCCAGCCAGTAAGTTTGATTAGTTTTATTACTCTCACTTGTACACTTTCTATGCTTTTTAAAAGCATAGGAGAAGTTAATGACACTTATCTGGTATCACACTGTCAGGGCTTGCCCCAGTGATCAGGAATTATTGGAAGAGAAAGTAACCAGCCTATTTCGTGATTAATTTTTAGCGGGACTTTGCTACTTGATATTTAAGAGGGAGGGTATTGAAATGTCTGGCTCACACAGCAGCAACCCTTTCAGCGTTTCCATCACCTTGGTAATCTACCTCCAGCCATCCTAATAACCCTGGTAATTTACTTCCAGCTACATAATCTGCCGTGAATCTGCTGTATAGAGATACGGGTAGGAACCCAGAGGCAGCATGCCTCATTCTGGCTACTTTCTCTCTTCGGAGAGAAAGTCATCCTAAGATTTAGCAAGAGCAGCAGGTCCTCACCTACTGAGAGTTACAGTGACAAGTTTGAATCTCATAACCTTAGAAAAATCAACAACACTGTTTTCTGCTGCACTAAGAAATCCCTCGGCAGCCATTCCAGACAGATTCAAGAAAGACCAGTGAATGCATGGAGCAGACATCCCTGCTCAACACTTACACTGTGGGATTAGGACCAAAAATTCATTGCTTTGCAAAAATAATCTATTTTTTAATCAGTGTGTCCAGCCCCAGTAGCCAGGATCCTCTTTATCAGGGTCACAGATCCAAGAGTTTTGTCTTAAAATACTACAGCTGGGCAGAAGAGATGCTGGTGCCCAATGCAACACTTCGATACAGTTCCAGTGCCCGCCGGGAGCCAGAGACGGGTGAAAGCCAGACTAGTCCAAAGCCCATGGGCTGACACATGGCACAGCACTGCTCCTGGAGCAGGGCAGGAGGGAGGCATCAGATCCTGATGCTCCAGCAGCACCTGCAGCAGTGCTCTGCAGCAAGCAGGAAAAGCTGCTAGGAGTGGGAGCAAGCAAGGGCTGCTAAAGTTGTATAAAGCCAATTTTTCCTTCACACTTTCCATCAAGTCTCTCGAGAGAACTTCAGGTTCTTCAGGTCTTTCCAACCTACAATAACCTCTAAATCTAGAACATTTTTGCAAAACTGAACCAAGCTAAGCCTCTTTTTCTGGGAAATTACTCTTGGTCTAAAAGCTTCTTTCCAAATAACTACCTCTCCTGATTCTTCCATCCCCATTCCCCGTACATGGTGATGCTGAAATGTGCTAATCTAATAGCAACCAAAACAATACATTTTCAATTACAGTTTTAGTTGTTCTTTTGCCTTTAATTGAATTTCCAAAATAGACCTTTTGCTATGTGACAAAGCATGCAGGTTATACAGAAGATCCTCACTCCTCAAACTGTGTTAGAAGCCCATGGCACAAGCACATCCTTAGGGCGTTTTGCTTGTGTGATCCATGCAAGCACCATGTAATCATTTATCAAAAACAACGGCCAAATTTTAGCACTTTTATTCCATTTTGTAATTGATTATCTCCCTTAAGAGCTAAATCTAGTGTCCCCACAGTGGCAGTTAGGGTCTTATTTTTTGGAAATACTTGTCTGAAATTCATTTGTTTAATTAGTAAGACACATATCATAATGTCAAACATACCAGCATTTCAGTAATCCCAGATCAAACTGTTACTGAACTGCAGTAATTTCGATATTGGGGTTTAAAGTTTAGAAATGTCACATATTAATAAGTTCAATAAGAGTGGCTTATTTAAATCCACATAATACATTTAAGAGAATCTATTATGAGAAAAACATTGATTTAAATCAGGTATCAGAATTCTCGTCAGCATGCGGTCATTCTGAATACTTCCAAGTTGTCTATTAAGCATATGCTTCCCCATAAAAAGCTGCTCACTCCATCTAGATTTTACAGAATGGTCTGGGTTTATTCTAACAGCAGCACTTCAACGCTTCTGAATATTCTTTTAAACACATTGATGAATGTAGTCTTTTTTAAGTATCTTGCCAAATGGTCACAGTGACATCTGATCTGACTTGTGAAAAGTGTCTCACTAGAAAAATTGAATTCTTTTCCCATGTTGCCCAATGGGAGGATGCTCATGTTCCTTCCAATAGCAGCCAGCTCAATAAAGGAGCTAGATACATACAGGATAATTACAATAAGAAAGCATGCTGCCTTGAAAAAAATACATATTCATCTTCTCGTTAAATGAAGGATTTGAATATTTTTTCCTGCATTCAACGTTCTCTCAAACGAGTAACTTTCTTGGCCTCTAATGGCTATTTGTAGTGTTCTGCTGAAGGTTTTATATGCAAGCAGTTCCTATATCATTCTCTCAATTGTACTCTTTGAATTGTACTTTCATATTGAATTCCACAGGTGATTTGCTTTCTCTTTGACTACTACCTCCTGAGAAATAATTCCATGAATGAAAATAAGGGGTAGTTATCAGTGGTAGGTGTGGATCCTGTGGGAACCCACAGCATGTGATGTTCAGAACAATCTTAGAAAATACTTTCATTAATGACCTACAAGAGGGGGAGAATAACATTGAAAGATGGCAGGAACTGCAAACAAAATGAAAATGCAAAAATACAGAACTCCCCTGAGCAGTTAGAAACATATGCAAGAAAAAGTAAGAGGACCGGAAATTATAAGTATTATGAAGTGAATAAGAATTAATTGCCAGCTGTCTCTTCCAAAGGAGTAGTATGGGGCTTTACATGATGCCAATAGATTCAAAATAGAGATTTGCTTCACATATGTAGTTCTGCTGTGGAACTCCTTGCCAGAGGATGTTAAGATATTTACACATGTTTAAAATCCCTGGAAGCTGTCAAAGTATTCAGCAAGTATCACTAGGTATTTGCCCTGGTCTCATACTCTTCTGTAACACCCACACCACTCACCACTGTCTGATCTGGCAGGGCTGTTATTATGCTTGCTAGCCAAAGTTAGTACTAAAGTGTTGTTTGAAACCTGGAACACTGAAGGAAAAAGCCTGAGGAGCAGATTTGTCTAAAAAAAAAAAAGCTTCAAGTGACTGAACTATCACTAAATAGAAGAATAAATAGATAAATAGAAGAAACAAATATGAAAGCAAAATAGACCGGTGCTAACTTGGGGCTGCTCCTGCAAGGAATCAGAAAGCCAGCTGAACTGGTGCAAACACACGTGGTGTGCAGTAAAAGGCTTTTGGTTCCTCTTTACCAGGAAAACTGGCAAAGTGAATAGGTTTCACAGAAGAACAACCACATGATTAAAAGACTAGGGTGTGATTTATGAGGAATGATTTCAGAAATGATCTTTACAGCTTGCTTAAGCAATGATGAAAGCCAAAAGTGACAGCTGGGAGAAGAAAACAGGTGAACAGCCTAGATTTATTTAAAGAGTGTAAACATCATAACAAGGCAAAAATTTTAGACTCATACAGAGGGAGCTAAGTTAAAAAGGAACATGAGGTGAAATATCAAGAAGCATGATTAAGCTTGGGAATCGTCTTGTCATGGCTTGCAACCCAAAAGACGTATGGAGAAGGAAAACTTGATAGAATATATGATAAGGGGCAATCAGGTGCTACCGCCTTGGAGAAGGCTATGGGAACTAACACTTCCCCCACCAGCAGTGATGTTCAGGACTGTTTTGTACGACCCTGACATTCACCCTGGCAGGGTGCTCATGATCTCACACAACAGATGCCACAAAAATACTATTGTTTCTCTTGATTTCCCCAATGTCACTCACAAACACTTTATCCTGAAATACTAGTGTCATTAGCCACACCTGATGTTCAGAACATCCTGCAGTCCTTTAACTGTCCAAGACTAACCTGATCTCTTGGGCAGAGAGGTCACAGTAAGGACCAGTCCTAGATTTAAAAACTCTGCAGCACAGGAAGGGTTAGCAGCTGTTCATTAGCCAGCTGCAGAATTAAATGCAGAGAGCAATTCAATGAGAGCTGAAATAAGTCAGCCACTACTTCACTTGTGAATCAAACAGATTAAAATACTCAGCATTAGAAGGATGGTCCAGCAGCATGTGTGGTGCCCAGAGCTGCCATGTCCACCGCAACGCCTCCCTCAGCCTTACTGGTGGTGAGGGCCCTCAGCTCCTACCACAGGAGAAAAGGTGACTCTGCAGTTCAGCATCTGCTATGTCACTAAACAGATCTTTTCCCTGAAAAGGCCCTTTATGGGAAATCAAAAGACCTTCCTTCTAACCCTAGCATCATATAAACTCCCAGCAGGTCTCTCCTCCCTTGACTTGGTGTCCTACAGAGTCACAAATGGAGATGCGACCTTCCATCCAACTCACTCTCTGTAGAGGCAAAGCATTTGGGTTCACTGCTCAGAGCAAAATCCTGAGCCACAAGTTAGGATTTCAGGCAATGGGCCACTTTATTATTTCTGGAGACTGCTGGAAACCCCACCAGCACACAAGGTATCTACGAGTCTGTTAGGTCGGCAGGTGTCTGCCAGCACAAGACAAGAAGCACAACTTGCTTTTATAAACACAGTGCTCTTCAATGAGCATAAGAATTAGGTGAGTGAGGGGGACATGCTCAGGACTGAGGGGAAAAAGGGCTGCTAATTTGTTTGGGAGAATCACCCCAGCCCAGCCCAGGGTGATGCCTCCATGCCAGCATCAGCATTATCTTGCTAAGTGCCCTCTGCGCTCCTTCCCAAACCTTCAAGGGAGCAGCCTCCAAGGCCATCTCTTTAGCAAAGAAAGAGAACAGGTCGAAGGAACCTCTGACCCTCTGAAGGTCAGAGGGTGTTTGGCACAGGTGAGGTGGGACTGAGAAAACAGAAGGAGCCCGGAGAGCCAAGACCCTCCCAAAACCACTCAGCTCTCAGGCCAACATCTCTTGCAGAAGCTGCTTTGCACCAGCCATGGAGGCAGGCAATGCCAGTGTGCAGAACAGGCTGGTTTAACCCCAGCCAGCAAAGAAACATCACCTGCATCAGTACAAATGGATTCAAGACTTGGTCACTACATTCCTGTGCCTTGTACAGCAACCCTGGGAGAGCAGGGCACGGGGAGGAGGGAGGCAGCAGAAGCTGCTGCAGTCCACCCTTGTGAGCTTCGCATTTTCTGTCCAAGCTCACCCTGCCTCCCCCACTATTCGTAGCAGCCTTGAGTCTTCTCCAGCTTCCCAGGCTATAATGATTTCTTGCATACTGTTTGCTGTGCATGCCAAAGGCTGGTGCTGGCACAGATATGCTCAGGCCATTCCTTATCACTGAAGGATTCACCACGCAATGGTTATATTTCACACAGCCTCATTCTGCCTCCTCACAGTGGCACAAAGGGAGTAGCATGCAATGAAAAACCCAAACGCTAAAAATTAAAAAAAAAAAAAGAAAAGCAAAGAAAAGAAAAAGCCCCAGAGACTTTCAGGGAAGTTAGTTGCCATTTGAAGATGCAAAGGCAGTGAATGTACAGAGACAGTGCAAACACCTTATTGGGACTCAGGCATCATTCCCACACTGCAGTCATTCTACCCACAAGCGTCCTAGCTGGCTGATTCATCCCTAAGCATCCTCCTCTGCCCAAAGGAATGGAGATGAGCTCTTTCCCTCCCCAGCCTCCCTCTGGACCTGGTCTCCATGAGACTCTCTCGTTGACTATACCACCAAGGCCTCGAGACACTGCAGAGCCGTTCTTTGCACACAAATTCCCCTTTGATGATGTAGGATTCCCTTTGTCACCAGGTTTTCCTCAGGCATTCATTTTCCTGTTTCACCCCTGATATAACATGTAGGTTACCCTATACACCTTGTGACAGCTGCTCTAGAAGTTCACACAGTCAGTACAGTACTTTCTCCCACGAAAAGACACAGTGCAGCCCTGCGCACACACACACACCAAATCACCCTTACAACACGTCACATATAGCACGCGTCAACATACAAACACCAAATACAAATCTGCAAAGAACAGCTGACCAGGCTACTTCTGCATTTAAAACTACGGAACGCCTGCAGAGATTTACTCAGAGAGATGTGATCCTTCCCACGCTACTACCTTTCCTTCAGAAGGGGATAAACATGACTGAGAGGGGCACGATAAGAGGGTCCAAGAGATATGATTACCTGTATCCTGTCTTCTGGCAACTCTGTTTTCATGGCCAACATCTCTCTAGCATACACGTCAGGATAGTGGGCCTCATTGAAGGCCTTTTCCAGCTCTTCCAGTTGGTAGGATGTGAAGATTGTCCTGAGGGGAGTAAAACTCTTTGATCAAAAAAATATAAGAAGAAGAATCAAAGGGGACAAAGAGTGAAAAAAGACACAAAAGCAGAAGAAACCTGGGTAACCTAGTAACACATTGCCTCCCCCTGCTCCCCCCAACACACACCTGTGTTTCTGTGCACAAAAAGTGAGGTCCTGGGGTGAAAGGAGAATCAGAAAATGCCAAAAGGCTGTGCTTTGCAGTCACAATTCACTTCCCTTTCAGGGACTTCCTTGTGGAGACCGTTCCCACCCCACCTCCCACCCAGAGAGCCCCCCCTCCCACCCAGAGAGCCTTCGGCCTTCACCCTCCCGCCCCAGCCTGGTGAACCACCCCCCTCCCCCTGAATCAAAAGGTTTCTTAACCCTTTGATCATCATGCTGAAATAAAACAGCCTGCCCTCAGCACCCCCTTTGGAGAAGTGTCGATCCTTTCCCGTCCTCAGTCACTTCACAAGCGAAGCAAGCCTCCCGTGGAGCCCTGCTCCTCAACTGAATCCTCCACAGGTTTTATCCGCTCTGCTCCCCACCCTTTTCAACCAGTTGTTTCATTCAAGTGTAGACCCTACAACCAGGCCCTGTGCAAGTGCCCTGCCTCTGCCTTCACAGGGGCTGCTCCCTCCCCAGTATCCCATTAGCAGCTCTCTGCCAGTTCACATTACCCCGTTATCCTCTGGAAATCCTCCCGGCCCGCCCCGCACAGGCAGCAGCCCAACCCGCTGCTGCGCAGCCAGGTCTCCGCTCGGGACAGCCAGATTGAAAAATCAGCAGCTGGAAAGCCGAGACGGATGAAAGCTCATCTCCAGGGGATGGAGGAGAGGTCTCAGACCACTTCCACTCCCCTGAGTGTTAAATCTGCCACCCTCAAACCCCTTGTTATGAAAACACAATTTAAAAAAAAAGACAACAACTGTCCAATGATTAAAAAAATAAAATACAGCCTTTGTTCAGATTATATGTATAAATATATTATCAAACTAAGAAACATGTAGCTTCCAGAAGAGGGGAGGAAAGAAAAAAAATACATCTTTCCGAAATAAATCAGGATTTCATAAAAGCCATTAAATTCCAGCTAGGGTGAACAGAAAGTCTCAAAAATATCCTCTGCTATTCAAAATCTAACGAATCCTACCAGATCAATCACGTTACAAACAAAAGCAGCACGCAAATGCAAGGCACCTGCCTGCCATCAGATCCTTATTTAAATACGCTCTTAAAACCATTCTCTTTTCAAACAGTTTCCTTCAGCTCTGGTAAATCTGAACTCTAGGGATGGCAGAGGCCCATTAGCTCATGCATTTTTCTCTCTGGGATCACAGGAAAGATTATTCCAAATTTCATCCAGTTTAGATTTTAAGCATCCGCTCCCACCTTCTTCTGGCAAGAGCTCCAAAGCCCAGCAAGGCTCACTGACGAGAGGGTTTTTCCTGATGTTCAACTTAAGTTTTCCCCTTTTAGGTACGCTCTCTGGGTAGCCCCTGTCCCTTTTGCAGTACACAATATACCCTCCCTTTTGGCGTTAACATCCTGTAGAGATTTGCAGACTATTGGCCTCTCATCCCCATCCTCGGTAAAACTAGAGCTTTCAATCATTTATTACAGAAAACAAAACTACAGCAAAACTACAGCTAAATGTTACAGGTTTTTTGCTGCCTAAAACTGAAAATTAAAAGAAATCTAAATGACATTTCCTCTCTCCCATCCAAATTGTGATCTTCACACCAATCCCTGCTGAGTTCTCTCCCAGCCCTGAGCCCAGCCTAGTCCACAAAAAAACCCGAGTCCATATTTACCCTTACATATTTACAGAGCCACCCAACCGAGAGCACTTGCCTTGGGAGGGACGCCCGGACTGGGACAAGCCCGCCAGACCAAGCCTCCCGTTGCATGAATAACAGGATGTCTCCTGGAATAGTTGGTCTCCTTCTACCCTGCATCCCGCTAAGCTTTCACTGGGGCATCTTTTAATCCATCCTTCCTGCATCGTGGCAGGATTGATTTAATTACTGCTAAATCACCCACGGTGGACAGTGTCTGGCCTTCCTTTGTCCTGACTCTCCGGCCACAGCAATGCCAGAACACGGCACGATATTTTTCATTTCTGTTTATAAAGCACAGGCAATTGCACTCCATTTTAATGGGAGGAGAAGTCACACAGTCAGTACAGCACAGTACTTTTTCCCCGAGAGGAAACCCAATTCCCGTAGTATCTCCCAAAGTGGATCTTCGTTTCCTTAAGCAATCCGCCAGCGTTCTTCCGCTTCTCTGCGGGCTGCATCTGTTTCCTAACTATTTAATCTATTGCTGAAACATTTATTTATAAGTAATAAAATATTGAAATCATTGGTAGAAATTGTCCCTTGCTGATAGCTGATATTCAGATTGCTATAATGCAAGGCAGGGGACAGTTTTGAGATTATTTAACTGCTTCCGTTTGGGACAGGCTGATTATTTTTGCCCTCCCTGAACAGCGGCAGTCTGCGTCCAACCCAAATGCTCACTAACAGCTCGGTTTCGAGGCTCGGGATACCTGGATCGGCAGCCAGGAAAATAAAATAAAATAACACCTGCGGCCGGTTCCCCTGCTACTTACAGTCACGTCTCAAATCCGATTAATTTTGACCGGAGAGGAAGGAAAAAGGACAGAGCCCGGGGGGGAAGCCGCAGGGGCGCCGGGTGCCCGGGCAGCCTGCCCCGGCGCGGCGCGGCCAGCGGACACCGGGGCCCGGCGGGGCTCGGCGCTGCCGGTGCCGGCGAAGGGGGCGGCGGGCGCCGGTGGGGCGGCGGCCCCTCGCTTACCTGTGCCGCCTCTTCTTTCGCTTCTTGCTCTGGTTTAGGGATGATTTGGACATTTTTCGGTCGCTGGAGGAGACATCCTCGGAATCTACGGAGAGAAAGGCAGAGGCCGTGGGCTGGGGATCCCTGCCCGCCGGGGGCCCCGTGGGCCGGGCCGGGCCGCCGGGGGCCCGCGGCTGCCTCCGGCCCGGCGGCTCCGCTCCCTCCTTCGCCTCGGGGCGCGGGTTTCGTTGCGATCGCGCCGCCGGCCGCTCCCTCGAGCCCGGCGCGGCCCGTTCCCGGCCCCGGGCGATCTGCCCCCGTGGGGAGAGCTCCAGGCCCGGGCCGGGCTCTCGCTCTGCCCCGTCTCCCCCGGAGTCGTTTGCTGGGGCTCTTGCTGTCGTGCCGCTCCAATGCAAAACCCGGCGATTTCAACAAAACCATTCCAAAATGATGGAGCCGCAGCTCCCTGCCCGGGGCGAGGCACCCGCTGCCTCCTGCCACAGCCCGCGGATCCTGGACTTCTCCAGAAAAATACCCGAGCGGGGGGGGGAAGAGGTTTATGGAGCCACGAGGAAAAAAAATACCCCGGGATGAGCTGGTGCCTGTCCGCGACCGCCCCGCGTCCCTGGGGGTGCCCACGCCGTGGGGTGCTAGGGGCCCGGCGGCGCCGCCTCTGCCCCGAAGGAGCAGCCGAGGGCCGGAGCCGGGACCTGCATTTCGATGCGAGCCGCCGTGCCCCCGCGGCGGCCGGCGCCGGTCCCGAGCCCCGGCCCGGTCCCGGCCCGCTCCGCCCCGGCACCTGCCCCGGCCGGGGCGCCGTGCTGCGGGCGGGCCGCGCTGCGGCGGGGGCGGCGGGCACGGCCCGGGCCGGGGGCTGCGCCGAGCCGCGTCGGGCCGGGTCGGCGGCTCCAGCCGCTCCCGGGAGGAGGCCGGGGGTCCCGCCGGTACCGGAGCCGGCCCCCGTTGCCTCCCGCCCCGCGATGAGCCGAAGCGGGCTGGGAGCGGGGGGCTGCGGGCGGCTGCTGCCGTCTAGGAAAGGGATGCCAGGCGGCCCCTAATTCCCCGGCAACGAGTGGAGGGCCCCGGGGCCGCGGGAGGGGCGCTCCGCCGGGGCTGCGGGCGGCCCCGGTCCGGGCGCCCCTGGTCCCGCGCTCCCACCGCGGTGGCAGCTCCCGGGCGCGGGGGTCCGTTGCCCATCTCTCCCCCCTCACCCTTCTCCGCGGGGCCGAAACGAAATCGCCTTCTCGCCGCCGGGAGGGGGGCCTTCCGCCGGGGCGCCGGCGGCTGGGGGCTCCCCCGGGGCCGGGGACGTGCCTACCTGAGCTGGCCGTCTGGCTGCTGTCCAGCTGCCCGGGGGGCCGGGCCAGGGGCTGCAGGTGGACGCTCTGGGGGTCGGAGAGCACCTCCAGGAAGGTGGGCTGGGTGTAGAAGCCGGGGATGCCGCCGGCGCCCAGCAGCCCCATGCCCACGCCGCCCACCCCGGCGGGGCTGAGCACGGAGCGGGCCGCCAGCAGGTGCCCGGCGGGCAGCGAGTCCAGGGCGGCCCGAGGGTGCGGCGGCGGCTCCTTGTTCAAGCCCAGGATCTCCTGGATGCCGAAGCCGGTGCAGCGGGGAGGGGTGGGCCCGGAGCTGGGCTTGGCCCCCGCCGCGGGGGGCGGCGGCGGGGGCGGCGGGGCGGCGGCGGCCGCGCCGTCGGGCTTGGGCTTGCCGGGCAGGCTGGGGGCCAGCGCCGCGCCCGCTTTGCCCGTCATGCTGCGGCCGGCGGTCCCTGGTGCCCGCTCCCGGGAATGCTCGGGAGCCCCCGGCTCAGGCCCCTTTTATCCGCCCAGCCGGGAGCCCGAGCGGGGTCAGAGCCGCGCAGCCAATCACAGGGGCCAGCCGCGATTAGGGATGCCAAAAAGCCGGCACCGGCGGCGGCGGAGCCCGTGCTCGGCGGGCTGGGGCCCGTGCCCACCCCTGCGCGGAGAGGGGTGCCCCGGCGGGGCAGGCCCTGGCCCTGCCAGAGCCCCACAGAGGCGAGTGGGCTTCGCCTGGAGGCGTGCTGGGGAAGGTGGGCTTAGGAAGGGATGGAGGGATCCGCGGTTTTGTAAACGCGGCTCCCAGGCTGGCCACGCACACTGCGGGGGGACCAGTCCCAGAGGAGAGATGTGCAAAAGAGCCATATAGGAAAATGCTGGTCTCTCCAGCTTTCTTACTCACACCTTATTCTGAGATGAGTACCTGGTCAGCAGGGAAATAACAGTCCGTGGAGGTAACCTAAGGATTAAAGCTAAGCTGTGTTCCTTGCCACAGTATAGAGCTGGGAGCAGTGGAAACGTATGTTGGGGAAAACATTCGTATTTTCCCTTTGTGCATGGCCAAGGAGACGACGAGAGTAGAGAAAGGGAACTGGCCTGGACAGCCTCTGTCCAAGGGCCGTATCTCTGCCCAGATGAAAAGGACCTACCTGCCTGTTGCTTTCAGGGGCAGAGTCTGGGCAGCAGAAATGTTTTGTCTGAGTTTCCTCCATATGACTCCTGGGCAAAGATGTTACTGTGCAGAGAGATACCCTAGTAGTGTGCTCATTCTTCATTTCATGACCCTTACCAGTACAACCTGCATCCAGTGTCTACAACTGAATTATGCAAGCTGGTCTCCTGTCAGGGCTCCTTGTTATTTTTTGGTGACAAGTTTTGCCTTTGAGCCATTTTCCCTGGTGAAATTACAGATTCAGGCCGTCAGAGGATGGAGAAATAGCTGTATCTTCTAGAAACCCCTGCCCATGAGCACTGTTTCTGAGCCACAGAGTTCTTCACTAGCCAAGAGCACCTTTCACCGCTTATAGTTGAGATATCATACACCTCATCGCTGCCAGCCATACCCCAGCCAGAAGACATCAAATGAAGATAGAGGCTAAGGCATGACATTTTTCACTCAAGCTGAAGCAACAGCTCTACCACAGTATCTCGGTAGGATTAAATAGTCCACAATATGGCTCCTAAAGTTTTGTTCATGGGGCTAGTTAGCCATTGGGGCACCAAGCTAAGCTGGGATTGCAGCTACAGGTCAACACGAGAAGTCCCATCTTCCATCTCAGGTCAGTGAGGAAGAAGCTCTCCCACTCCACTTCCTCTCAGCTTTGTAAGCCTCTGTCACTCAGGCCAAATGTCTTCTGCATTCCTCCAAAGTGGAGACTGTCCTGGTTTCAGCAGTGTCTCTAGAGCCAGCTCTAAAGTGCCTAGTGTGTGATGACCAAGTGAGAGTTGGGAACAGTCTCAGATTTTGGTGGGATCTGTCCAGGATGGCCACAGTTTTTTGAACTGGATAAAAATGCTTGGTAGCCCACAGGCAGCCCACAGGCTATGCTTTGCATACTTTGGGAATCCTGTTTTGGAGTCTTGGCCTGCCAAAGGATTAGGGCTGCTGCAGGTGCTTAATATCACATCTTTCCCGAGTAAACCAAGGGCAGCTTCACCCCGATGGAAGTATTCCTGGGACTTTCTCCTGTCAAAGCTCTGAAGGAGTAATGTAGTGACTTGGTGTTTCAGATGCTTCCAGCAAGGACTGTAATGCAACTCCTTCCTCCACAACGGCAGCACAATTTGTAAGAGCTGAGTGAAGACTGTTGTCTAGCTGCGCTCCCTCTCTCCAGCCTTATAAACAGTAATGTCATCAAACAAGTGTACAAGGATAGTCCTGGTTATCTTCCTCTTGCTCTCCCCTTCAAGAATGGATGCTCTGCTCATGAAGTTTTGAGACTAGTAGCTCAGTCTCCGTTAAATTTGGTCATGACTGGGAATATCATAAACTGCTTCTCTACACTGACCAGGAGTTAGACTTCAGATTAGTTCTGCAAAGCTCTGGATAGAGAGACCAGTGGGGACAAATCATTCAGGCTGTTGGCATCCTCTCCAGCAGGCACTGAAGGAACTGAAACCCCCACAGGAGATTCCCCATAAGAGACCCGCACCTCACATCAGGTCCTCAGACACCGTTTCCCTTGCATGGACCATAGAAGGACGTACTCACTCTGTCCAAACTATCGCCACTGCCTCCTCACCTCTCCCCTCTGTTGCTAGCTCAAGCAATGTTGACAGAGCCTAACCTAACAAGCCCATCAGAGTTTATCAAATTGAGGTCCACTCAATAGCATATGTTACCTCTGCTGCTTGAGCGCTGCCACTCTGTGGAGGTGTAGACATTGGGTCCTGCTAATGTCTATGGAAGCTTCTTGACTTTTTCACTGCTTTGCTCCAAACACTTCATCACCTGCCCCATGGAGCGTCTTGTTGGCTTTGCGGTGGAGTGTCATCCAAAGCTTTCCTGCATATCCTCATCTCCCTATTTCTCCTGGGGTGCTGGGTCCCTCCCCGTTCTGCTGACCGTGCCTCTTCACAGAGCTGTGAAGACAGCTCTGTTTCCCTCTGTCAAGTTCTTTGTGGCTCTGGCAGAGACACTGCAAAGCTTGGTGCTTGACTGCTTTTTAATATGCCACCTCTGGTTCCTTTTTGCTTCTCTTCAGGCTACCAGAGTTTTTGTGATCATGACATTGGACTGCACTTATATTTCAACACGTCTGTGATTAATCCCTGGCAACCTTTTCAACCTATCTTGACCAGAAGAACCTCTGGCTCTATCTGAGCTTTCCTTAGCCAAATGGCTCAGAAGCTGTCCAAGAGAGAAGCATCTCTGCAGCCTCAAATCCTTCTCACATTTTTCTGAACCAGCTTATCCTTTGCCCTCTTCCATTGTTCTACCGCACTATCCTTGATGCTAAACTTCTCCTCTCCTCCCATCTCTGCAAATCTATCCTTCATCCTGGCCGCACATACGGGGGATGCCTTGCGTCTTCATTCAGCTCTAACCTTCTTTCAGTTTCTTTCTGTGCCCATAGACACCCCAAATCCCAGCAGAAGCAATGTTGCTACCACATCCTCATCTGCAAAGAATCATCACTTCCCATTCATTTCCATCACAGAAGTCAGTTCTGTGTCATTTCTTTCAGTACCTGGTTCAAAGCTGCCTTGCCTCTTGTCAAGACAAACTTCAGTGGATTCATGTTGATAAGCCCAACAGATCTGACCTCTCTGTGTTCTTCCACCTGCTCCACAACGTCTTTCTGATCCTCTCAGTAGACCCTCACTTGTCTTGGTCTCCTCTGCATTTTTTCCCAGTGAAGTAACCACGCAGCTTCTGCCAACAACCATGCAGTTCTTGCCTGTTTCCTTTCAAACCCTATCTGGGAAAAATACTTTGACTAAGAGGCTCTCATATTGCATTTTTATTTTAGTGGTGTTCTTGTTTAACTTTGGGAAGCTCTTGTGAATCACTTTAGTCACCGACGCTGAGCATTTTCATTATTCCTCCACGATATGTTGTGCTGTAGCTGGATATAGGACATAATAACGCTAATATGACAAGAACAAACACTCACTGTAGTAATATAAAAACTGCTGAGACACAGAGAGTGACTATAGCTGTGTAACTACAAATGTGGTAGGTTCTCTCTGTCACATAAAGTCTTCAAACCAAGGCCGAAAGCCTTTTTAAGAGATGATCTATAACTCATCCAGAAGCTATCGGCCTGATGCAGAAATTATTTAGTGAAGTCTTGCAGCCTATTTTATGTTGAAGTTCAGGCTAGAAGATTGTAATGGCCCTTCAGGCCTTAAAAAATGTCTGACTCCATGGAGGTCATGTAATTTACATGTGTTTTTTTTAAAAAAAATATACGTATGAGAGGCTTTTGATGTCTATTCCAGTGTCCTGCTGAGCATCTCCTTTTCTTTACCTGTCAGTATATTGATTTCTAAATGACCATTGAAGATACAAAGTACAGGATGACAAGGAGACTGTGATATCTGTCACGCCAGTTGCTAAATGTTCTCAGTTGGCAGGTGCTGGCTGAGGTGCCCTGGGCAAACTCCTTGCTCCGTTGAAGCCAATGGGACTTTGATCACTGACACTAACAGAGCTGGGATTTCATTTTGCATCACTTCTTGTCACTTATAGCTCCCCTTTGCTTTTTCCATTATACCTCATCATCTTTACAGACACAAGCACATCCATATTCCTCCTCTTGTTTATCTGCTGTGGTTGAACACCTCCATTTGTGCGATGTGGAGCACCCAGCTGCTAGGGCAGTCCTGGGCACCGATGGTGGTTCCTCTGCCCTGAAATTTCTCTGTGACGAGGATGGAGCAACACGTGACATGTCCTCTGGGACCTCCCAGCTTGGGACAACTCTGCCTTGCTCAGGACAAGGCACTGGACAAGGCCCTGCATAGGGCTGCTCAGGGGTAAGGACGAGACATCAAGGTTTGTGTTAGCTGTATATGACAGCTACTCCCAGTTACCTCTATATCAGAGAGGGAAAAAAGTTTAACTCTTCTGTCAAATCCAGAGTGGCTTCTCCATGTCAGTGCAGCATCACATCTGACGCCACATCCTCTCTCTGATAGTCATCAGTGCTGGATGGGGCAACAACACCAAGGGAAGTTTCTTTCCACGCTTTCCCATCCCATAAAAGAGAAGAGAGCAATCTGTGACAAAGAAATGTTTCTCTCTCTTTTGGAAACAAATCTACTAAAAGTGATTTTAAACCAAGTTAGACCCATAAGGTAGACATGATTCTAACTGTTCTGGAGCAGCCAAGCTTATTTTTACTCAAACAGTTTAAAGTGTTTCTGGTATCAAGTCATTGGAAGGTAACCAAGCCACCAGACACCTTCTATACTCTGGTACAGAACAATTGTACTAAAATCTTTTCAGCAGAAATGGTTTTGAAGCCAGCTAAAATGTAACATAGACAAGTTATGGTGCTTTACTTGGACACCCTAAAGCAAGTTGCCATGAGTTTTTATAAACATTTGCATGATCCACTGTAACTGTTGGCCACCTCATTAGCCATTTAATTCTAATACTTATTTTGGGCGGAGGATGTCCCGCTCAGCTTTGAATAATGTTTTGTGATATAAGTACTGCAGGTAAACTATACTCTGTGCCAAAGTATTTCCTGTGATGCACTGTCCACTAACTCCGTTAAATGTCCTCTTTTCTTGTTTTGTGAGAAAAAGAAAAACTGGGAATCTGTTTAACCTCCTTTCCATCATCACATAGCAGAACAGTTTCCCCTGCTTAAAGGGAGGAATGAGTGTGGGGAGGGGAGCATATCCAGTGAGAACCAGTCTTGTTCCAGGGAATGCAGCCTTTAGGGAAAATAGAAAGAGAGGAAAATATTACCTGACCCAACCTTTGTCCGTAGGCTAGTGACCACACTGGGGACAGCATACAGAAGAAAAAGGAAGAACCTAAAGCAACTTTCTAGCCAGTCTTTCTAGGCTTAGGCTGTGTCCCACTTTATCTATTCTGGGAATCAAGCCTCAGGACAGCTATGGACTAATTGGTGAGGAAGCAGAGAAAAATAATGAGACATCTAGAAAGCCTGAGTTGAGAGGGGTGATTGAAAAAAAAAAAAAGGGTTTCTTTAGTCTAGAGAGAAGAGAGAGGTGAGATTCTATCAGAGTCTTCAAATATTTTTTTTAAAAAGGCAGCAGAGAAGAGCATCCAAATTTGTCTGGTATCTACTGAGGACAGGGTGAAAATCGAATGGCTTAATCTGTGGTAAGACAGTAGGAAAAACTCCAATTGTAGCTGGGCAGTAGGAGAAACTCTCAAACTGTAAGGGAGAGGTAAGTGTTAGGATAGGATGCCTGAAGATTTTGGAGAACCTTCATGCTGGGGATTAAGGCCAGGTTAGGCACACATCTCAGATGACTAGTTTATGTATAGCGGATCTCACCTGGCAGCCAGGGGAAGTGCTACATGGGCAGTCAAGGCCCTTCTGAGCCCTAATTTTTATGTTGCTATGAATAAGAAGTCAAGATGCCAAGAATGCCACTTCATTCAGAACGCCGTTCTGAAGAAAAAAGCCTTCTACCAAGGGTGAAAACTGAAGATCAGAGCTGGGAGGACGAGTGGCTTTTTCTTCCAGAGGCAGCTAGCTCATGTGCCAGATCCTAAGCATTAACTAAAGAAAAAATTATCTTGCCCATAAAGTTGCAGCAATAATATTAAAATTATAAAGTGAACATAAAAAGATTCAGGGAAACCTAAGCAGCCTGAGGCTACAGCTCTGCGGAGAACTACTCTTATTCATGTCACAGTATGGGTAACAGTGACAGTTCAGATTTCATTGCCTTTTACTTTCTCACTGTGGTGATAAGTTTGTCTTTTATACTGGAAGGAGGGATCTAAGCAGGTAAAGGTCTGTTCTTAGGGATTTACCAGTTATCTTTCATGAACCCCGTTGGGAGGGAACTCTGTGTCTTCCCAGCTTTGGCAAATGCACCTGGTTGCGCATACTCCATTGCAAACGGCACCTGGTCTGGGCATGTGCTGTGGGCTGGATTTAATCTGTGGCTGTAGCGTTGGGAAGTCACACCTCTGGTGTGACTTTTCCTCCATCTCACCTACAGAGATCGGGCTTTCCAAAGCTGTGGCAGATGCACAGTTTCAAAATGATCCAAGGAGGTGGCTGGACCAGCTGCATCCTTTCCTTGCCTGCTGCTGGCGATGCAGCCCTTGCCCACCCGTGCCCCCCCGGGGGGTCCTGCCCTCCCGCAGGGCAGCACTGGTGCATGTCAGACCCTGGCTGCACCCTTTGCTGTGCTCATCCTTCAGGCAGGCGCTCACTTTCCTGTTTCCGTGAGGCTAGCAAGGTGCAACGTAGCTGACAAGTGCTGGCCGTGATGCCCAGGAGGGCAGGACCGTGCAGGCTGGACTGCACCAGTCAGTGCTCAGACCTCTTGGGGCTGGGGGCTCAGCAGTTGTGCGGTCTGTGGTCTGAGCTGAAGGTCACGAGTGGAATCAGAGGCACCCTAGGGATCTGCTGGGGGGCAGAGATGCTGTGGGAAGAGGCAATTATTTGGAAGATGTGTGCTGGTATAATCTGTGCTGTGTAAGGTTTTGGAGCTACAGTAGAGGGCTACGGCAGGATGCAGGTATAAGCTGCCTGGGAGAGGTGGGACTGGGAAAAAAAAAACTTCCCTGCAGCTACTCACCGCTAAGTCCTGCCTTCGCCTATGTGCAGAGAGGCTGCCTGTGCCCCTGTGGACCAAGAAGGACCAAGACTGTCCAGTGGCCTCCTTACTCCAAAACCCTTTACAAGGGATTTTAATTCGTGTAAATGAGTGTTTTTAATTTGTTATACTGGCCTTTATCTCTATTACCATCTCATTTGCTTTTAAACCTAGTTTTGCCATCCCGACTGAATTCCATTTGATGCATTAGGAGTAATTCTCTTCCCAAAGGGTTAGACATTTTCTCTCCACATAAAAGTCGCTTATTTTGGATAAAGAGACGATTAGATTTATCTTTAATATTTTAATGGCAGCCAGGATTATTGGGTGGGCAGCCCCGGTTTCGGTTGTTGTTGGGGATTAGACTCTAATAAACTCTTCAGATTGAGATTTTTTTTCTGTTTTGCACAAAGTACTTGTATTTATTTAAAAAAAAATTCACTTATTTTTGAGTCATAAATTCCATTTGCTGTTTCCTATTAGTATTAAATCAAGTTGATTAAATTCATAGTGACTATTTGCACATATATCTTTTTAATTTTAACATCCACAACATAAAATCTTTAATGGTGCAATTTGAAATACCTGCAACATACATTGCTCTTGCTGTTTAAACAGATGGAAATGAGGATCCAGCCGGAGGGGAGAGGGAGAGAGGAATGGATGGAGAGCTGGACAGACAGATAGATATTGAAAAGGCAGTAAGCTCCTCCCATCACACACTCGGTGAAATATTTGGGGGTTTATAAAGAGTTAGAGTTTGGAAAGAGCCCTCTTCCTCTACCAAAAATCATCGGCACCTCCGGCAAGTAAAAGGAGCTGGCACCCCTCCCGAGCCGCGAGGCCAGCTCCCCCCCCCGCCCTGGCAGCCCCCGACGCGAAGGTGGCATCGCTCCTCGCAGGTTGCCACCGGCAGAGCTTTCCTCCAGCGGGCTGCTGGAAACCCAGCGGGCGGGCGCCCGTCACCCCCCGAGCTCTGCACCCTGCTTTGCCCGTCACGGACCCTAGTTTAGGCTAATCGGAAACTTGGTAATAGAATAAAATGTCAGCAAAGTAGAAATCAATAAGTGTTAATGCTCGAGGACTTTCACTGCTAGGCTGCCCTCGCTTCCCCCCCTCCCCAACCGCCCCCCCTCCCCGCACCATCCTGTCCCTTTGATTTCAGTCCCTTCCCTAATCCCCACCTCATCAGCTCCGGGAAGGGCTGATCTGCAGCAGAAAATCCCTCATTCGGGGCAAAATCAGCTTAATTTGCAGCAATTTGTAGCAGGTCTTTGCTGGGATTTGAGTCTCAAATTATGCCGCGGGTTGGGGGAGGTGGGGGGGGCTGCAGCCGCTGCAATATGGGCAGAGATTTCCCTGCTCCTCGGTGGGCAGAGATTTGTCTGGGGAGTAATTACAGCGGCGGCGGCGCACGGCGCCCTCCGCCCGGCCGGCGGGCCGCGCGGGCTGGCACCGGGCGAGCGGCCGAACACGCCGCGCCCGGATTAGCGGCATTAGCCGCCGGTGCAGAGCAACAATTAATCATTTGCGGGTAAATACAGCGAGCAGCCTCCGCCGGGCGCCGGGCAAGGAGGTGGCCGCCGCCGCTCGGCGTGCAATAGAGCAGCTGAGGAAAGGGAAGGAGGCACCGCGGCCCTCGTGGCCTCGGGACGCGAGATCAGAGCCGGCAACTTTCCTTCCGCTAATGCCGCTAATTACGGATGGCGGCTCCTGCGCCAGCCCACGAGGGATCCCGGGGACAGGGACCCCCGGTCGGCCCCGGGGGCCAGGGCCTCGGCGGACCCGCAGCCGGGGGCTTCGCTGCAAAGCGATACAGCGCGGCGGTTAGTTAACGCAGTCAGTCTGGCTTTAGGGGAAACACCTCTGGCCCCACAGGTGCTGTATCATTTCTGATGATACGGCAAAGCCCATCGGTAAAGGTAGCCGCTACCACAATGTGTTGAGGTGTCGGTTTAGCGCGTCACTTGGCACCGCCTGACCTGCTCGTTAAAAAATTAGCCAGACATAACATCAGAATTGCACACATTAAAGGAATTAAAAACTGACTGGTCGGTTGTTCTCAAAAGTGGATTGGGGAATCATCCACCAGCAGAGTAGTTTTGCAGGTGGGTTGCCTACAGATCATTTCTTGGTCCATACTCCGTATCTTTGTAGTGATTTGGAAGAAAATATAAAATCAATGCTGATAATGATTTCTGGTTGACATAAAAATTGGTGGAGTGATAAATAATGATGGAAGCAGGTCACTTACACCGAGCAATCTGGATCACTTGGCAGGCTTTGCTCATTTGAACAATATGTGATTTTAATATAGCCAAATGCAAGATCATATATCTCAGAGCAGAAAATGAAGGTCAAAGGATGGGGGATGCTATCATGGGAAGGAATAACTCTGCAGAGGATGTAGAAGATGTGACAGATGAGAAAAACTAAACATGGATTTTTGTGGTAATCTGCTCTATCAGAGCTGTGCAGTTTTGGGGCATACAGGCAAGAAAATATTAAATAGCAGGATGGTGATGGTACTGGCATCTCAAGACCATAATAGCTTAATACTGTGTCCATTTCTGGCATCTGTACTTCCAGAAATAGCACTCCCTCCTTCCCTCGCCAGGAGGACGCTCCCTGCAAGGCTGACGAGAGCCAAGTGCCCCAGCTGAGAAAAGGCCTTTGGTTTGTGGGGAGCAGACACGGTGACTCCTGGCAAGGGGACTGGGCCAGGATGTGACACGTTTGTTAGGTGGGAATGGGTTAATGTTATTTAAATTGAACTAGGCTACTTGTAAGCCCTGGATGGAAAGCAGTGCTTGCTTCTCAGGGTCCTCAGCAGGCTGTGATGCCGCCGGCGCAGAATGGACCCGCTGCCTCTCCCACAGGGTGCGCAGGGTGGTCGGGAGGAGGCAGCCCTGCACCCTGGGGGGCCCACAGAAGTGAGCTGGCTTCGGCTTAATAAAAACCCCCATCCTCTTAAAAAGTTACGGTAGGAACCGGCTGCAGAGCTTCTGGTCCCTCTGCTCATGTCACAGCCATGCCCTTCATCTTCAGACTCCTGACAAAACCTACACTGAGAAATAAAGCTAAAGGTAGCTCAGGGCATTGCAACTTGTTCTTAGATTGTTGTAATTGAACAGTCTTTCCCAGAAAACCTCTATAACAACCACCAACAAAAACAGCTTCAAACTGAGGTTCCTCCAGAGGTTAATAATCATTAGAAAGGCACATACCAAAACTGTGATGGAAACAATACAAAAAAAGGAGAATGAGAAGGTAATGTGGGTTAAGGGTTTGATTATGCTTCCAGTTCACATATCCTCTAACATAAATTGAAACCTGAGAAAATTAACATTAGAGAAACATTTCAGTAATCTCTTTAACTTTGAATCTCTGCAATAGAGATTCCAAGGTGCATAATACTTTCATGTGGGTTTCAGAAATGGATTTAGAAAACAAAACAAATCACTTGTTTCAAAATATAAAGCATTAATATACCATCAGTAACTATGGCTTGTCTTGCACTAACCTCAGGAGCAGATTTGCTACCTCTTCTCAAATTATCATATTGAATAATATTCATAGAAGCTAGTGGAACTGCTTGTGAGTAGAGTATTACTCAAAAAAAGTAAGACTATCAAAGACAAATCATATGTAAATAACATCCTTCAAAGTCCGCAGAACATATCTTCTAGCTGCAGAATGCTAACATTGTAATTGCCAAAATACAAAAGTGCTTACTGCAAAACCTCAAGAATCCAGAGTTTTTGAATTAGGTCCATAACAATTGAAAATTATCCAAGGCTTTAAATAATGTATTAAGCTATTTTTTTGAACATTAGGATGCCTCTGGTTTGTGTTGTCAAGTCTTCTCTCGCAACACTGATGGCAGAGACACTTTTTAATAAAAGCTGAAACTCTCTTGTGATCTCTTGCTTTGAAGAGCTGGATCTTCTTGAAAAGCAATATAGCGAGATGCACGGTAACATCATAAAATTTGGCAACAACACAGAAATTACAATTAAGGTATTATTTTGTTTGTAGCAAACTTGTAAAGGATCTCATTTACATAAATGACATCTTGATCGTCTTCTTTTACACCTGACAATCCATCCTGCAGTTACTGACTAAACAGGGAACAAATATGGACCCCATACTTCTGGCACTTATACAGATTAGCTCACCTGAATAAACCTACAAAAATATGTTTGAAGGGCAGGGTGTATTTTACACAGGAATAACAACAAGATAATAGAGCCAGATCAGATGTTACCAGAATTACATTTGTGCTAAGAAAAGAAATGAATGAGAGCTTAATCAAAATTCCATATATTTTATAGCAATTTATTTTTTTTTCTTTTAAATGGTTGTATTATTTTTGATGCTAATGTTTTTGATCCTTGTTTTGTGAAATGTTTGCTGATTGTTAGTGCTGTTAATCTAAGCTGAGGAAGTCTGTAGTAATTAAAAAGACAGAGAACTGACAGACATGCAGCCAAAGGAAATATCTTCTTTTCTTTGACTAAGTGGTGTAGAAGATAAGATACAAAGTGTTATTTATATAAAATGATTTCTACTCAATTACACCCATGGGATGCTCAGATGCCATGATAATGAACACAGAATAAAAGTCTAAATTAAATATATCAGCTAAATTTTTGTGGATAACACTGTATGCAAAATACTTCCATGCACAACACACTTGCACCTGAAGTTTGGGGAGCCAGAGCCGTTCTTGGTTCTTTCAGGCTTCCCCACAGTGATGAAGGCAAGATGTCAGCCTCACGCTCCCATGCGAACGCTGCAAGTGCTGACCTGATCCTGCTCTCACCGGTCCCACTGATACAGACCAGATCTTTGCACCAGAACAGCTTGGGAGCATGAACTTAAATTGGCACTGGAGGCCCGTAGGAGTCACTTCAGCTGATTTTCTAAACTCTATAGCTCTCCTGGAGAAATCGAGCAGCTGTTCATGGACCAGTTTTGGAGGGAAGAGCATGTACTGCAGATTTCCCTTGGCTTAGTGACGTAGAAGCGGGGAACTGGACCTGCCAGCATGAGCAGTGCTCTTCAGGGTGATGTTTGAAGGGGCAGCAGCACTTTTAACTGAGAAATGGGGTGGCAAGGGAGTGAGCATAGTTTTCATAGTGAGCCAAGACAGTGATGTTTTTGAATATCCTGTACCTTGGTATGGGTAGATGAGTCTGAATATATTTTAGTTTTCGGCCTCTCTTTTCCTGGATACTCTTTTCCCAAGCCGTATCCTTAATCTCATTTCCCATATCTAGCAACTTCCATGTTAGGGGGTAAATTTAACTTCTTGTTAAACAATAGCTTCAAAAATGTGTTGTGTAATTACGTGAAATAATGTGCAATAAACAGTCTACACCAGCTTAGCAGTGAACATCAGCAAGTGACTTCTTTTTTCCTTCTTCTAGTTTACCAGGGGACTAGAAAACAAACTAATACAGTTTTTAGTTATACAGCTTGATGCCACTGCAAATCACTGTGAGGGATGGAGGCTTGCGCCAGGAGCCCTAGCTGATATAGGTAGGTCATGACCGGGAGGGAAGGTGGGGGACAAGGAAAGGAGACCAAGAGACCCCCACAGAGCATTGAGATATAAGAGTTTGTATTTTTCTCTCCAGTTTGTTCTATCCTCAATACCTAGACAGGCGCTGCACTCTTTCTTTCAACCCAGCTGTGGGATATTGTGGCTGGAAGCTTGAGAGGGAGGAGGAGGTCACTGGAAAATAAAACTGTAACAAATTTCCCAGAAAAATCTGGGCACACTTTTCCAGGGATGCCATGTTAACACCACGGAGGCTCGGGGACTTGCTGCTGCTTCTTCCTGGTGGAGGAGGAGGAGGAGCCAGAGGCTCAGTGCTGCTTCTGATTTTATTACGCCAACTGCAATGTAGAAGCTGCTCTGCATGACTCCAAAAGACACCGAGAGGGAAACTTGAAAAAAGTCTGAATTAGGAATGAAGAGAAAAGGCAGAGATTCCAAACTTATTTAATAGAAAAGTGAGAGTATAGAGAGACATCATTAAAATGGTTTGAAAGACAGACATTAAAGCAGCTGGAAGCTCTTGTTGGTTGGATCCACAGCAACACGGGTGTACCAGCAGCCAGAGGGACTTTAACTCTGTTGACGTAGGTAGGTATAATCAGGAAGAGAAAGTGGAGAGAAGATACGGGAGGGACAGAGACAAAGAATGTGAAAAAGAAGAAGAGAGGGGAGAGAGAGAGAGAGAGAGAGCGAGGAAAGAAAGGAGAGACAGAAAAGGGAAAAGGAGAAAGAGAGAAAATGGGGGGGAGAAGAAGAGAAATGGGGAAGAGGAGCAAGCAAGACTGTATTTCCATAATTACTGTGGATTGGCTCGGATTAAGGGCAACTAGCTATCTCTTGGTTTTTCCTTTTTATATAACAACTAATCTCCTTCTAATCAGTTATTATTAAATTATATTCCATTTTTAATTCATTCACAGATCATTGGTGGCACAATTCGGACATCTGGACAGATAATTGAATAGAGATAATTTATGTAAATGAGGAACAGTTGTGTACGGGGGGGAGGGGAGCATTCGGTTCCTGAGGCCAGTGACCTAATGAGGAGTCTCCAAGAGCTGCCCTTGCTCCCTGGGAGGACTCAGGTGTGAGGGAAGATGCTGTGGATATGTGGATATTGTGTGCTAGATATTAACAGGTGAACAAGAGGGCATCAAGGCCAAACTGTCCCTCTTGACCCAAGGGTCCAAGCTGTATTGAACATCGTTTCTCTCTAGGGTGAAGACACCGGGTGAATCAACTGCTGAAGACACTCCTTGCCCCCCCAGAAAAAGGTTATTTCTAGCCCAGATCATTCCATCACCCTGATTTACAGTGTGAGCCCACATCACCGTGCTGCCCAGTGGTGGGGACAGGGACAGCAGCACAGGAACAGCAGTTGCCCCATAGGGCAACACCCGTGGGCCAGTGGCTCTCTTTGCCTCGGGTTCCAGTCGGTAGATGAACATTGACCAGGTGCCAGGTCTAGTGCACTGTGCAGGCCTAAGCTTAATCCTATGGGCTATTTCTTACTCTAAAAATGCTGCTATGCTCTTTGACAGACATAATCGAAATCTTCCTTGCTTCTTCTCAAGCCTGAATTCACACCACAGGAGACAGACTTAGTTTGTAGACTGGACTGAAAACCTTCACGATCATAGGTAATAGCTGAGCACCACAGATGATCTGAACTAAAATATTTTATCAGCAGGAATAGGGAAAAACATCCAAAAATTCCTATATATTTTCCTCTATATGGGAACTATCAGCATGAGCAAATGTGCATCTGGAGTCAAATAATGTCCAGAAAGAGAACAGCGTGCAGCAACGGGAATCATGAGACCCAGCATGAATGCCTACAACATAGGGGTCTACATGTGAGCAAATTCCCTTTCTAGTCAGAGGAGATCTAGTCAATAGGGTCAATGGAGCTGAGGGGACAGTTCATCTTGTCCTGAAATAGTTGCCTGCAGTAGGTTAGAGGAATTGCCTCTCCTTTGGCTAGATCTATTGATGACTTTGCTATTGACTATAGAAGGAGCCCATGACTAGCTCAGATGTAGACATCTAAAGTTAAGTAAAATGGATTCCACTCTAAGAGAGGCAAGGTATTGTTCTATTTTTGCAGAAATGGCACAGGAAGTGCACACACACAAAGGTACATTCCTCTGCCCCAGAGCGATGGTGAGTATTAAAAAGAAGTTCTTATTTTGGGCTGTGGTTGTATTATTTTGCTGCTACATGTTGGTGCCACAGATCTAGGTGCCAAAGAAAGAAGTATGATAAGATACATTTCATAGTATCATAAGATACATTTACATCTTCAAAAAGGAGGAAAGAATATTGACTCAATTGCTGTGGCAAAAATCTTATCTCCATCACCCTCCCAACAGAAGGAATTTTGTTGGGTATACTTGAATTGTCTTAGTATGATGGAACGGTTAGGGAAGGGAACACCACAAATGCATTCAACTTGTAGGAAAACTGCTTACAAGATTTGTCTGTCTAAATAAATCCGAGCTGGATTGCAGAGGACACAGTTCAAACGAAATGAAATTGGCTTGAGCGATCTTCTTGCCCAGTTTCTGAAATACATTGGGCTTTGTTCAGTGCTGTGTTTCATTTTGTTAGCTATTTTATTATTTTTATGATAAATTCCCCTTCCAAGTCTGTTCTTGAAGTTCTAATTAGCAAAACATGAAATTACCCCAGGGAAAATTACTATGAATTTTTAGATAGAAGTTGTCAATGAAAATGAGACTGCAGCCAGACGACTGTAAATAATAGGCTCTGAGTGCAACTGTCAGACCAGGACAGAAGTTCTCCAGAGAATGGTGTTTAAATCTGCCCTTCTTAATATCTTCAGAAATGATCAAGAAAGGAGATCAAGCTGCATATTAATGCCACTTAAAGATAATACTGAGTTGGGAAAGATTGTGCCCATCAGGGAGGAGAGAACCCGAATCTTGCAGAGAGGAGAACGTAAGTCAAAGTAAAGCCAGCAAACTATAGTAGGGAAAAAGTCCCAGAGCCAAAAATACATTTGAGATAGACAGCTGAACAATCAGAATGGCTGAAAATAATAAAATTGGGAGTGATAATGATGTGCATTTGCAATACAACACAGCTCTAAACAGGGTTGAGACAGCTCCACACTCAGAAACATGACACTATGGAGCAGCCAATTAATATAATATTGATGTACAGCTGAGTTACAACTGAAATTTTCTGTGCAGCTTTGCATATTTATTTAGAAAATATGACAAAATGCATGCACCATAGAGAAGAGGAAAGAAAATGACTGAGAGGTTGCAGGACTGGTCTGTGAACCATGCACGGATGCATGCATGACTTGCTTAAGTAGGAACTAAGGGGAGGGAAATATAATCCCTCAGCTACCGAAAAGATGTGGAATCTGATGAGGAAGACTAAAGATTTGGGCTAGCACTAGAAGCATGAGAAGTAGTCACTAAGTGAGATGGACATGACAAGCATGTGGGATAAAGGTAAGCAGTGAGAGAGGCTGAAGTTGGGCTGTAGACATTTCCCCTGAGGAACTGATATGAGTGTGGGGGCTCTCTCATAAGGCATGTTTAACAAGAGGTTGGACATTTTCCCTCTTGCAGGCTTGCCCTTCTCCTGGTGGTGACCACCAGTGTGGCAGTCACAGGAGCAGTGCCATGCTGCCGACACCTTTGTCCCCTACTCTGACGGGTCCTGCTGAAGGCATCTGCGCTGCAGCAAATGCCTACGCTGTGTACCACCTCTTATGCCCGCTCCTCAGCCCCCTCACCAGCCTCCTTGACATATTTTTCTGCAATTGTCTGTCCACTCTGTGTCTTTCCTGAGATGGTTCTTCCTTAGACATAGTGGGGGCTACTGAATATCTTAGGGTCTCAGATCATTTTTCCTTGTGACCATTAAACCATTTTGACTGCTGCTAATTCCAAGTTCCCACTAGTCTGTCAGGAAGGGACTATTTCCTTTTTTTATTTTTAATTACATGTTACATTGTATTTACATACAAAATATATAATATAGATTTAATATTATATAAATATGATACAAATTATATTTATATTATATTATATGATAATAATCTTTATATTCTATTTTATATTATATTTTATAATATTAAGCCTTCTTCTGTGTTATCGTGGAAAAGCTTCTTAAGAAAGGGAGCACTGACGGCCATCCTAAATGTATCAAGTTTGAAGTAGTGCATTTCCTCTGTAAAGTTATTCAGTAGCCAAACCACCTTAACATTTATCTCCATCTCATCTCCAGTTTTACTCACTTCATCACAGACTTAGTCAACTATGTTTTCCCAAAGGAGCAGGTGGGTCGTAATGAAAATGGAGACTCAGACATAACCGACTCTGAGAGATCTTTGAAGACCTGAGCTAATATCCTGGTTTGGCAGACAACGCAGTGAGAGTCAGCACAAATGCTGAGATGCAAGGGTGAGCTGCTAACAGCAGTCTGAAGCAAGATGGAGCCTGGGAATGGGTCCATCTTTAATCCCAAATAGAGCAAATTTAAGCCTAAAGCCCAGCTGGCCGAGGGACCCTATTGCATGACCCTTCTGGTGGTCCATCTCTCATCCTAGAAGAAAGCATGAAAGACTTTGTGCTCTTCAGAGAATGGTAAGGGTATGTGAAAGAGGGAATGCATGGGGTCAAAGGAAAAAGGTGACAGAGGACAGATGTCAGGATTGACATCAGGACTGAAAGATGTTGGGAATAGGGAGAAAGGGACAAATAAATACTAAAAATGTGATGTTTTGTTTATGATGTTGCCTTTAAAATCTAGCTAAATCCATTTTTGGCAATGATACTAATTTCCTTCTTTAGGTTTTCTCAGAGGGAGCAGAAACACCTGTGGTCAGGCCAGTTATCTGATGGTGGAGGGGAGGATGGGTGCTCAAGCCACTGTTTTAACTCTAGCAGCAACGTTTAGTTAGTCATGGCCTGACGCTGCGGTGATCCAGATGGCATGTGTCTGTCCTTTTCTTTTAGAGAGCTGCCTGAAGATGGTACGGGCTGTCGCTTTGCTTATCTGAAGGGTTTGCTTGTCTCCTAGATTTCCATTTTGTCACCATTCTTGGTCAGTAAATGTATGCCAGGTTGTTAATGAGGAGAGTTGTGACGTGTTCAATGAACTGAGGGCACCTCTTTATGCCTCATCCATCTCTGTGTACTTGTCTCTCCAGTACTGCTGGAGGTTAGACAGTGGCTGGCAGAGAGGAGGAGACAGACTCCTGGAGAAAAGTAGGACTGGAAGAGACTCTCAGAGGCTGTCTGTTCCTCCTCTCTGCCTCACGCTGTGACTGGCTATACCTGTCTTGTTCTTTACAGATAAGTTCCTAAGCAATTTTTTCCCGTGTCTCCCCTCCGGTCTCGCTCTCTCTCCTTTTCATTAATTTTGCTCATAATGTCTAATCCATATCTTTCTTGCCACAGTTTTGTATGGACTTACCTACCTGCCATGAGCGTGGAGGACATACTTTTCACTCTCCCTTTAAAAGTTCTGTACCTGAAGATTGTCTCTTGTCCTCTCTCAGTCTTCCCTTTCAAGTTACACAACATCAGGTCTTTCAGTTTTTCCTTGCAGGACATGTCTCCTACATCTGTGATCGTTTTCATTGCTCTCTTTTAGACAGTCTCCATGGGTCCACATTTTTCCTGAAGGGCAATGTCCAAACTGGGCTCAAAACACTAACTAAACTTTCATCAATGCTGACTAGAGGTAAAGAATATTTCCACAGGTCTTCACAACTACATTATTTATTCCCCACAGTAGGCGGCTTGCTTTTTTGCAGGAGCATAATATTTCTGGCTTGGCCTGTAATCCATTCTAACCCCCAGCTCTTTTTTGGGAGAATTGCTGCCTAACAAGTTGTTTCCCAACCCCTGTTTATGCATTTCATTTTTTTCTGCATATCACTGACATGCTTTGCATGGTTTCTTATTGACTTTCATCTATGTTTTTTCAAATGCGTTCCTAATTTGCCAAGATTATTTTGAATGCTGAACCTGTCCTCTGGTGTACTTGAAGTGCCTTTCAGGTTTGTGTCTTCCTAATGTGCCCATTCTCTATTCTGTCATCCAGGCTGTTAATTAAATCACTGAACAGAACCAGACCCAGAATACATCTTTGTAGAGCTCTGCTCAATACATCCATTATTTTAATAGTGAACCACTGAGGGATATTCTCCGAGCACAATTTTCCTACTAATTTTGTATCTATCTTACAGTAGTTTCTGCTAAATTATGTTTCCTTAGTATATTTACGAGGATATCTTTTGATATGTAAATCTAAATGGCCTCCTGAAGTCAAGATACACAACATCTTCCGCTCCCTTCTTACCTGCAAGACCTGTTGCCCTGACATAGGAAATCAGAGTGACTGGAAAGGATTTATCCTTGACAAATCCACACTGAGTCCAATTGATTGTCTTATTTTCTCTTTGGTCTTTGCAAATAAATTGGTTATTTATTCCAGAGTTTTTATGACAACAGGAATTAAGCTGATTGGTCCATAATTACTCAGCACCTTTTCCTTCGCTTTTAAAAAATCAATGCTCGTTTTGTCCTATTCCAGTTTTTCTGTACTCCACCACATCTTTACAGCTTCTGAAGGACAGCCACCACTGATTCTGGGGTTGCTTTAGCCAATTTTCTCTCTCAGCTGAGTAGTGAACAAATATTTTTCTTAGTCTTCCTCTTGCTAGTAATGAATTTACAGAATGATTTCTTGTTCCTTTTGATTATCCTGCTACTTGTGGCTTTATTTTTTGCTTGATCTTTCTGATTATGTTCTTACATGCCTCTGCCATTCTTTTATACTCAACTTTCATGCTCTAACTTACTGCTTGTCTCCTGTATGCTTCCTTCACAGGTGTGAGGTCAATGCAGAATTTGTTACCTAACCAGGTTGGATTTTTGAAATATTTTTCCTATTTTACCTTGCTGTTTAAGGCTACCCCTCCTGGAAAAGAGGAGGAGGAGGAGGCTCAGGTAAATACGGTTGGTGCCGCATGACCTTGCTGTTCTTCCAAGTTGTTCCTATGGAAGGCGAGTGTTAGTGGGGTAAGGAGCAGGTTGCATGTGGCAGCTGGATTAGGGGATGTCAAGAGTCAGGGAAATGCAGGAGAGCTCTTTTTCCCATAATCATGCTTGTTATCAAAACAACTGCTTAGAATGTTATTAAAAATCATGACCATGGCTCTAGTGACATTCGTCTGAAAAGCAGCAGGCTGCATCCTTAGACTCGGTAGTCAGAGATGTAGCCGATTACTCCAGCCTAGGTAAAGTTCGTCGGTCTGATCTTTAGCCCGCTAACTAACTGGGCCTGCACATCTTCTGGCCACTGCTCATCAGTGAGGCCAAGCTCTCTGCCTCATCACACACACCCTCTGCTGATGCGCCTCCATCCAAGGGCTCCTCCAGTCCCTCAGCACCAGCACCAGCATCCTCACCCCTCTATAGCCCTGCTTTGTCACCCTGCCCGCAGGTCCCCCTCCTCACTCCCAGGGGCTCTCAGCACCTCATTAACACCCCCTCAAAGACACAGCCACAGACACCACCAGCAGCTCTTTTCCCCTCCAATCCCCTCCCCTTCCCTTCCATAATCTATCTACATATTAAAATGAGTTTGTCCCTGATTTACATGCGTAAGAAGGGATGTAATAATGAGGACGTAGATTAGAAGATTTAGCACAATCGTTTGTGTAGATTGTGTCCCATCAAAGGGCAGCTCTGACGAGCCGAGATTAAGGAGCAAACAGCTGCCACTGGAATTCAGTCCATTTGTTTGTTTGCTGTTTTCTCTCTTGACTCCAGCAAACAGTCTCATTAACATGCAAGTGATTTGCCCCTTAAGCCTTTTCCTGTTTATTATTGGGGGAGTTGCTGACGAGGGCTTTGTGGAGTCCCTGGCCCAGTTCTGAGAGATCGACATGCAAATCGAGATTAAAATGGGAAGTAATTAAAAACAAAGAAGGGGCCACGGACACCTTGGTTCCCTCTTCCCTTTCAGGGAGTCTTAAAGTTAGGGTGTCGTGAGAAGAAATGCAGGGCAAAGGAAAAGGGAGCCCTGGCCCTCTAGGACAGTACGCCCTTGGGGGCTACTCGCAGCCTAATGCCAGGTTTGTACTTTCTCTCTCTACTGTCCACTCCCCCCTCCATCTCTCCCTCTGCAAAAGGTCTGGCTGTCCACTAAAATCATTTATAGCATTTGTTTCCTAGCGCTTGTGAGAGTGATGCAGCACCAGCCCTGGCCATTCCCTGTTACCCTTCTGGATCTTTTGGGTTTCAGGTTTTAGTTGCCTGAGTTTAGCTGGAGCCTGCTTGGAAGCAGCTTTGCATACGGCACCGCCCCATTGCTGGTGAAACTGCCATGAAAGTAGTGTTGCGCTCACTATGCTGCCTGCTGGCTCCCGCGTACAGAGCTGCTGCTGCTTCCCGGGGATACCAACAGCGTAGGTCTTTCTGGGGCTGAGAGAGAAAAAGAGACTGTCACATAAATCCTCTGAAAGGGGAGCAACCCTTTTTCTTCATTTATCAGAGCGCCTGCTGTATTCCCTGCAAGACAAGTAAAAATATAACGAAGCCCAGAAACTTGCTCTGGGAAGCAGTAATGATTATTAAGTGCATGTCTACACAGACAAGCATGGGCAGATGCAAGTTTGCCCTGCCTGCTGGGCTGGCCAGGTGCCAGCCAGCTCTGTCCCAGCAGTGGAGCTGTGCTAGAGCATCTCCACACCCAGCCTAATATCTTGGTCCCCCTCCGAGGCTGCTGAGCCTCGGCATGCCACCATGCCGACACAGCTACGTGCTCCTGGCAGAGCATGCTTGCATCTGGCTGCACACTTCTAAGTAGCTTTGCACGGGCATGTGTGCGCACAAATCCTTAGTGCCATCAGCATAAGAAATCTGTCATATGTTGTTCACCAGGTGCAACCACATGACACTGAATGGTTATGAGATTTGTGATCCTGAGATTTGTGACCCTGTAGTTGTTCATTGGCTGTCTTTTTAGGGCCTGATGTTGAAGAGTTGCTCTGCACTTTGTCATGGGGCCTAGGGACAGCAGTAGGTTAAGACAGTCTGTCCGCTGGAGGCTAGCGTGAGATCTTATTACCCTTGGCATAGAGGGCTGGCCCTTGTTTTCAGTGAGGTTACACAGTTATCATTGAAGTAGAGCTTCACATGGCAATCGGGAGAGCCTGCACCACTGCAGCTATGTGACTGCGGGTGGCAATGTAATGAAAAGGCATAGGGGAACCAAGAGGCGCCTTTTAGGTGCTCTGTAGCCTGAGTGCTTTATTTTTATAAGCAGAGAGTCAGGAGTTGCTCACGTTCTACCTTGCTCAAATTAACCTTCTAGTCCAGACAAGCCGACGGCTTTTGTAGGGTTGAGCATTTAGAAGAGCAGTGCCCCCCCCCACTGAAATCACTCTTGCTTCTTGCCAGGGCAAAGCCGCAAGATAACAGGAATGACCAAACCAAAACATGGTAGGCCTGAATATTATAGTACTGCAGAGCATAAGCCAGGGCTTCTGTGGAGGTGCAAACTGACTGGGGTATAGTGCACCTTTCTGACAATCACCCGGCATTATATACAGACAGAATGACCTGTGGTTGTCAAGAAATTCCCTACCCTTGTTTCTAAGTCATTGCTCCAACCAGTTAATGAAATAGTCATAGCTTTTCCCATTTTTTGTTTAAATTAAGAAAAGGGCATAGCCTCATTTCTTACTGAGCTTCCTCTGTGTCTGTTTGGGAAGAACCAAGAGGGAGAAGAACATTTTTCCAGCTGGGGCGTGACCTATGGAACAGCAGAGTCTGATACAGCTGGAGTGACTAGTGCAGTTCAAACACTGTCGGGGTTATAAAATACCTTTCCTTTTTCTGTCTGATATCAAAACAGCTGCTGGATTCCTCCTCCTTGCTGTCATGTGAGCTGAACCTTGCACCTCATGAAGGACCTACCCCTACCAGCCACAGGGCTCTAGGAGCGCAGTTGCAGGCATCTGGTTTTACCCCCTACCAGCTGGTTATGTGCAACCTCAGCCAGGCCTTTGGCTTCCTGAGAAAGGCACCGGTTGGTCGTACTGCATCGTGCGTCCTTGCCTGCCGTGGAGTCCCATCGCCCCTGAGATCTCGAGCCATTAGCAGCAGTACCGCACCACCAGCGATAGCACTTCCTCTCAAAGCACAATTTTTCAACCTGTAACAACTCAACCCTGTCACGATTGATTTTCAGTAGATCATTGAAAGCTGCTCCATCAGTCTAGCCCTAACAAATTTCTGCTGCCTGCTTCCTTCTTTTTCTCATTTCTACAAAGATAGAATTTTGTTTTATAACGCGATAAGGATTCTGTGGCTTGGGCACTTATCCTCATAAATGTCTGAGCCATTTTTGCTCAAATGAAGCAAAATGAAAGCATGCACTGCTTCCTTGGATGGAGATCAGATCTGGAGAACTTCGCACTCCCAGACTGAAAGAGCGATTAAAAAGAGAGCTGATAATAGAAATGCTTAGTCAACCCTGATGCAAGTCGCTTGAGCGTTCCAGCTTTCAATGGGAATGAGCTGGTGAAATCAATGTGCACCTGCAGCATTTCCGTGAATAAACCGCGAGAGCCCTGCTCAGCTCTAGTGTGCAGCTCCTGCTGTGGCCTCCGAGCCGGCGCTCAGCACACCCTCCCCAGGCTGATTGTCGGAAACACAGTGACAGGCTCCACAGAGAGGGGCCAACGCAGCAGCCAGAGGAAGACACCTAGCCATGGAGAGGGGGGCCTGGAAGGAAAAATTCATAAATTGAGGGAAATGAGGATGCTGTGGTGGTTCCTGATTCCCCAAAAAGCAGCTGTCCCACCAGGGCAGTCTGGCCCTCTCCTCAGGGCTCAGGCTCCAAGCGGCTGCAGGCACAGAAATGCCAAGTTTAACGTGTACCTTCTCTTTAGAGACCTGGGGTGCTTTTGTGGCCTGCACAGTCACCTGGCAGAGCCAAGGGGGCCGCTTGCATCTCCTAGTTCAACCCCTCCAGTTGCCAGTTGCTGCATGCATCAACTCCTTCAGACCTGTGCTGGGCTGTTGCTTTTCCTTTATCTCAGGAATGAAGTATAAAATCATTCTTCTGGACATGAGGGAGCGATTTGCAAAGCCACTCACATGCAGGCAGCTTCTCTTTTCAGAGCAGAGGGATCTGACACCCTCCACCACTCCCTTCTCCTGTTGAATATGATTATTGCTATGTTACTATCGCTATTATGTCATAAATTGACGTCTTGTGTTCCCATTTGTTATCTGGGGATTCTGCTCTAATCTCGATGATCGCTAATGCAGTGTAAATCCAGCACGCCGAGTGATAATCTGGCTATGTAAAAAACGGACTTTCCATACATAATCAAAACCTTTCACTTTAATATTGGGCACGATACTTTTCCCGTGAGTTGCATTTTCTTCGGCCCGTCTTGCCTGTGGCTCAGAAGGGTACTGTGGTTTAAAAGAAAGCTGGTGTCTGGTGTAAAAATGCTGGGATTTAGTGCGCACTGTGCAGGATCCAATCCCCTGGCGAAGCAGGGAACAGTTTATGTCCCATGTCCTGGTAACATTTGGAAGTTGGCAGGAAACCTGCTCCCTTCCCAGCCCCGGCAGGGAACCTCTCCCTTCCTCCAAACACAGCTCCGGAGTGTTTGTGCTGCGTTAATTTCGCGAAAATTAATGCAACATGACTCATTTTTATTGGTAGTAATTAATACCCGCTGAAACTCCAGCTACATATATCTTCATCACACCATAAGCAGGTAGGCTCATAAACAAGGTAGGCCTGGCTCAACGAACATGAGGTGTGTTTTATTCCCAGTACTCAGACAGAAATCAAAATACATGAAGACAGAAAGCACAGCAAAGCAAGCAGTAACTAGAGAGAGAAAACGGGGAGGGTAAGACAATTTTGGGGTGTCCCTGTTCCTCCAGACACCTCTCCTATCATAACTAAAAATAAAAACCAGCCGTTTGGCACTATTGGGTTGGAATCCTTCCTTCTCCACCCCGTGGGTACCCAGAGGCTCCACATATGGCTCCTCTGTAGTGTTTTTTTCTGAAATTGCAGTTATTTCCTTCCCCGCCTCCATCTTGTGCCCTGCTCCTTTCTCCAGGCCTGGGTGTTTGGGGTTTCTCCTCTCTCCACCCTTTTGCTGGTCTCCAGCCACCCGTGTTTTCTCCGCACTGCCCCTGTTAAGGCACAAGGGGCACAAACGGTAAGCAAAGAAGGAAAACAAAAAAAAAAAAAGGCCATAAAAATACGCCACTGCTGTTGGCCGGCCGGGCCCCGCGGGCTGCCCGGCGCGGAGGAGTGCCCGCCGCTCCCTCCCTCGCCCTAGCGGGCCCCTCTCCTTTCCCGCCGGCCCCGACGGGCGGCGGCGACGCGCGGGCATCGGCGCGCAGGCCCCGAGCAGCCCCGGGGGCCCGGGGCCCCCACCGAGGAGAGCGGAGGCGGCTGCCGGGCCGCGGCCGGGGGAGCGGTGCCCGCCCGGCCCGGGGGCGGCAGCGGGGCCGGCGCGCGGCCTGCCCGCCGCCCCCTCGCGCCTCCCGCCCGGCACGCGGGCCGAAAGGGGATGGGGCGCCTTTAAGCGGGGCCGTGCCGCCCCGGTGTCCGTGGTGCAGCCAGGCAGGGAATGCACCGCTGATCCTAACCAAGTTTGCCAGCCATGCTTTTCTCATGGCTCCCACACAATGGCCCGTTTTTTGCCCACCTGCCGATTATGCTTAATTAGGCGAGGAGTTGATTAATTTGAGGTAATTGACAGCTAATTACAGGCCTGAGGGCTCATTAACTTGACGTCTTGTCTCAGTGAGTTGGCTAAAGGGGGTCAGGTGATGTGCGACCTTCCCCCTGCTCCTGCCTGGGGTCCCGCGTGCCCCACGCGCCACGTGGGCTGCGCTGCGGCGCTCACCTGGGCGGCCCGAGGGGTGGGCGATGGGCACCGCGGCCTGGCGGGGAGGGGGCCGGCTGGCCGGCGGCCCCGAGCCGCGGTTCCCGAGCGGGGCGCAGCGCCAGGGTGACGGGCCTTGGAGAGGGGACGGGGTGCTCGGGACACGGCAACGCAATGAGCGGAAAGGCTCCCCGGGCTAATAAATAAGACTCTGCCGACAGAGAGGGGTTTTGGAGAGCACGAATGGCGTGGTAGGTCAGGGAGGAAATGGAGTCAGGCACACCGGCAGGGACTTGAACGGGAAGTGGGCTCTTGCCTGTACGTGAGGCCACCGGCGCCGGCCGTGGCGTCCTGGTGGGTTTGCGCGCGTGGGCTGCGGCAGAGGGGAGGGAGGGAGGGAGGGACGGCCACGCTCTCGGCAGTGGGGAGCCCTCCTGCAACAAGGGTTGAGGCCTGGCTGGGAGCAGGCTCATGGTACAGCAGGCCCTGCTCCAAGGTACCGGTCGTTTCCAGGCATCGTCTGTCATTTCTAGGCGAGACTGGAATTAGCAGTGTTTTGGGGGTCAGGAGGAAGAGGTCAGCAGCAGAGGAGCTGAGGGGCCGCTGGGCGGGCCGTGGCTGTCATGGCCCTCGTGGGCTGCACCAGAGACGCCCAGGGCTGGGCAGCCGAGCTGGGCAGGAGGCTCCTGCGGCAGCGCCTGGGACCCGGGAGGGTCGGCTGCGCTGGGATTCTGGCACCGACGGGCCCAGGGCCAAGTGCCGCGAGGGGAAGCACATCATTCCTGTAAAACGCATCACTCCACGGTACTAATTCTGGGGAAAATAAACAAAGCTGTAAGAAAAACCTGGTAGCTTGTTGATACCCACCTTACAGCAGTTTATCGAGGGCAAGAATTGCATGATATTCATATCAAAGGATACAGTTACTGACTGTATTTTTTTTTGTTGTTTGTTTTTTTAAGTAAGACTTCTCAGCTGCTCACTACGGCATGTAAATTAAGAGAAAGCAAGAAAGGGGCTGCTTATTTAACTTCTTATGTGATCTCCCTCACCAGAGAATTTGGGCATATGCCCAGGATTTACAGATCTATCCTCACCTCACCCTTCCGGAGCAGGGGGGCTCCGAGACTAACAAGAGGGTAAATGACATAACCAAAGTCACACCAAAAATCTAAGAACTGAATCCAGCTTTTTCAGGCCAGGGCCCTGACCATAAAACCAGCTCTGCTGTATTCCTAAAGCACAAGGCAGGTAACTACCTGGGCACTGTGGTTTTGATTAGGTTTAATTACTCAGTGCTTGTAACGTGCTCTGAAATCAAGGTGAAAGACATCGTGAAGGGGCAAATAGCAATCTCTGCTTTTCTGCATGGTTTTCTATGTGGCACTCGCTGACAAAGCCCTCGCTGTCTTCCAGCAGTGTTAAGGATCGTGACTGACACCTGTTAGAGGCCTGGTCTTGCAGCCTATCCTCTCCTGGGGGACAGGCAGCCACAGTGGCGCACTGGCAGGTCTGGGATGTTCCTAGCAATACTGAGGAAGGGGCACAGGAGGATTTTTTGGTTTTGTTTTTAATTTATTTATTTACCTTGCTGTTGTGTATTTATGCTAGGAAGGACATGGCTGAAGAAACACACTTCATAGAGGAATGGCTGAGGTTTGTGATGGCTTCTTTTTGTGGCTGCACACCATGCTTTTGGCTTGGCTTCTGAGGAATATCTATTTCCTGCAGAGACCAAAATGTGTCTCTGTTGTAGACAGTCCCCCTGTGCCAGCAGGGTGAAGGGGCTGACTGTTTCCTTCACCCATAGGCTCCAGCTCATCTCTTGCCCCTGACATGGTACACCCTGGAGATAACGACCGATCATTAAGCTTGATTTGGGATTCAGTGGTGAGCCAGTATAGAAAGTAGTGGAGAGGCTGAATTAATAGTGAGCCGTGTCAGCGGGCAGGGTGACTACAGTACTCCAGGACAGCTGGACTGCCCTATGCCCTAGCAACCACAGGCTTCATATGAAAGGTACTTTGCACTGCTCCCAGCTAGCAGACAGGCAAGGAAGGTATCAGTAACTAAAGTGGGAGGAATAGGATCTCCTGGCCAAATTGTGGACCGCTGTCTTTGTGGGTGCCCGTATGAAAGTGGTGAAGGATCCAAAGATCATAAACTAGTCTGACCTGACCCATTGGGAATGGAGCTCTTCAGCTAAAGGAAGCTTCATCACATCTGCAACCTTCTCAGATGCTTCCCTTCATCCATTGACATCATCCCTCTGCCTTAGGCTTTACTTCTGCCTGCGGCTCCAATTAAAGCACTGTACCATCCTCACGTTTGTGGTGTGGTCAGAGGGAAAGAAGAATAGTTAGAGATGTGTCATCTGCATATTGGTGACCCTGCAATTTAGAAACCTTACTAAACAACTTGCTTCAATATTCTGCTATTGTAATCTATAGCTTATAGGCATTCCTTTATCCATTTGAAATGGGCTGGTTTTTAATTTTCTAAGCTCTCTTGTTTAAATTTCAGGGAGTTGGGTAAATCTGACTGGCCTCTATGGAAATCATTATTTAATACCTTCCTCCCATTTGTTGTTGCTTCTCTCAACCCTAAATACACTTAGACTCAGTGATGATTCATGGTACAGAGGCCAAATGGCCCCATGTGACTAATAAATTTTGCTCACCTGCTCAGAACCTCTCCCGTGTCTGCCTTTTTCAGGCGAAGGTGTCCATAATTTAAGTTGTATTTGAGAGGAGAACACCCCAGCAACTTTTATTATGGCATTTATCACTTACAACCAGGGAGAGGAATTATTTGGAGTAGCCCAGGACAGTAGTTTCTTCTTTCTCTTTCTAGATCCATTGTTGAAATTGGCTAAACCTCAGTCATTTCTCATCTTGACCATCACAAGGCTGTTGCCTTCTAGTGTAAATATAAAGACTACGTGTGGGTGCAACAATATTAAGCATTAGGTATAGGACTGAGCTGCCTAGCAGTGAATTTCTTCCTCTTTTCTGTATTGGCACAGACTGCATCATTAGCAAGCACATCAGCGTCTCAAACAAGGATGCATTTAGTCATATACATTTTCTATGAGGTCACTTAATGTTATCATCAATTTACAGAGGGAGCACTAAGATCTAGGTAGTGTAAGTGGTTACCCAAGTTTAACAAACGGTGCGTTTTCTGAGTTTTAAATCACGGATTGTCTAAGTACCTCTCTTGCTATCTCTTGCCTCACCCACCAAGCACCAGATGTAATGCTGGGTGTCCTTCTGAAGAAGGAATGTGTTAGGAAACTTCCTTTTGATACCGAATATGATTTGGCTGGACTCCCTAGTCATCAAAGTCCCACTCAACTGATTCAAGAGCTCATTCTGTACATGAAGAAAAAAATTGCTGCGTCTGGGCTGAGGGGATTAGTTTTAGCAGAAGAAAACTTTGCACCGCTACAAAGTTCTAGGAAGGAAGCAACACAGCTTATTGAGGGAGCTGATCCTACCTAGGATTGTCATATCCGATCTGTGGATCAGTGGAGTGTAGGATCATTCATTTGGAAGTTGGCTCTTCAGAGCAATCCACACCTTTGCAGTGTATTTTGACTTCCACTGATGTGACACCAGCTGGGGAGATGGGCTATTAGTATACATTCATGCTTAAGTTATTGGTATTTGAATATAGGTATTTTGGATGGCTAGAATTTCATTAAATTTAAGCCATCTCCTTTCTGTACCAAGTCTGTGGAAGCTGGAGAGGAAACAATCAAGAAAGTTACCGGTACTCAAAAAGAAGTGTGTATGATACTAGTGGGCTGTTTCACAATAGTAGAAGTATTTCCTACACAAATTACAACGAAGCTTTATAAATAAGTTAACAGAACGGGAATAACTGCTGAGATAAAAGACAGGGTGTCCTGTTTGAATTTAATTTGCTTTTTATATCACAATTTTAGCTCTAGATCCTCTGATCCGTAGGAATCCAAAGAAGAGGGAATGTTCTCAGTAACTCTTTTACCCATGGAAGAAAAAATCTATGACTGTTGAAAAGCAGTCTGGACTTTCAGGAGGTTGGAATATTTTAGAAGGTTTCCAGATTTGAAGGAAAAGGGTATCATATTTGTACTTTTAGTTGTTACCTCAGTAGTCGCAAGGAGGCAGTTGCTGTTCAGCACCGTGCCAGGGTAACGTGCTGTGTCAGTCATCACAAAGCTTCTGGTTTTGGCAGTCCTTTGTGTTGCCTAGATGAGATCTGTGCTGAGATGTGGACTCGTGACATGGTTTGCTCTCTCTGGGACACCCTTTCCGTTGCTCTCTTCTTTGGGAAGAGCTCCGGCTCTTCAGGAAGGAAGAGCATTTGATCTAAAATACTAAGATTCTCTCAAATCTTCAACTGCTCTTCTCTGATAAGGCACATACGAGTCACTGTTCAGCTCAAATATCCCTGAAGCATGTGTACAGCCATAGATGCCTACCCCATAACCGCATTTGTGGCTGAAGCTGTATCTGAACCTACTCACAACACTATCTGTAATCAGTGACTTTTTAAAAAGCAAGCTGATGATTTTACAATAAGTTACATGGTTACACCAATAAGATGAACTTCACAGTTCTTAAATCCAAAGAAAGATATTTTTCAAGTGCTGCTTGCACAAGTGAAATAGTTTCCAATCACCAGCAAACCAGCCCTTATTTTAAGCTTCAATGATACATCAGGAACAAATTTCTACCCTTCCAACCCAACTGCACTACATAACGCACCAACTCAACTTATGTGTGCTCAACTTAATGTGCCCGAGAAGCCTGTTGTTTAGCAGAAGAGTTCACATAGGTACACAGACCTTTTATATAATTTCAAACATATTTCATCTTGAAGAGCTTTTAAGTAACTACTCTCTATTAATATCTGGCTTTCAGAAGAGAGGCTACCTGATGGATTGCCCTGCTCAAGAGTAAGAGCGTTACTGTAATTATCTTGTTTGCAAGAAAAATACGAACATTTATCTCAGATTAGCAGAAGAAATGGCAATTGTGAAATTTGTCATTAGCCCAAGCATATTTTTATGTTGCTGATGAATAAATGTTGAATGACTGAACAGTCTTTGTGCTAATATTTTTCCCATTATTTCTGTAGGGATTTTATATTAAATTTTCCATAAAATACTGGAATTTTTCAAGATATTTGACTTAAATAAGACTGAATCACCTTCTTCTTACATATCCAGCATTTTAATATTTTGAATGAGAGGAGAACCGAAAGCCAATAGTTTCCATGCTGTGGAAAATAAAGAATATTTTTGAACAGCTAGCTTACATGAGACTCTCTACATTCATGCTCACCAGTGCTGACCTGTTGCAAACCTGTTTGAATTAGAATGAATGGTTCCAGAAGGGATCGAATTTGTTTAAAGGTGCTGCAAGACAGAATTAATACAGTTTATGAACCACAAGAATCAAAGACAAATAAACCTTTCTTTTTAGATCCACAAGCCACCAGGAGGACCCATCTCCTGGGTTCTCCAAGAGCAGTTACCTTGGAAAGTGTAAGCCATGATATCACCAAGCAAGCTTCTTCTTCCTATGGTCCACCTCTCTGTGCATCCAAGCATAAGATCAGAATAAAAGAGGACTTTTTTGGTAAATGTGGGACTGACGTGCATGTATCAAATGGTCTGTTATCCAACAACAGAAGTCAGGCACAAGCAGTAAGCAGTAAAAGGCTTGCCTGTGCGCAAACTCTTGGCTAAAGTATTGATGGTGCATCCTACAGATCTGGAGTCTGAGGAAAGGAGTAAGGAGGGCAGTTAACTCACAATATCTAACCACACATTGACTCAAATAAAGATATTCTGAAGTTGCGATTCAGACGTTAGGGTATAGATGCTAGACATTATAATAGATATCGGATATTCACCCCTTCAAAGTACAGATTTTGTTGACTTTGGTAACACTTAGAGTTGAGATTTATAACCAACTTAACAGACGCCTTCCCTGTAGAATTTACAGGGATTATTTATTTTTGTCATTTACTTGATGACTGATCTCCAAACCAATGCTGAGAAATTAATTTCCTGATCTGATTCTGATATGATAGGGTTCTTTTTCTTAGCCTGCCTTAACAGTATTTATGGCTTACATATATATATATAAATATATATGTAGCTTATTTGGACAGTATTTTTATTTCATTTTAGTTTAACAGTTTTATGAACATTATAATAAACATGTGCAAAAATGCCCTCCTGATACTTCTTCAGTAGGCAATAACAATTGCCCAGAATGGATATTACCAGGCAAAAACCCTGACTGGATTCATTTAAGAAGCTGCCCACACATGACAGCGTGTTTCGCTACTCAAAGTTTTCAGGACTGGGACTTGTGATGACGATCCCTCTATCCACCCACCATAAGGAAAATGACATGTATACCTTTCTTACCGCGGACAATTATTTTGATAAGTTATGAAAACTAGGCAGCTGCCTGGAGATTACGTGCTGTTGATCTCAAAAAAAAAAAAAAAAAGAAAGAAAAAGGCAAATTTAGAGTTCTTGGGAATATCTATTGCCAGTAAAACAATGAAACAAAAAAATGGGGAAAAAATCATTAACCATCTAGATGATAACAAAACAATTATCAGCCCTGAGAATTTATAAAGAATAAATTGTGCTGGAGAAATCTGATGCTTTATTTTTTAAAAAAATATAAAATTAGTGGACGACAGGAACACAATGGATTTGATACATTTGGATTTCAGTAAAGATTTGATACATAAATCCTACTCAAAATTAATTCAAATTGGCTTGGCTACAACATCACATGGAATGAAAAATTGGCTGGAGACCCAAAAATAAAGGATAATGATGCATACAAAGACATTGTGCTGGAGGGAGAGGTCTTATGGCGACAGAGATCAGCATTTGGTTCTGTGCTATTCAGCACCTTTTAACATGACAACTTCTGTCAGGAAATCAGGCAACTTTGTTACGAGAGCGAAATGCGGAGGGATATGTGGGATATACCAGAGGGATGTGGGACACATAAAATGAGAGTCCAGTTGTAAAAATTCAAGTATTACCTGAACCACAATAGCCATTCATATGGAGGTGCCTAGAAAACACTATGAGAGTCACTACAGCAGACAACCAATGAGATGGGAATTTGCAATGAAGCATAGCAGAAAAACAGCCAGTGTGTTTGAGTAATACAGCTGCAATTCATTCCCCTACAGAGTGACCACAAGCCCTTTGCAGTATGTATGACCCATGCACTACATACACTGTCAAAGGAGGTCTTAGACGAATTTTGGTGGTGTACTACAGCTCCAGCGATGACAGTAACGATATAGGCCCTAGAAAAAAGGCATCACGTTTTCAGTTTACTGACATGCTGAGTGATTCCCAGCAGAACTACAGTGCGCAGTAGGGGAGCTCTTGGAGTATCTCCTATTCTTGTGCTGGAGCCTTAAAACTGAAGTAAGAGATTTTTCCCCCAGAAATGACTGGTGCAGACGCTCACAGTGAGGTTAGCCTGATTTGGAAGGAGGGCTCTAAATAGATCCTAGTTGTTGTTGTTGTTGTTGTTGTTGTTTTTTAAGGTAAAACCAGGAAAGAAAATAACAATAAAGTAAATTAAATGCATTAAAATAGATATGATTCCCCTTTCTCATAATTTTCCTCTTCTCTATCACTCAGTTCATTCACAATTTCACATATTCACCATTTTATCTTACCCTCCATCCACAGGTGTGTGGGGGTGTCCTGATAACTTTGGAATATGTTGGCCAACTTCAGATAACTTTGTGGAGAGTAGGTATTACATTCAGTGACATGAAGTGGCTGGCAGAAGAAAGAAATCCTGTTACTGCCCTCTCTGAGTGTGGGCTCACCCTTTGTTAGACATCTGAGAATCCACATGTGAGGCAATCTTGAGAAACACATCCATAAGAAAAAACAGGCTTCACTGACTGGTTCCACTCGTCATGAAACTTCTGCTTTTCCCTAGCCTCCTTCTGGCTGAAAACCAATATCTGTTCTTATTCGCTCCTCTTCTTTTTTGCTCCCTTTTCACTTTTTTTCATCTTAAACTTCATTTCTAGCAGTATGTCTTCTTCACTCCTCTTTTGCCTTCTCTCCAACCTCCCATCCATCCCTGATCATCTTCCAAATTACACTTTATCTCTCTTGGTCTCCTCTCCTCGGGTTTTTAGTCCCCCCTCCCTGCCTTTTTTCTTCCTTTTTCTCACTCTCCCATCTCTTTCATTCAGACTTCCATATCATTCAATTTCCACAATCCTTTCCCACCAAAATAGCTTGCTAATAATGTTTTGATACTTCTTAGTAAGGCTACTGTAAATCTTACTGTAAATACTTACTGAAGTAAGTGAGAGACGAGACCTCTTTTGCTAGGACAAACAGTATTAGCTCCTCAGAGTACTGCAGTGATCACTTTAATAATGTTCCCTGTTAATGCTGGCAGGATCAGACCCACAGTAAGTACAGCATCAGAGCACAAGCAAGGATTTCGATGTTGCAGAATTAGGAAAATTACATTTTAAAAAGGACGTTTTTCCTTCCCTGCCAAATATTTGGGCTGAGCAAGCGTAGAATGCTATGAAATCTGGAAAGCAGCACTTACACCCTCTCTGAATGAGTGTTAAAGGCTGTGGAAAGTAGGGAAGGGTCAGAATGAGCATTCTGACATCAATGGAAATGTTACAAATATTATTAGGGTGTCTGTAATATTCATAGCTCTCCTAAATGCATGTGTACAATGTGCTCCCTGTGGCAGTTAATAGCACTGTGAGAAACCTTCATTTTTAGTGTTCTGTTTTTAAATTTTCAATCTCTAACACTGCATTAGAAAATTTAATTCTCTGAATAGTTCTTAGGGGTCTTTAAAAAAAGATTGCAAGGTCTAGTATCACACTGTTATTTATTATTATTTAAATTACTTATGCCTGTCAGTTGCTCAGGTGCTTGCCTTTTTATTTATTTATTTTTAAAAAAAAGCCACCTCTACTTAATGAAGCAAGGCAGGCCGCAAGTAGTAGAAGGGCAACTGGACTGACTGGGGCTAAGAAGTCATGGGGTTTGAATAGTGTGTGCTGGATGACCTCTTTAAAAAGTTTCTTTGCATTTTGGTGTCTCCTTTTCTCCTCCCACTGTTACTGCCTCATCTACTCATAAGCTCTTGAGGACAGAGACTTTCCTCTAATATGTGTTTATATGAATCACAGTACAATAGTTTTGATATTTGCTGAGGCCACTGTGCCTTAAATGATTACTGTAATGCAACTGATAACTCAGACTACTAATGAGATTTCCTCCAGCACTACTCCAGATCACAGGTCAGCTACCGTACAATTAGTGAGTAACATGTGAATGCTACAAGGTCTTAGTGAAGAACATCAAAAAATATCACACTCTTTCCCTCCATCTGCGCTCTGCATATTTATGACCTGTCTTAACGATATTCTTGAGCGCTGCTGATCTGTACAGAGGATGTTCTTCACTAGAATGTCCTATGCAGGAGGACATGGAAGTAACATTTTTATACTCAGTCTATCCTTCTCTGTGTTTGGAAGTCAGAAATTTAGCATTATGTTATTTATACAGCACGACGACAGGACAGTAGACTAGAGGTATAACAGCAAGAACCCTCGTACCTTCTTAAGCAAAAGAAACCAAGGTCAAGTGCGAAAACCAGCAACATGCCTCCTGGGGGCTGCCAGTGAGGCCCAGTCTCTTGAGGTAGGCCCGATGCAGGAAACTTCAGCAACCCTTATTCAGGGAGGTCACTCCATTCCTGAGCTTCCAGAGCATAAAGATGGAGCTAGTTGTGATGGTATTTGATTTTCTGCTATTGATTTAGGACTCCTCCCCAGACCAGATAACTGAAATATCCGGGAAGCTAGGCAAGTGATCTGTACTTGGTGTCCATCCCCACGGTTCAAAGTAACAGTATTTCTTCCTCTTCAAAAATTGCCGTTATGTATCTGTTCTGTTGGGATATTGGAAAACAGTGGTGATGTTTCATTGAGCATCTGCTGGAGAACTTCAGGTCAGGTGAAGTAACTACATTCAAATGTTTCTCTACCTGCTTCTTTCTATTTGTAAGGCAGCATAAAAGCTGCCACCTCATTGGGGTAAGTCAGGAGCAGTAATGGTCTTCCTCTTTCCTCTCTGGGTTTTAGTAAGAGGATTCTTCTGGAATAAACCTCTTCGTAGAAAAGACACTTCTCAAGCCTTCTCTGGAGATCAGTCCCTGCATCAGGAATACTAAGATTCAAGTGATCAGAGCAGCCAGTAGGAAATAAACCACAGCTAAAAGGTAGAAGAAAGTGGAAGGCTTTTACAGTTCTGCAGGACTACAGGGCTATGATATGGACAAGGTAGGCACTGCCACAAGGGAAGGATCCTTGCGGGGTTCAGAGCTATAGGGATAGAAAAATAAAAAGGCACAAGCCACAGAGCAGACTTCAAGCTCCATCCCAGGTGATGGGAGACTACTGCCGGAGCCTTGGAAAGAAACAGATAACCTCAATGGAACAGCCATAAGGGGCAAATAACCCAAGAAAGGAAGGCGTGAAGCCCCTTGTAGCTTTAAAACTTGACAAATTCTTTTGAAAATAGTACTCAAACATACAGAAGGGGACAGAACAGTGAGAGAAATGTCAAAGACAGCACCCCATGCTTTCAACATATTGCTCTTCTGAAGTCTGAGGGAGTGAAGGACAACTGGGACAATTCTCTGTAGGAGCAAAGGGGGAAGGGCAACTATCCCCCAAGACTGCTGTTTAGGAGCAGTTTCCAAACACACACCTCAAGGGATTTTTTTTGGAATGTGATGAACCATTCATGTTCCTCTTGCAGGAAAAGATACTGTTGTCCCCCTATTTCCTTGCTGGAATTGCTGTAAGGTTAGAAAGCTTTAGCTGAGATTCAGAATACTGCAAATCTTTTCACTTTTCCACAACATCATTTTTAACGATCCCTTTTCTCCACTTCTCCCACACCTGACTTCTCTCCATACTGCTGACTCCCCCCCTAGCCCATGGCTGAGCATGATTTTGCAGGGCAGGGTCATATCTTCTATTTGGAGCCTCACCAGAGGCACACGTATTGGTACACTTTCTGATTGCCCTAAAATTAGTAAGAGGATAGAGTGGTAAGAGAAAACTGTAATTTGAGGTTATTGAATAGGAAGGACTGTTTTCCAGTCAGAAGAATAACATTGCCACTTCTGCAGCATAAGGCAATGTAACAGAACCCTAAAGAAATCATCCCTGGCCACCACAGAAATCTGCAGGCCTGCTGGCAAGGGCCTAACCGCAGGGGACAGATGGACAGGGTTCAGCATCTGCTGCAAGAATAACTAATTAAAGAAAAACAGAGGAAAAACGCTTCTCCTGGCCACCTCTCTCTTTCCATCCAGAGAATTAAAGGCCATCATAGAACAAACAAGGTTGAAAGATGATAAGTACATTGTTAAAAGGAAGAAAGAATATTGAAAGTTTTAGGACAATACCATATCTATTTTACTGTATCTAGCCCAAAGACATTGATTAATTAAGGGCTGAATGTATCTTTCAAAGGTCCATCACATCCCAAATCAGGCTTAATCATTGACACATTCCAGTATCTTTTAAAACATCAAGCCGCAATTATTTGTGCAAATCACTATGTTCCTTACAAAAACACCAAGGCATTAAGAAAAACATTTGTGTGTACAGTAGATAAAACTACTCACTTCCACTGACCCTCCTTAACACTCACTGTTCTTCCCTTCTGCTGAGGCTACATCAGCTGCTATGATACTACTGACCTGCTCCGGCTCCATTTTTTGTCTTCCATCTCTCCAGGAACACTGTCTACTTTCACTATAGCAGGTTTAGGTCTATAGCATAGAAATGCGCATTTTTATTTAGTGTTTCCTATGTCTCTTATCATCATCGTCTTCACCTGCCTTAACCCATGTGAAACATTTGGATTTTGTCTAGCTGAAGGTCTCATAAACAGAGCTGCTTTTCTGGAGCAAAAGAAAAAATCTGATGTATACGACTGTCTTGCTCCTCACCACAGACTACAAGTGTGATGACCTGGAAAAGGTAAGAATTTCCTGACAGCATCTAGAGGCCCTTGTAATTCCTCAGTGTTCTCCATGTTGGTCACATCCCACCTCGGCAGGGTAGAAGACAACACTGTGCACTCTACATGAACGCACAGGGGGAAGGGATTGCTGGAGCTCAACCAGCTTCTTCTGCAGTGTTATTCCCTTTCAGTCTCTTTGTTGACCATTTTAGTGTTTCTTTTGCCCTTTTGGATGTCTGATAGATTTGTTATACGTAAACTCCCTTCCCCTGGTACATACAGTGTTTTCCTCACTTGCCAGAGAGATGGTTGGGGTTTTGGAAGCACCAGCTGCAGCTGCTGGGACTGCTGGTTGGAGAAACATTTGCCTCCTGAGCCCGTTAATTAGCACAGTAACGGTAACTGTGCTCCATTAGCCAACCCATGTGGTCGAATCCCTTCCCCGTCCACCAACCTTTCCCTTAATGAGAGCTGGAAGGGGGACACTCACAAAACACTGCCTCAGAATAATATTCGGCTTTGTCCATGCCGGTAACTAGAGCTGACAGGATCACTACGTCCATTTCTCTTCTAATTAGCACACTTCCAGCTCGGCCTGAGCCAGCAGCCAGAGAAAAGCGATCGGACAACCGTACCGAATCACAAACACAAAGAGGTCCATTCCCCATAATTAGGTGAGACAATTCCTCAGTCTTTTCTCGGCTGGAGCTTGCCGGTAAGACTCTCGCTGTTTTGGTAAGTCCCAGCAACACAAGTTACACGTCTCCCCAGGACACTAATAAGCCCCTAATTGTCTTCCGCTTCACACGGCTCTTACCATAGGTCTGACTTGGGGGAATTCTTCTAACAAGCGACAGCCAGCGCTCCCTGTGCCACAAGCAGCAACGGGAGCCGCCTCTCAGGCAGTTAGATGAGAAAGGGGAAGTGGAGAAACAGTGAGAAAAGCAGCTCAGGCACTGGGGCCCAGCTACACGGAACAGGGCCAAAGGGAACAGGTCAGATTGCTTGGCATCAGCTACTCACTGCTGGAGACAAAGACTTTCTCCACCCTATCTCTAGCTCTCAAACGCCAATGCCCACCTCTGCACCCACTCTCCCTTTTCCCTCTAATCACTGACCTACCTTCTCCTTTCCAGTCACTAACAGCACACACATATCTGTGCTTCCACCCGGAAACACACAATCAAAAACAAACATTTCAAACAAAACATTTCACAAAACAAACATGTCGTTCCAAAGCAAAAACTAGTTAGCTTGTTTCGTAGCTGTGGAAGGGGCAACACTGAATACTGAGAATATTGGGTAACTGCAAAGGTTTGCCATCAGTCTCCGCTAAGACTCACTTTGGTCTCCTTTACTTTAAGAGAAATGCAGGAGAGAGACCTGGCATGTGCTTTTCTCCAATGAGGCAATACTGCGGGTCTATCACAGAGTTCAGACTCAGAAGGAACATGTGTATAAGTGACATCCTGTCAGTTCCTATGGAAGGGAATGCCTAAGGGTATCACAGAACAGATTTCTAAAGATGTCCACAAAATGATTAAGAATATGAAAAGTTCCAAAAGCAGAAGGCAAGAGAAGGATAGGAGACCCCAGTTCAAAGTCCTTGATCAAAACAAGACTGAGAAAGGACTCATACTGCCTCTGACTTTCAACCCAACACTTTCTTGAGAAACCATCATCAATAAAATATATTTCAGCAAAATGTTTTCTCTAGAAGAAAATGTCAGTTTTGGACAACAAGCCCATTTTGAACAAAATATTTCAACTGACTCTATTAGGGATACTCCACACCTGCAGATGCAGTTGACTAGATACTGATCACTTCTGCAAATCAGGCCAAGACATCTTGCCAGAAGTATTTAGAACCCCTGGCTCTACACTGTACCATTTGACTTCTGTGCGCTAAGCAGGGGAGAAAGATTTTGGTGGGTAGGAAGACAGGGTAACTAAGGGGATAAGCTAACCCATTTACAAGGAAGTTGCAGAAGATCCATATTAGCTCTCCCACACTTTAGATTTTCAAAGGCAAATGTGAACTGAAAAGAGGGGAGAAACAAGGAGCAAAACACTGACTGTTGCAGAGTGCAAGACTTGCACAGAGTGCAAGAAAAAGACAGGAGCAGGTGATTAGCTAGAAAAGCAATTTAGGATAATTGATATACAATAAATAAATAAACCAACGAAAATTAGCAATGACTAGTAAGACCTACCCTAATAGGAGAGGAAAACCAAATAAAGGCCACAGAACCAGGCAACCTGAGTATCCATCCCCACTTGGGTCTCTTATCCCTCTTTCTTATTCAGATTATGAGCCCTCTTCTTGACTTTTGGTCATAACCTATTGCATTTTGGAGTATAGTGATGAGCGTAAGGTGGTAAACAGCAAATTTCTGATGCTTCAGAATTAGCTTTAAGCCTCTGTGATTACCAGTAAAGTTGTTAGATGTGCCTGGCATTTGTGGGAAGGGAATCCTCCCTGGCATCCAAGTGCCTTGAAGCACAACATTTAATTACCCTATGTTATTACACACCTACTCATCAGCTATTGGTCACAGAGACAGCCTTTCAAGTGATACAGAATCAAGTCAAGTACTTTGTCCCCCCAGAGATATGGTCAATAAATAAGGTGCAAGGTCATTCTTACTACCCATTTTTTCTACTAGCAATTAAGTAAGCGCTTTCAAGCTCACTCCGCTTCCTCTTTTCTGTTCCTTACTGAGGTGTCTATAACAGAGACAGGCAGGGAGCGTTCCGGCTTCACTGGTCACTGATCTGTGTTATAGGAATCAGCAGGCAGGCCAGAGGTCAACCACACAAACCCAACAAGAAAACGCCTATTCTGCACAAGCATCAACTGCTTGGAGTCAGTCATTCTGCTCAAAGGGACATGATTGAAAAGGTCAAGTCTAAGTATCAGCAGTTTCAATGGATGATAAAGTCTAAACGCGAAGAGATCCCTCCATACTGAAGATGCTAGTGCAATGTCAGTAAACATGGCAATATTGCACATACTGTATGTAGTGTCCGCGTTATGCCCTTTGAAAGCTGGATCAGTTCATACTTCTCTGGCAACTTGAGCTTTCACATGTCTTTATATAGACTTCAAATGATTGGCCTTTATTCTTCATCGCTTCACATTTTTGCATTTTACCTCATCTTTCTTGAAGAAACTAAAAATGCTGATGTAGGGATAGAATTGAAGAGATAATACATCTCTAGAATGGCTTTGATTCTAAGAATCACAGTATCACATAAAACCTAAAGGCTCCAGCCCTTCTTTTTTTTTTTTCTTTTAAAAACATCAAGTTTCATCTTTTATCATGATGAAATTCTAGTTCTTGAAAGTCAGCAGGAGTTTTATCCCATAATAAACAACAGTCAGTGTTTTGCTCCTTGTTTCTCCCCTCTTTTCAGTTCACATTTGCCTTTGAAAATCTAAAGTGTGTGAGAGCTAATATGAATCTTCCGCAACTTCATTGTAAAATTTTAAAAATGCTTGAAAGCTCCTCACTTTCAAGTATGTGAGATACCAGAAGAGTCAGTGGGGCAAACAGATGGTCACTGGAAAGTTGTGGACGAACTAAGATAAAAATTGCTGAAATACTAAGTGTGGTGCATAACCACTACCTTAAATCAAGCATCAGAGGAACGGCAGATGAGATGACATAGGTGGCAAGAACCTTTAGAAAGGGCTTCAGCTCACACTTCAGACCAATAAGCTTTAGCTTTGGACAGTGTAAAAGGGCTGAAATTGTGGATATCTAAAGAATAAAATAGCTGTAGGGATATATAAGCTGTAACAGGGAAGAGTCAATATAGCTTTTGTAGAAGATAACTTTTTTTTCACATATCTATTTGGTATCTCTCAAGAAATTAACAAACATGTAGATAAAGATGATTTACTGATATAATCTTGAATTTCGCTAAAGCTTTCCTCAGGCTCTTAAAGGAGCCGAGCTACTATGAAATAATAGACAAGGTCCTCTGGTGGATCAATAATAGATTAAAAGATAGGAAACAACTGACAGGAATAAATGATCAGTTTTCATAGAAGACGGAGGTTGGCAGCCTGTCCCACAAGGAGTGTTAGGGAACCTGTGCTAGTCAACATCCTCGTCAACAACACAGAGAAAGGAGCAGGCAGTGAGATGATAAAGCTTGTAGGTAATGCAGAAGAGAAGAACTGGGATTTAAGTGAAACGTTCTCATGCAAGAAAGAGATCTAGGAGCCTTATGGGCTGTTCTTTTTAAGAACAGTCAAAATAAGGAAAATAAAGTTTTTGGAATTAGCTGTAGCCATAATAGTTCCAGGGAAAAGCAACAAAGACTTTTAGTAAAATTTGAGAAAGATTATACTCTGAAACATACCATCAGAGCATTTTTTTTTGAAGAAGTTTTTCCTGAAGATTTTATTTTTTTTAACTCTTTTGAAGAAGTTTCCTCAGATGGATAATGCTTATTTGCCATCACATACACTATCTTTGAATGTATTTGGTATACCAGCTGATACATATTCTGGGGTGTACATGTAGGAACCATGGGTTTTGATATCTGGGGTGGGAAGCTTTTACTGCAGTGATTATAGAAATATTATTATACATTTTGCATTTGTTGTTCTAATCACGTTAATTCTGTTCAGTGTTGATGAACTGCAAATTGCAGTTTTGCTGGGCTGCAAATACAGAGGGGAGGTTCTGGAAAATTTTCCTTCAATATATGATCTTCTTCCAACATGGATTGTTTAATGACTTTTTTTTTTTTTTTAAAGTATCACTACAGAGTGGTATATGAAAACAGGGATACAGTGGTAAGGGGTGAGGATTATTTTCATTACTATATTCCACTATCTTCATACTATATACCACAGTTAAATAACTCACAAAGATATGATGCATTTCCCCTTTAAGAGTGTCGTTGCTGCTTGGGGTTATTCCTTTAAAGGAGGAACTATATGAACTCAGAGCAAATGTGATGATGCCTCAATGTCTCAGCGTAGATTATATCTTTGGTGTTTTGAATGTTAGCTTTATGGGAGTAGATGTATTAATCCATGGATTTTCTGTAATAGTAATTTGCTGGTTGTCTTTCTGTTTTGATCGTGGATATCTAAAAATTGCTATTAGCTTAGGAGTATTGCAGAATGTTTATGCAATGTTACTGAGTTTATGGTGGAAAAGAAGTCCAGGATTTCAGGTCATAATACAAACATGTAATTTGTGTTTTTTAGGTACTGCATAAGTCAGTGATGGAATTGCCTAGTATCTCTTCCTTAGCATGAAAAAGTTGGCACAACTGTCATCATGATTTGGAAGAAGCATTGTTTGTCTAAAACAAGTTCCTGTGAGTGACGATGAAGTTGATGAGTTCAGCAGCACGCATAGACTACAAATCTGAGTGATGATCCTGTTACAGATACTCAAAATGGGCTTCAGGTCATGACGATGTGGGAGAAAACAGTGAAAGAACAAAACAGAAGCTGTGATTAGGGCCTACATGCCTCCACAGTACACCCACACTTTCAATACCCTGCAGCTTTGATTATGCCATCTCAGAAAGACCGTAGTAGAAGACAGATAATTGCAGAAAGATGAACAGATAGAACACAAACACCATAGAAGCCACAAAATCATGAATAGTGCACAGATAGCAAAAAAGTAACAATAAAGTTACTGTTCCTAAAAATAAAAGAAATGAAAGGGTCAAAATGGAACTATCAGGTAAGGAGATTTAAGACAAAAAATGTTTAGTTGGTTGGTTTTTTAAAATTCACTGTCAAGGGGCATTTTAGAGGCCAAGAGTACAGATTAATCAGAAATAAGATAAATTTATGGAGGGTAGTGTACACTGTGGACCATATTCAACTACTAGCTAAATCCCTAAAACAGATTGATAGATGCTGAGTAAATTAACTCAAAGCAAAATCACTCCATGCAAGTCTCATGCTTACGCTCTTCTCTTTGTGTTTACAACTGCTTATAATCTAAGAGAAGATTACAGGTAGGATGGACCTTTGATTTGACTTGTAATAGCACCTTACATTTTTGAGTTACCAGTAACATAAAACAGAATAAGGTTCAAACATTACCTCTGAGTTGGACTGAATCTCAAATCTCCTAGTTGTATTGCCTGCTGATCACAACTAGTTCTTACAAGTCTCATACATTCTGCTGGGCTTCTGGCAGTATGGATGCTCACCTGTTAAAAGACTGAATTTTATTCTTCCATGGAGGTTCAAGGGATCTTCTTGGAGAATAAAAACAAAGCATATATGAGAGTAGAGGAGACCTCTGTCTCTTTCATATTCTACTATAAACCATAGCAAAATCAGGATCACCAACTGTTGAGCTTTTCACTGAATTTCATACAGGTCAGGTTATTTTGGGGTCCTAGTTAAAGTCATGTAATAGATGGCTCGCTCATCGTCCAGATAATAACCTCCTGTTTTGGCACACACTGCCATAAAGAGAGAATTTAAGGAATCAATTCATATCACTCCCTACATTTGAGATCCATTTCCTTTTGAAAAAAGTAAAAGAACTGAGGCAGTACACCTTTGGCAATGACACTCAGTATGGTAAGGGGAAAGTCGAACAGCTCTTTGGAGCGTTCCAAGTGAATAGCATAGGGGAAGTGTGCATGCCAAGCACCAGTATTTGTTATTCAGTAGGAAGATGTTACTCTTGGGCCTCCTGCTGACAGATGCATATCTGGATATCTGTCATTTCTAGGTGACTTGGTGGAGGAAATATGAAGCAAAACTGAAAAGCTGTGTGCTATAGGACTGTTTCAAAATTGTCAAATTTATAATGGCAAAACACTAGGAAATGGAGTATTACGCCCTCTTCGTTACAATCATAAAAGTCTAGTTGCAATGGCAATGGATTACTAGAATAAGAATTTCTCCTCAGTTGGACTAAATAGCAAAGCATCTGATACTCAGACTGAAATGAACAGCTTCTACAAGTAAGCACATATAACGCTGATATTTAAAAGGAAGTAAATACATATTTATTTCCAAGAATCTCACAGTAACATTTGACATACTGACACATTAAAACACTTCATAAAGTAAAGCATTAGCTCATACAATATTACCAAATTTTGATTTTAATGGACTCTTCATTCCCACCATTTCATTGTCAAAACTTTTGTTGTTGTTTGAAAATACAGAAGGTTATCACCAAAAGCCACCCAGATTTTCTCATCCTTCATAGATATTGCAGCTTGGGAAGGACATCAGCGGAGAAAGAAATGGGGTTTAACAGGGTGTGAAAACCCTTAGTTCCATTTGGATATTGCCAACTACTTATTTAGTGATGGGAATGGAGCATGCACAGGCCAAAAATTGAAGGGGCAGTAGACAGAGGAGCACCTTGTCTTCCATCTTAACAGTGAAAAGAGCCACCTAGAAAATGCTTTTCCTCAGGCTAAGACACAGATTTTTCATTTTGGGGGGCTATTCTGGAAACCCAGACTGTTCTGCGAGCTTTGCATTTATTTATTATGAGACCACGGAGCAGTAATAGACAGATTACAATCTTCTGGCTAACATACAAAAACACATATAAATATTACCACTAGAAAATACATCACTGACTCATCTCTACAGATGACAAGTATAAAGCCAATAAATATCACACTTTTAAAGTATATATTACTTGCTGCCCTATAGATGATAAGTACGGCTGCATGTGGTAAAGGCCTTTTTTTTTTTTTTTTTTTTAAACACAGGAATCTTACTAAGAACTACTTAAAGTTTGAAACCCCTTGCTACTTACTAGACATATCAGAAAATACACATATATTTCCAAGGCAGACTTTGATATCTTCCCCTACATTCTTCCTTCCTTCAGATCTCAAATTTCTCAATGTTTGAATCTACAAACCTCTACAATATGCGCAAAGTCACATTGGTGATACAGGCTAAGTATCCCAATATGTTATACATGTGTGTATTTATATTATAAATATGATATACAAACTTAGTATTGCATCTAGAATGTATAATTTAACACTTAAAGCTACATTAACATCAATTTGCACCAGCAAGTTTTTTCTCTGTCTCTGAATTACCACTTTTAGCTTCTCTTCACGTTCTCCTGTCTCGTCTCTCATGCTGTCAAGGGATGGAGTTCCTCTGTTAAACTCAGTCCTGCAAAATCTGAAGTATGGAAATAAATCCATTAAGTTTAAAATCAGACTCCTGACATACCTAATATTCACTACTTGTGTATGGTCTTTCTGGAACTTGGGATTTAACTGCTTAAACTTAGTTAACAGGAGCTGTCCAAAATGAGCCTAGTTCTGACTGATAACAGGCAACCACAGACTGAAGATTGAAAGGCCATAAGCATTTTAGTAAAAATTCAGAGAAGTCTACTTAATTAAAAATCTCCTCCTCTTTATTGCACATGCACCTGAAAACAGTCTCCTCTCTCTGCAAAGACAGAAATATGCAATGCTCTAAGGACAAACTGTTAATGATGCAGCACAAGTACTATTCCAAGTCATTTCTCCTCATATGTGATTGCAGTCTAGGAAACGACAAATTCAAAACAGCCTGCATGCTAAAAATGACATTTCTGAATGGAGGGAAAAAAAACCCATATACATATATATATATAGAGAGAGAGAGAGAGAAAATCTCCAGGGCCATGAATAAATGCCCCCTCGCTGGGCGAGCTCATGCCTGGCTGTCTTGCCCCACCTCCCCTTCCCCACCATCCTCGTGCTCTCCATGCAGGTCCCATCCCTGCTGCCTGCCTCTCCCTCCAGCCCCACCACTCACCTTCCTCCTGCACTCCTGTGTGCCTGGGTGTCCGTCCGTGGACTGGGAGCAGGCGTTTGCCTGCCGCTCCTTGTCCATCTCCGGGATCCACTCGTGAGGACTTGCTACTCTGGCACCAAGGGGGAGCTGCTCCCTCCTGGTCGAGCTGCTCTCCTCAGAGTGGGGACCCCTGGGGGCTCTGGTCCCAGTAGGGATACAGTCACCATGGGGACCGCCTCATCACAATGGCCTTGTGGGCATGATGCCACCTCCATCACAAAGCCCTGGTGGTCGCCGTGGGGACCCCATCACAGTGCCTTGGTGGTCGCCATGGGGACCCCCATCACAGTGTCATGGCAGTCCCCTTGGAGACACACAGCACCATGATATTGCCTCCATGCCTCTGGCCTCAGCTTTTGAACCTGGCTGAGAGCTGGTGTCTGGGGAACAGGAAGTTTTCTTCTCCTCAGCTCTGAGCTTGCAGAGGCTGCCCCTCTTCAGGCAGTCCATAGTACACATCCACTACAAGGCCACTCTTCTTGGTCTGCTTGCTAATCCTCACTCATAGCTCTCGACAAGCCCATCATCCATCCCTAGGCAGAGCTCCATGCATTCCCACTGCTCTCTCTCTGGGGTTTCTCTTGTCCACATCTCCCTGCACCTTTTCCTTGCCAGCCCAGGCCAGCACTTCCTCCCTCTTTTTTGACTCACCCTCTCCCCACAGTTGCTCCCACTTTAAGGCTTCCCTCACCAGCTTGGATGCCTGGTCAGCCATCAGGTCAGCAGATGGGAACACTCCCCTTCCAAATGAAGTGAGACAACCAGTGCCAGTGGAGATGGAGAATGGTCTCTGAAATGTCTGCTGAGGGCTGTCTCTCAGGTGACAGTGCTGATGACAGATGCCCATCCTGCTGGAGGGGAATCTGAGCCCTCAGGAGAGCTCAGAGATCTCAAGGCATAGTGTGTGCCTGGGGATGGACAGTGAGTGGAGTCTCACAAAGTAGAGACAGTCCATGGTGGAGTAACCAGAAGGTAAAGCACTAAATCCAGGTATGCACAGGGAAATGAGGGCTCTGCAATCCCTGGAGAGGCAGTAGGGACCCAGGAAGCCCAGGGAAGGGGAACTGGAGAGTGATTCATGCACCCTCAGGGAAAAACCACAGGCTGGAGCTAGTGCACACCCAGACACATCTCCTGCCATTGCAAACAGCCTGGTGTCATTCTGAGCACCATCCAAGAGCACAGAGATGTGCCAGCAGTGTCATCAGTGTTTAGCCCTGTCTGGTGGGGTCTGCTTCCTGCCCCAACCAGCATGGCCAGTGTGAAGTCAGGAGTCACCTCGTGGCCTTGTGGCCCCACAGTTCGTTCGCTCTGCAGAGCAGCAATGCCAGCCCAGGCCCTGCAGGGAGCACAGGGGAGGGGTGCAGGAACATCCAGCCAGGCCAGCACGGACACACTCACCTGGGGAAAAGCTCTCTGGGGAGCAGCAACCTCCCTAGAGAAAAGCAGGGCAGCATTCAGGTAGAAAAAGAGAAGAAGAAACAGGTTTCTCTGGGCACCAGCTCAGGTTAGGTTGCTCTGTTCCTGGGTCAGCAGGAGCTGTGGAGGGGCTGCAGGGCCAGGGCTGTTGTGCTGTGCTGGGGAGCAGGGTGGGCATGGAGGGGCTGCAGGCAGACAGGGAGGGGGATCTCCTGGGCACAAGAGCAGGGCAGACAGAAAGTGACCAGTGTATTGTGGGGCCTCCTCCCCCTTGCTGGGGAGCTGCTGCCCCTGTCCTTGGGCCTGGCCTGAGTTATGTCATGGACATGCCTGTGCCCGGTCCTGACCCTCGGGTGCTGACCTGACCCTGTCCCCGGCCTCCTGACCTGACTCCCCATCTCTGCCTTGGACCTGCCCCCTCACTACAGTCAAGAAAGCCTTGGCAAGGGAAGCTGGGATGCAAGCAGAAGCAGCTTGTAGGTCCCCAAGGTGACCATATATGCAAAACAGCAACCCTTGCCTGACAGCCAATTGAAAGGTATATATATATACACACACACATACACCACTGTTCTTCATCCAGTGTTTCAGTATTATGTTTTTATCCTAAAAAGAACCTATTTACTAATGCTTAAAATGCTCTTTTCTAGGAAAAGGAAACAGGATGAAATAAAAAAAAAAAATCTTCTCTTAAATAAACTATCCGAACATGCTCCCTACCTCCTCTCAGGGATGAATATACAGAAGTGCATCAATAGAAAGAAAAGACATCAGATACCAGAAAATTCTCTTTTCAAAATCCTATCTTTGTAGGTGAAGCAAATTTTGAGGCTGGTGTTTCTAGTATAATGGAAAACATCAAGGAATACTATTTTCAAAAGTGCGAAGCTTATATTTAAGCAGACTGTCCTTGCAGTGGAGCTAACAAGCCTGTTGCCACTTCTTGGAGCTCTCTCTAAAGGAGAGCATTATTGCCTTTCAGCCTTTTAACTTTCTTCTCTTTCTAACTTTCTTCTTTTTCTAGCTCCATAAGAAGTAAATTGAGATTTGCAGTGGACTGATAAAGTTTTTTTTTTTTTAAATGCACTGGCCAAAGCTTCTATAGAGATATTTTCCTTCGTGATACATTCACACCTCTCCTTCCTGTGGTCTGTCAGTCTAGATTTCACAAGAGAACTGTCCAGTGGTGAGAAGCAGCTTCTGGTACACACAACACTTGATGCAAGCAAAGTGAAGTGAATGCCTGAAGGTCCTCCTCTGAGTATCAGATTTGCTTCTCTGAAGGCAGTGACTGGAATCTAATACACAGATGGCACTCAACTTCTACACAAGAAGTGTACGCTCCTGAAGAGCCAAGGCTAGAACACTATCAGTCAGTCTACACACCAAACTCTACTTTAAATCTTCCAACATAGAAACTGCGTGTAGGAAACCAATGCATCTAGAACAAGGGACACACGAAAGGGCCAGTGCATCATGATGCCACGCTGGCCACTGTCATAAAAGATCTGTTATGTATTTCAAACAGGGGTGGCCACTGAGAGCAATTCAGTGGGGCCCCTGGGGCTGTTCACTTTAAATAGGGGACAAAAAAAATTGGCAGATAACTTTGTCCCAGCACGTCAGGGCTGAGCCTTCCTGTTGGATATTTTAACGTCAGATAAAGGCTGAATTCCAACGGAATTTGTAGCAATCCTTGTGACCTGCATACAGAATGCTTCTCCCCAGTTACAAGACAAGCTGTGGAAGCAATAGAGACATTTGCTTCTGAAGATCTAGAGCAAGAGCTTTGTTCTCCTCCTTAGAAGTTCTGTAGTTCATCTGGATCCACAGTACATAAAATGATCCAGCTGCGGTATTTTTGTCCAAACTCCAGAAGCAGCAGCTACTTCTTGGGTTTTTCTAGGATGTTGAGGAATTTCCCTCGAGTCATTTCTCTAGCTGAAATCACAAGTGGGAACAATAGATTAACATTAAAAGAAAAAGCCAAAAAGAAATGCATCATTTGCAGTATTTAAACAGGGGATAAGAAGTTTATTTAGATTTGTACTTAGAGTAATAGTAAATATTAAAACAAACAAACAAGTAAATAAATCTGCATTCCAGCTTCAATTCCTGACAATCTAGGAATGCAGGCAAGACCCAGAATCTCCTGAATTTAGCAATAATTCCCACAGGCTGTCTCATTACACACAATCTACGCTTTCTATTCCTACTGCATTATGCTCTTGCAGCATCTCCTTTTCTGTCTTTGTACTATCCATCTCTGAAGGGTGTAATCCAGATCACCATCACTCTGTCTCAGAGCAATTGTTCCTGGATGTTATAATCCGTCAGAGATTATGGAACTCTGTCTTTCTCCATTTCAGGATTATTGGTCCCTGGATGCTATGATCTTCAGCAGAAATTAGACAGCATTTTCTCTCTCTCAGCAGTGTCAGTCCCTGGATACTGTAATATAATGGTGTTTATATTCCCTCAGTGCAGTTCATCTATGGATGGTGTAATAAAGTAAAGTTTATAGAGCTTTGGTCTTCTCTCTCTCTCCACACTGACAGTCCTTCGATGTTTAATACAGCAAGGCAAGGTTTATAAGTCTCTCTCTCACTCTTGGCACCATCAATCTCTGGTAGCTGTATTACAACAGGGTTTACACAGCCACTTTTCTGCACAAGATATTTCTGACTTGTGAGTCCATAAGCTCACAAGCTGGCAGAGCAGCCCTAATACTACCTTTGTCTCACAATAACAACACAATGCATCAAAGACAGCATGATTAGTGATCGAGTCCCGGAGAGAGGCAATTTTCCCACCGGTGTTTCTCTGCATTTTTTTTAAATAAAGGTGCGAGTTTTGTGCTGGACTGTCAGATGACAAAACATGGAGGCTTTTATTTATAGGACTGATGCAAGCTTGCATGCTTCCTACACCCAACCTAGAGAGACTCTGCAAGAAGGAGACAAGAGTTCATCTTCTGTTTTGTCATTCAATTCCTGACCTTTCTTCTCAGAGGAACAACAGAAATTACAATTAGCATAAAAACTACAGGTAGGTTTGATGTTAGGTTTTCTTTTGACATTACTGGGTATCTAGTTAGAACAGAACTGAAACGTAATAAAAGTGTTCTGCTTAAAATACTCCATACTTACCCTCTGGTAAAGACATTTTGTTACTCTTGACATGACTGATTAGAATTTGTGCCTTACAGCCTCACGTTCTTTAAGTTATTACATCTAACTTGTCTACCCACAATTGAACCATGAGGCATTGGGATCAACAAGGTCCCTGTAAAGTAATAATTATTATAATAAACTCTTCAGTATGTATTGATATTCGTAGATTTCAAAGTCCATAGTCCACTGCAGTGAGTGGAACATACCCTACTGTCAGTTACCGCTTCTGGCTGGCTGCAGATTCAAGCACATCACTGCATTGTTCACTTGGTTCATGTCTCCAGTTACGAGTTGCATTATCTGGGATTCATTCCCAACTTTGCTTCTGGTTCACAGTGTGAACAACCAGGAAAGTCATCTACTTATTTGTACCTCTACTCCCCGACCTGCAAGGCAACTTACATCTTTAAGCACTGCTAACGTGACACACGGGTAGAAGGTGCTGCAGAAGGGCAGAGAGAGGACTGTTATGTTGTCGGGGACTAAACTGTTACGCACGAATAACAAGATTAAATAAAAATGCAAGTTTCTAGAAATTTGAGTTAGAAATAGGTTTCTCAGTCAGCTCCTTGACATCCCCCTGCCTTTCACCATCAACAGTGCATGGTTTTAAAATGCTGCTATGGAGAAAGTGCAAAGTCGAACTACAGCTGATAGAATGGAAAGTTTTCCTGAGTGCTAGTCCCATAGAGGAGATATACGAACGCATGACAATTCTGTTCCCCCGAAGAGGGCTGCACCCTATAAATCAGGCAGAGAGCATAGACTCCTTCTGTGCACTGAGTGAAATTACTGTGGGTTGGGGGTTGCTCCAGAGCACGTGCCCTCCTGTTCACTTGTCATCAGAGATGTTAACATTTCTGATTAATTCACAGACCTCTCATTTTATTCTTCATTCCTTTATCCTTGCTATCCTGTTCTGCTGCAGCTTAAAGATTCTTACCGACCTGCTACAATAATCACCACCCGCTTCCCCCCCCCCAACCTGGTGAAATTGTTTAGTGATGCCAACCGCGCTTTTAATTTGCAAGACATCAGACACAGAGGTAATTTATACCAACATCTGTTCATTTCTGACTTCTGAAACAAACTCGCACATGCTGCTACAAAATCCCATTAGGAGCAGGAGACAGCCTTCTGCTATTCTGTATTCCTCTTCTCCTCACATACTCAGTCTTGCAACAGGGCTTTATTTTTAAAGATATGATGCCAAACTGAAGGAGCGAGCCTTACATCTTTGTATGCATATGAAAATGGCCAGAAAATACATCCTCATGCCCCAGACAAATCCCAGCCAAACTAAGAGGAAGTTTGCACAAACATTTGCAATCTTTTCCCTGCTTCAGCTGCTTCTCTGATCTGCCCAAGAATCACAGTTAAATGCATTCCTGGTAAACACAGGCCAGATACATGTTATATGATACTGCTTTGAAACATCTTGCTATTTCCTACCCTTTGTTCCTCTTGAATCTGCAGCGTATGTCTTGAGCTTGGGTTTTGCACAGAAAAGCCTCTAATATTAAACCAACTCCTCCGCTCAGTACTGCTTCTGCTAAATGATATCTTAATAATGGGAATATCATTTCCACTTGGGCCTTTTGGAGCTTGCTGGAGTGAGGTACATGCTTTTGAATGAAGAAAGCATCACCCACATTCTAAATATGACTGCAGTCTCAGAGAGCTGGTAAAACCTGTCTTAAGCAACTACCCAAGGGACCAGCAGAAGCCAGTAGCGTAGCAGATAGAGGTAGATTTTTTTTTTTTTTTAATTAAAAGGTTGGACAAAACTGTACTGAAAACCTTTGGGATTTTTTTTAAAGGGCTGCTTAAACCAGGGACTTGTCTGGTGAAGACAGGGCTTGAGCACAGGTTTCTTTGTACCAGCAAACAGGCACTACAGAGGCTGTGCAGCATGAAACAGAAACATGAATCTCCATGTAAAGTCACGATTTACAACCTTTCCTATGCTGTGCATCTACTACAATAGAAAATCAACAATGGATACGATCGCAATAGCCTGGTTACAAATTAATCTCACCTAGTAGGGAGGAGGAAGAGGGTACTGAAGACCATAGCAAAAAAAAAAAAATTTTAAAATGTTATCAGCACTGGTTACAATGGGAGTTGAGAGCTTGAAAGACCTTCTCTTTCAGAAAACTGTATGGAGAAACAGTATCAGTTATAATTAACAGAGAATGCTGTCCTATATGAATCAAGTTTTCTGCCTAGAAAGAAGCAGATCTCAAGAACAGGTAGTGAAGAGGACAGGTTGGGGCTGAAAAGGGAAGGAAAGATTTCTACTTGATAGGGGAACAGAGTAAGGTTTAATATAATCTCTTCTGAGAACTTCAATCCCTCAATCCCGCATTTAGCCTTGTTGCCTGGGGCTTCTTTTCTACTACAGTTGTCCCCAGGCTGCCTCTCTGCAGTAAATTTTGTGGTTACTGGTTGAAAAGATTCAGTGGTACAGATTGATTTCCTACAAGTGAGGAGATGAGGGATTACCAAAAGCAGTCTTGGTTAACAAGATTGGGTGCAGAATCTCCTGCTAGAGCAGCCCACTCTGCCAGTGCTTTGCATCCTTTCACTATGACATATGGGTTTCATTACACAAAGATTTTCCTGATTTTAACTTTGAGGCGATTACGTTGGAAACTCAGAGCCATCTTTGCATCTATAGCAATTTAAAGGTTAAGTAACTTTTTAATCAAATGACAAAGACTCATAATGTTTTTTCTTCAACTGAAAATGAAAACTGCTGTTCCGGATGTTCCTTCCGGTGACAATTTAATTAGAAAAAACACTGTACTGGAGCTTGGGGTCCAGTCTGATCGCTCCCCATAAAAAGCCTTCTCACACATATGACAATACAGGGCACACTGTGTCAAAGGCTGGATAGCCAGGAAATAACGGGCAGATTTACTACTATAAAACCAGTAACAAAAATAGTAACTTACATTTATGTAAGCAACTTGCATCCTGGAGGATCCCTAAGAAACACACATGTACACACATTCTTAACATAGTACACGCATAAGCACACAACCACGACACGCTTGGTGATAAAGTCCATACAAAAGATATGTGACAAACTGATATGTATCATACATTTATCAAGATCATTATACCTTACTCTGCTCACTAAACTTTGTTTTCTGGGCTTATTCTAAAAATCTCAAAACAAAGCCTGTGAGCATCTTCAAACCACAGATATTTTTAAATGAAGCACTGAAGAAGCACTTCTGTTTCTCCCTTAAATGTACCAGTCGGATGCAAATTTGACTGCACTCTTATAGCGTAACCTCTGACCTGAGAATGCAGCAGGACTGAAATCTAAAGTGCCTTTCTACTAAAAAGAACCGGAAATATAATTAATGCCCTATGAACAGAACATGTTTTTAGCCCTGAAACATCTTGCAATACCACACTTTGAATGCTACATTTTTGACTACAAAAAGGCTATTTACTGACTACCTAGTTCAGGTACACAGTCTGTTAGCTTATCTCTCAAAATCTTCTGCCCATTTAGTCTCTTACAGTTGTATTTATAGTAGCTAAAGATTGATATTACTAAACAGCCACGGGGGGGGGGGAGGGGGAGGGAGAGGCTTACATCAGCAAATACCTATAAAATATTGCAAATCAGCCAACATAATCTGAACTTTGATGATTAGGAGAGATCTGTATGGATCCCTTCCATTTCCAACTTGTTTTTGTCTCCCCAGTCCCTGTATGTTTATAAATAGAAAGACCAGACTCCCAAAATCCTACTATCATGTGGATGCCTGCTGACATCAGCTCATCCTGGAATATTCCTTCATAAGAAGAGCTCCAATTACTCTGCTAACTCCATACCTCCTTAACATAACTGCCAAATGAAATACTACCTGATGACTGTGGCATTGACAAAATATATATATATATATATATATATATAATGATATAATTTGTATATATCACTAATATGTATTAATTATATACAACATAACTATATAGAATATATATTTTCTATGTATGGGAGGAGGTGCACGTGCATATTTCAGTGAGTTACGCACTGAGCTCAATTTCATAAACTGCTGGAACTGCCATCTCTGGATGAAGAACAGTGGTCAGCAAGTGCAGTGCCAGGCCCCTTTACTGAAGACTGAATTGACACGTGCAGACATTCAGACCTGTGCTTTAAAAACTGTTATATTTACACTGAACACCAGCCTAATCATCACGCACTCCTGAAACTTTTTTCAGGTAAGACAACATAAAATCAGCAGAAACCTACGGATGGAGTAAGTCTGCATTACCATGGCATCTTCTGATAATCAGTCTCAAAGCACTTGCGGAGTTTACCAAGCTTCATAAAATTCTTGAGACATACAGTGATTTAATTCACATTTGGAGATGGGGGTCACAGCCTCCGTACAAAGTGACGTACAGATGTATATACCAAAGGAGTCAGCAACAGTGCTGGAATTCAGGCTCTGAAAGATGAGCTCTGTCAAGTCTTGCTGCAGCATTTCAAAATATTAACACCATTCCTGGTTCAAAACATTGCTGTCCTTCGCTTGGTAACTGAAACAGCAGAATCTACACTGCAGCTGTAGTTTATAGTCTGCCGTGACTTGTGTTGAAATGCCAAAGAAGGTGGGCTGGAACAAAACCAGGCTGCGAACCAGAGCAGGTGAGGCATAAACACGTGGACCACTCCTACCCCTGTTAGGAAAACAGTAATCTCTTACGGAGGAGTGGTAAATAGCTGACACTGGTAAACTTTTAAATCACAAACTGTTTATTCAGTGAGTGTTAGCTAGAGGCCTGGGAACCGAATCAAATACCTAATCTTCTCTTGAATCGTGAAATCCCAAATATGACCTCTTTCCATATGGTTTCTCTCCATCACAGCAGTGATGTTTCACCGTGTACCTGATAAGAGATATCAGAGATCATTCAGAATTATCCACAACGGCAACGCTAGATCTGCTGCAGATTGAGATTTCCTCAAAAATGTTATTGCTGTTATCAATAAACACTGAAATTATACCCCCTCTAAAATAATTACATTCCCTCTCTGCAAAAGAATGTAGCTTGTTCTCCTCATCGGATTTCCCTGCCTTGCAGGGCAGCACCATTGTGTTTGCGCTCAGTTGCAAACAGCAATGTTCACAGAGCTCCAAATGCAGAAAAAAAACCCCTACAAACAGCGTACAAGACAGCAAAGCCAGTCAATGAAAACTCTTGAAGCAAGGGGCAATGACATCCTAGCCAATGTCCTACTAAACTTATGTTCCAGGTCACAAATATGAGGATATATAGATATTTTGTACTGAGTGACCCCTATGTTACATGAAACTGCTACAGCACCTCCCACTTCTAGGGGCTGACTGCAGCCAGCATCCTGGGAGGCCAAAGGCCCCATGCCTTTGACCCCCAGAGCAGGGAAAGAGTTACATCTCCTCTCCGTGAAGCCAATAAAAACCTCTCTTGATTATAATTTAGATAAGAGCCACTGGATTGAATAATAATGTCTGAAACTCCCCTGGCTGTTTCACCTTGAGACGTCCATCACTGGGTTAAACATGATGCTAATTGCATTTGGATTGATTAATTTCTCTCACTCCTGTCTATTCGAATAATGCTTAACAAAATAATCACAGCACCCAGAGCCAAATCTTCTCCGTCAAAGGAATGAAGCCATCAGAACCAGCAGAGATGAAAGAAATGAAGATGACCCGTAATTACTGCTACGGTGATATCATTACCATATTATAGAAAATGAGTGTACGTGGGGGGAACGGGGGCTGCGATTATTATTTATTTTTTAATGGAACCTTACATCCCAAGAATACAGATCTGACACAGTGGAGCACACAGAAATACAGAACTGGAAAAAAAAAAAAAACACTTGCACATTAAATTGCAAAATACAGTGAACACTGAGGCTCTATATACATCAAGTGTCTTGCACTGTGAGCTAGTGTTTATTCACCTCCACTATTTTTTCATTGGCATAATACTTCGTATATGACTAGCATAGAGATTTTAGATGCCTACCTTCCCAAAGAAATCCTTAGGCACCTGCAGCAGAACTCACCCATAATCCTTATGCTAAAAGCCATTCTCCTTCAGTATCATTGCAAGTTGTCTTACTTTGAAGGCTGGCATTCAGATTTTTAAACTACAAAACCTAATCTGTTTTTCAAAGAAAAGCTAGCAAGCAAGAAATTTTTCTTCTTAAATGTTGATTCCTACCTGAAAGCAGTTATAAATTCCATGACCAGCCACAGTAGATCACTTAACTATTCATTATGCTGGTTTTGTAAAGGTATCAAATGCATCATGTGGAAGAATTTAAATTAGGATTCCAAAAAAAACAAAAACAAAAACAAAACAAAACCATCCAAAAGGAAGCCCTTCTGCTCCCTTTATTCTCCAAAATACACTCCCAAAGCCCCTCTCATTTGAGAAACAAATAGCTTGGCAATTGTATAAGATCTTCAGACACCTGTGCACTGCAATCCTAATTGTGGTTTATACAGTTCACTTCTCTCAGTGCTGGTTATGTCTGCCCCCTAGTCTCAGACTGAAGACAAAAAATATGCAACTAGCAGCCTAAAATATTTATTCTGGAATAAAGCCAAGGTCAAATACACACACACAAAAAAAAATTCACATGCCAAAAAATGTCAAGACCTGAGACCAGGCGCTGACTCATGAAGCTAATTAAACACAGAAAAATGATTTTCAAATATTTTATAAGGCTAAAGAAACAAATTGAAGTTATGCTTCTAATATTAAATGCAGTATTAAAGCCAATTTTAGATGGAAGTTGAGGATATTTTAGAGCATATCTGAAAGGAATTATACTAGTGTAAATTACCACTAGAAGAGGTATAGCCTGATAAAGTTTGACCACCTAGTCCCACGGATGTTGGAAGCAAATGTTGGGATAGAAATGGGGCATGTTTTAACATGAGGCGCTCTAAAGTTTTTTTCTCTACCTGCTTGTAATGAAAGGAAAGTATTCTCTTCATGCCTTCCCAACCTCTGCAGAGGGTCAAGAACTGTTGCTGATTTATGTTTTCTCACCATAGTATCTCAAAAAGGAATCTTCCTTATCTTTGCAACAAGCAGAAATGAGATAAAAACTGTTTGCCCAAGAACTCTTAAGGGTAATGCACATGAATGAACTAGCTGGAGAGGTCTGTGCTGCATGTATGGATGCAGTTGGATATGAAATGTTTGTGGAGGTGAACGGATCTTTCTCAGAAGACACACAGGTGGAAGCACTTTCTAAATTCCCATAAAATAATGCACGATATTGTTGAATGTTCCCTGACTACGCAGGGAAGCAGGTATTCACTGGTTGGGAGCAAAGCTGGTGAACCTTGAAAGCAACAATTTTGCAAGTCTTACCAGTAGCTGGGCAGGCAGACCATGGAAAAGCCTGAGCCCGGGAGCCAATAGGGACAAAGGGATTAAGAGTTATTAGGAGTAGAGAGAATTACATATTTACAGTACAGTTACTGAAAAATAATCATGTAATGATTATGTAAGTCCCTATACTCCTATTGGCTAATAATGTTGGGATACGAACTGTATGGTTATGCAAGTCAGGACAAACAAATCCAATCAGAATACAACAAGGTATGCTTAAAGGGAGGTTTGTAGCTCTGCGTCAAGAACTATATGGCTTTCTTGCCCTCCAAAAGGAGGGAACAAGTACTTTTCAATAGGCTATCTAATGGCTTGAGTTGTGAAGCAGAACTGATTTTTTTAATTTAACTTCCATCCACAAGCTTTATGAGAAGAGACAGCTGGATGAAGGAAGTTCATACTAAAATATTCTGTATTTATTTGTTCAGAGATCTGTCTTTACCCTAAGAAACAGACCACGTTTTTTTTAATGTTTTCTAATCCTCAAGATTCCTCATTGAAATAGATTTCAGTGTAGATCAGTGTAACCCTATACACAATGATTTATCAAAACTGAAGGCCTCCATGAAAAGACCCCCCACACTTTTTATGACTGAACAGTCACTGATTTACATACCAAGGAAACAAAGATTTCTTCTTTCTATTATAGTTAAGCAACGGTAGAACACAATCAAATTATACAGAGGACTTCTGTAATTTGCAATATTCCAGGCAAAAATTCTATATGGGCAAACGCAAGCAAGTTATTCAAATTAGAGTGTTCCAGGGCCAAAAACTCAAACTTAGTTAAATTATAATTATGGCACATTGGCAATATGCAGGTTGAGGGCTCTGGCTGCACTCTAGCAGAAGAGAACCTTCACAGTCATTATCATCACTCAGAAGATTCTTCTTTCTTCCATATGAATCACAGATGAATTTCATATGTATATCACAAATAAACTTTTTTAATGACAGTCCTTCTCCTCACCTTCTCCTCCCCCGTCTATTCACTGCTTGACTGAGTCCAGCTCCTTTTCAGTCATTCCAATGCCTAGTATCATGCCTGCTGCTCACCATGATCTTCTTCTCTTGTCAACAATACCTTGAGCTGAGGAATATTTGAAGGTCCAGAACGGGGTTCATGGAATTCAAAACTACCTATAGCAGCTCCAAGTTGCTGCCAAGACATCCGAGCAAATACACTGATTCAGCGATGTTATGGCTTTCACAGCATTCAAATACTAAGTCAAGTCCAAGTGAATAATAAAAGAGATGTACATGTGGAAGAGTCAAAATTAGGGAAAAAGTGTTATTCAGAGAAACTATCACTAAGTTTAATCTGACCTACTTGATAACAAAATGCAATACCACTAGGGCTGTCTGGATATTAAATGTGCAGACTCTGCTATAATTATTACTGTTTAGCTCTAAATGAGCTCAGATGCAACTGGGGTAAGGCCAGATTTCCATGCAGATGTAAAATAAAAAATACACCCCAAAATAAAGCCTAGAATATACTAATTAACTGCCTAAAAAAACCCTCTTTTTATGCTACAGAAGGCCTAGTGAGAGCAGCCCTGTTATCTTTGGTACTCTTTTACTTCCAAAAAATCTCTTCATCTCTTTATTCACAATGCATACATGGCATTGGTCTCCATTGGTCTAAAACAGAATCTACCATTACTCTCTCCTCTTAGGAAAGTTGAATACTGGTACCATAGCTATATTCTGAGCAGAGCAGAGTTCTTCATCCACTATTAGAAAGCAAGAACTGAGACATTGCTGCACAGCAAAGGGGAGACCACTTAGAAAATGGCTCAGAAAAATAAAGTAGAAGAAAGGTGGCGATGGCCATGAAGAGACTCCATAGCTTTCCTGACCGACGAAACGGCTCTGAGATTTAGGGAGTATTGAAGAAGCTTTGAAAACCAGAAGTACCCAGAAGACTCCAGTGACATAGCGATGATGAGGCTAAGAGACATATGTGGAGGTGGTAAAGAGAAAGGGGAGTAGAAGAGGTATTAAAAAAAAAGTGTAAAGAGAAGGACAAAGAAAATATTGAAGAAAGTTTAATCCATGAAAAGAGAATGAATCAAATGAAAAGGTATACAGCACAATATCATATGAGGAAAATCATATAGAATCAGAAATGATTCAAGTTTGAAAGGATCTTTGGAGGTCTCCCGTCAACCTCCTACTCAAAATAGACCGGGCTGATCAGGGCTTTAGCCAGTCTTAAAAAAACCTCCAAGGAAGGAGACTGTGCAGTCTCTCTTGGCAATCCTAATATTTGACTGTCCCCATGGTGAAAATGTTTGTCCTTGAATCCAGTCAGAATCCTTCTTGTTTCAACTTATGCCTGTTGTCTCTTGTCCTTCTGCCATGTAGCCTTATGAAGAGTCTGTCCGTCTTCTCATTAACCTCCTCGCAGGTACTACCAGGCTGCTATCAGGTCCCCACAAAGTCACCTCTTCTCCAGGCTGAACAAGCCCAGTTCCCTCATCTAACCTCCCAGGGCAAGTGCTTCAGTCCCCTGGCCATCTTGGTAGCCCTCCGCTGAACTCATTCCAGTTTATCAATGTCTTTCTCATACTGGGACAGGTAGGACACCTCTGGATGCAGTATTCGAGATACAGTCTGACAAGCGCTGTGTAGAGGGAGACAATCACTTCCCTTGATCTACTGGCTATGCTCCTGCCAATACAGTCCAGGATGTATATGCAATCCTGCATTAATTTCCCAAGCATTAACTGCTTGCTATAACCTTGCTCAACTTTGTTTCCTAACCACCCAGACACTGCGTTGCTTACTGTTCCATCCAGGAAACCCGGGCACCATAGTCAAGAGACAGTATATTCCGTGCCCTGAGAGAGGGGAGGAACGGTTTCTGCCTTCAATTTTTACATAAACACATTAGTAAACAGAAACTGCAACTTTTTTAAAATTTAATATGATCTCTATATTCAAGTAAGTCAGGTACTAGGCATGAAAATATTGAGGCAACACGGAGAAGTATGTTGAAAACCAAATAAAAGCTTGGCCTGCTACCCAGAAACATCTATCACCCAGGCCTTTTCTGCTGGGATTTGTGTTGAATGACGTCTACTGCAAGTTAACGATTAGTTTTTAGCATAAGAGTCCGGTGTTGTCATCAACTCCCCAGGAGACAGAAACAGGCTGAGTGATTTTCAGATTATATGCTCTGATAAGACACAGGCTCCTGACTCCCTATGTGCTTGTGCCACACAGGCCACCTGCTCTATAGAGGACATCCTCAAAAAGGTTTAATAACAATGTTCTCCCTAGAGATGTTACTCAAAACATGATCTGAATTTACATCCTATATCACAGATTAAAATCTTGTATATAAAATCCTACCAACAGATAGGATCTAAGACCAGTTCCAAGAAAATAGTAATACTGTATATTGGAGAAATGTGACCTATTAAACAAGAATCTGTCACATCTATACAATTCGTATGTTCATTTAGAATTTTCATATGATAAAGCAGAGATCTACCCAGTAAGGTATCCTATTTGACTGTACTCAGTATGAGAAGTATCACAGAAAAAACACAAGGAACCCAATTATGAAGACATATGTAATCACCTGCCCTGAAAGTTTCCTCCTCTTAAGTGCTTGATTTATATCCTGAAGCAGTTGATATTGCATAGTTCATTTTATATTTTATGCTGGTATAACTAGAAATGTTCTCCTCATCCATATAATTGTCTGATTCTTTTTCAATAGCTCCTAGAGTATTTGATCTAAAGGAGAGCCCCAGTGTGGCAGGAAGTTCTACATCAAATTATTCATTGTGTAAAAAGCATTCTTTTCCACTACTTTTAACCTGATTGCCTTCCATTAATTATTTTTTCCTGAATTCTCCCTCTCTTATTCTTTTCAGAGTTGGGAGTGAATAGGAATTTTCAATTTCAGTTGCAGAGATGTAAAATAACAAGTGTCACCTTTTAAAACCAAAGAGGTCAATTTTTTTTTCATTCTCATGTAGAATTCTCTTAATTTATAAGGAACACTCTGGAAGCAAACAGTGTATTTTGGACTATTTTGAAATTATTCCAACTAAAAGACTGCCTAAGTGACTACATAATATCTGAAGTTACAAGAGGAAATTTAAAAAAAAAAAAAAGAGACTTCCTTCCTGGGAGAAGACTATGAAACCTTGTTCAGAAGTACAGGTTGTAAAGCACAAACAATTACTAAAGTCAAGCAGAAGAGGAGGTGGGAAATGGCACAAGTTTGTTGAGTCTTGGAGCTTTGCTTAACCCTGAAGACATTTAGGTAAAGAGCAATCTGCTCAGCTTCGTGCTGCCGGGGACTGTGGTTCCACATGGGTGTTCCGGACCATCCCAAGAGCTCAGGATGCTCGAGGGATACATGCAAAATGGGAATAGACATTGCCAGAGCCTTTACCAACTGCACATAAGCTCCAATTACCTCGTTTAACTAGTTCGCTGCAAAATCCACATAGATTTGTCATGAGAGTTCTGCTGACAGCAAATGTTTATTTTAGAAGCACCAAAAATCCTATAAAAATCAGTATGCAGAGTACTAGAAAAAAAAAAACTTAGCATAACTGTTGCTATCAGTCCAACTATAAAGAGCTATTAAGTGAAGCTGGCCCATACAGATGTTGTGTCACCACCACCTTTTATCCAATTCAACACATGTCACTTTGGTGGGTTTTAAAACCCACCAGAGTGACAAGTCTTCGTTAAGGAAAGTTAAACTATAATAGAGTAGTTTAACTGATACTTCGATTACAAATGCATATGAAGGTCATACTTAATTTATTAACTTTCTCAGACCTACCAGAAGTAACAGCAAATTACAATTATTTTACAAGTTCTTGAAAAACAGATTTCGCTACTTATGTACGAGACAAAATATTTAAAGACATTATGCCCTTCCAAGCAACATTCAATTTATACAGAAAGTGAAGGTCCTGAGTACTAATTTTATTCCGCTCTCTCCCATCCAGTATTTTATAACAGAAGAAACAGCAAGGCTGTGACTAATTTTTGCCACACAAACTTCAAGTAATTCCTGTTCTGTTTAAGATAATAGCTGTGAAGAGTATTATTTTGGTGTCAGAAAGCATTACCTCAAATAAAATTCCAAGTAACACAACTCTGTTGTATCTGATGGATACAATTAGTTGGCTAAAATGGCAGTACATTCCAGCGGACAGTGTATCAGCCCACAATGGAAACCCTGTTTCTATTCCCGACACAATCACACATCCACTATGTGACTTATCCAACCCTCGGGCTCCCCCATTGATGATATGGTAAATACACCTTTCTCTGTCAAGTTCTAAGATTCAGGGAATGTGATTCTTATGAAAAACAAATTCTATTTTCGTTTTATGAACTGTGTTTCAGATCCAAGACTGATCTATCCCAACTAAATTCAGGTTCCTGACCAAGGTGCCTAAGTTGAGCACCTTATATAAATCTCCAGAAACAGCCACTGGTCTCCAAAAGAGCAATTCAACTAATTTAAGATCTGACTTCACAAACAGCTTGGAACAATTATATTCTTAACTTGTTATCTTTTGGCACCTAGCCAGAATTTCCATGTGCTGAACCTGGTCCCAAATACCAGGTGCATGTTTTTGCATTATTTCCTGGAACCGCTTCTTAAGTGGACAGCCAAAAGCCTTGGATATTTCTGCAAAAGACTGCTTTTATGGTATCAAAAACCTTCACCTCCACAGTTTATTCCATACAGATCTGCTGTTAGGACATGCAACACCAAAACAGAGGAACCTGTGTGTCCAACAAAGTACCAACATAAAGAGGAGAAAATGGCTAAAATGCTCGTTTGACAAATATCTTAAAACAAAATACAGTTATTCTCACTATGCTGATGCACATCTTGACCCATTATTATAATGCCTGGAAGTTCTTTCTCTGCTACATGGTACACAAACAGAGGACAAGGGATTTCCGCCCTAAAGATATACCATATAAATATAGACAGGCACCAAAGATGCACAGAGAAGTGAGACTACACTGATCAGTGTCACACACACAACACATCATCTTACCAGTTATGGAGATTATTATAAATACTGTACAAAAGATGGAAGGCAGATGAGATAGCTCCCTGGACGTTTACAGGGCATGCTCCCCAAGTGAGAAGGGAAACCAGAGTTTTTTTTCAGAAAATGTAGCAATGGTTCATAGTAATTTGCGTTCTTGACTGACTGGAAGTGGCTGTTGACTTCTTGTTACTCAATGCAGCATGATAGATAAAGTAGAAAAAAAGCTCTGAAAATGAAAAAAAAAAGTGGTTTAGGTTTGATACGACACAGCAGTGACAGCCAGTGGAAAAAACATATGGAGATTTTGATCATAATCAAAACGATGAGCTGATCTTTGCAGCAGCAGTGTGAATAGCTGTGAGAGGAACAAGATTTGTTAAGACTAGAGAAAAGGATTCTGGAAAGACATAATATGATAAGAACTTGCATAAGAGCTGTAGTTGTGTGGCTAGATAGGAAAGGTTTTATTTCACAGGTGTTATGTGGAAAAATTAAAGAAAATTTAAATTATAGCTTGGATGCCTGGACTTATGGGAAAGGCTCCAGTCAAATACAATACCCAGATCACAAGTCTAACTAAGGGATAGAATAGTAGTGGTGTTCACAGTCATCAGAAAAGAGGGATCATAGATAGTTTGTTTGGAAGAGGAGGAGGAGAGAGCAAAAAGCTCTGATTTCCCCATTAACTCAGGTCCTCAGATACAAAGGAAAAGAAGGGGCTGGCAGAAGTATTTTTAATCCCACAGGACCTAAAAAGTTAAACACAAACGTTCATTAGCCCCAACACAAACAGGTCTAAATACTCTGAAATGGGTTGTTGGTAACTTATAGTGACAAAACTGGACAATATATAAACAATATCAGGCAAATGAAGCCATTGTACATAGTTCTGACACATGTCCATTCATGGTAACGCCACACGATAATCGGGTTTGTCACCCATTTTTATAATTTCTTGCAGATTACGATTGCTCAGAAACAGTAAGATACTTCACCTTGCTTAGGCGTACAGTAATGCATAATATTAAACATATTTACTAGAAATGAAGAATAAAGGTAACAAAGGTAACAAAAAAACAGAAAAGACAGGAAACAAAGATAAAATGCTAGAGAACTGAAGTTCTCTTTATCCATAAAGATGTTTCTGCTTCTCAGCTTTGTTGCCACAGCTAGTTATCATCTGAATCAGTGCACTACATCCCACTGTCCTCATGATTTAATTAGAAGAGCCAACATCCACCTTCTTCCCTCCTTCCAGTGACCCATATGGAAAGGTCCTACAAACTCCTGGTGCCACCTGCCTAAGACATTCCCTTCCCTGGGACAGATGTTGCCATTGGCTCAAAGAAATTGTGTCCCCTCTGGGAACCGAGCAGCAGGTCTGAGCTCACAAGTACTGTGGGACTACCCAAAAGCATGAGGACTTCATGTTGCCTTTAGTGCCAAGCTTATTGAAAGATCACTGCTAATTTGTCCACATGACACAAATACCAAGATGACTGGCAGACAAGCAGATGGACAGACAAACAACGTAAGTCAGGAAAGAGAAGACTACTAATAGGGCTTCCCAAGTGCTAAATGTTTAAAGGAATACCTGGAAATCCTGAAAACAGATTTTGTCGTGAGGGTACAGCATGCCAGCATTAAATTCCTTTCTCATTAATCCACGGATGTGTTGGCTTTTATTTTACCCACTTAGGCAGGGGCACTCAAAATCCTCATTAGGAAGTGATCTGCAGCTATGCACCAGAGAACAAGGACGAGTACAGCCTGAAGGATTTAAGATTCTAGTTTCGGCACTGAAGCTGCAAAGAGAGAGAGCAGCAGGTACATTTTCAGTACCATCTGCTGGATAGGATGGACTACTCTAATGAAGATTAGTAAGCGCCGTTTTCCATTTATCACCACCACATACCAACAATCCTCTCTTCTTCAGACTGTACCTTAACAAAGTTGAAGAGCTATCATCTTAATAAGCATTCAATATTCCCCTGACTCTGTCAATGCATCCAAGAAAGCAAATAAGCCAATAGTTAGGTACATATTTGGATGAGTAAAAACAACTGCACAGTACTATTGCCTAGAATTCAGGAGGTTCTGACAGTGGAAAATATCCAAAATTAAATTGACAAGAGCCTCATGTCTCGGTTGCAAAACACATTCCCGCATTGGGCCCGTCTCATTACCCATCCTAGAATGATTAATACTTCTTTCTGAAGAAAGCAGTGCAGTGACCAAGTGGAACACCGGACGGTTTATTCCTCTTGCCTAAAAGGTATCCTTCAAGTCCAACAACCTGTAGTCTTCACACAGCTGATGGGGTAGAAACAGACTTGTTTGTCACAAGAAAAGGGAACAGAACGCTACCCTGAAGGGACAGATAACTTCTATTGATAAGGAAGCCTAGCACACAGAAAATATCCTAGAATTTGAGGACAAGCATTTATTAAGCAAATCTTTCATTCAACCTGTGTTATCTTGAAGATGAGGAACAGCTCTGGGTGTTGTGAATCGTAACTTACATTCTGATCGTTCAAATTGCAAAGGTTCATTACATGTATTGCAATAGTTTACAGAAAGCACTGACTGGATGCTGCAGATAGTCATAATTTCTCATAGAGGACATCTGGGCCTTCCCTCTTGTGATATTATAATCGCTCTTACATAGACAAGCGAGGCTTCTCTTCAGGAGATTCTGGTGGGATGACCTTCTTGATCTATCATGCCTTTGAAACAGTCTGTTGAATCATCTGGATTCAGTAAAAAAGAGGGATAGACTCCAGGCATGAAACAGAACGCGGCACGAAGTTGACAGAATTAGTACAAGAGATAAAACAAGGGACTGTACTCCCAGCTCCCTCAAATACTAAAATCATACTTGCTGACATGAAAACATAACAATTGTTAATAAAGAGATATTCTGCTCTTCAACACTCCATATGCCAGTCTGGTGGATTAAACACCAGCAGAGTGTTGATCACTCTAAAAAGCTCATCTTGAGATGATCTGGGAAATCTGTCTATGTACAATTTACGAATTCTGGTTAATTTAATTAAATTGCTGCATCACTAAGTGCCTTAATATGTGGAAGCCACAAGCTTGCAAGGTTCCTGACACATGCCTGCTTTCAGAAGAAGCTACAGAACAAAGTAGCAAGGGTGCTTCTGTTTTGCTAGAGATACATCAAGTAATATTCCTGAATTTAAAAAAATAATCTAAGTTTACGTGCAGGGAAAAGAGAACAGAAAAATCTCCAAAATGTGAAAAGAAATTGAAAAGGGGGAAGGAGGGAGGCAGAGGGAGAGATTGGGAAGCGGAACTGAAATTGCTAAAGGATGCTGTCTCATATCCTACTGGATGCTGCCAAAAGGTGGGAATACAAAGGCAGGGAGCAGCGCATATAGGTCAGTGCTTTTTTGACCTAGATTATTTCTCGTACTGATTAAAATGTGACTGGATTCAAAACCTTCTGTAAAGCCCTCATATTCTGTGCTTTTGAGATGAGCTATAATGCAGACTGCCCTTGAGTTTGTGAGACAGGAAAAGGATGGGCTTCAGTGACCAAAGCATCAAGAATGGGTGTATGTGAGGGGATGAAGGTCAAAAAGAGAAACAGCCTTTGATCAACACATTTGGCCAAAGGTAAACACAACGTTGTAATCTACCTATACCAAGGGAGGCTTGAGATCTGGCTTCCTCTTTTTAAATTGAGTCAGGCTACAGTGCCTAAACAGCCAGTTACCGCAGTTTAGCTACAGAGCGACATTTGCTCATTTCCCGATTGGCGCCAAGGCCATGAAGAAGAATCCTTGAGGCTAAGACAGCTTCGAAAAGCTCTTCCTTGCTAGAACTCCTTGGATGAAGGACTACAGATTTCTCCTGCCTCAAGAACCCTCTGACAAAACATAAGTGAATTCACGGCTGGGATCTGGAAGTAGATGATAGTTTGGGGAAAAGAGAAAACTTTTTTTTCCATGTCCCCAGCAGCTCAGAGTTAATGGGAGCTAAGGCATTCCTGGTACCTTGCAGTTAGTCTTTTCTACACTGCAATCTTTGGAAAGGATCCATGTACATTAATACTTTTCTTCCACTTAACATCTACTTTTGTTCTGCCTGAACTAAAGACAACTAAACTGGGTTCAGTTCTTAGTAGCTGAAGCTGAGGATACCACATGAAAGCTTTTCGAGGCATGACTGGCAGAATTTCAGAAGGGGCTGGAAAGTGGTGTTATCAAGAAGACATCCTGAAAGAATATACCAAAGGACCCATGTTTTTACTGTGACAGTGCACCATAATTCAGCAAAGTCCTTGTTTTACTCTGCACGTTCTCAAAGCGATCTAGAGTCCAGAGAAAGGTCCTAGAAGGGAGGAGCAGCAATTTTCCCCAGAACCACCTAAGTGTACACTCATCTCCTTAGGTAAAACAGAAACAATTTTTCATTTTGTTCTGCAGGAGGATTACCTTATTTGGAAAAGGAGGACCCCCCCCCGTCTCTAGTAGGACAGTTGCTCCCCCCACCTGTGACAGTCAGATGGGCTTCTGCCTGCAGAAGCTAGGAGGATCTACTGACTTTCTGCAGCAGAGAATAAGGCGTGTGGAGTTGTGAAAAAAGGCATGACTGTTCTGAGCCTAGCGCAGCATTACAAAGTAAGCCTGTCACCTACTAAAGGCCATTTCAGCTATGTTTCTACAATTCATCGTTTCACGAGAAAGAATTTTGACATTTTATAATACGCACCCTAAATTTTCCTATATTAATAAAACTCAGAAAGCCTGATCCGGAATAAATAAAAAGAAAAGCCACATGCTTAGAGAATAAGGCCCATATTTCAAAAATCCCACCACATTTACATTCTAGTCTCCAATATCATCTCTTTGCCTCCTCTAGACTATTTTCAACTACTTTTTAGGACATGTGACTGAGCATGCTGGAGGCAAAGCTAGTATTTCCCTGTTTAAATACTACAGTACTGGTCTTCTATGCTTTTACAAGCATAAGAGCCTAGGAAAAGAGCCTAAGTCAGAAAGCTGAGGGGGGGCGGGGGGAACACACTCACTTTCCCCTAAGTCTTCTCTGCTTCAAGGATACCACGTAAGCTGGTTTGAAAACAAGAGAAAGTGATATAACCAAACAAAAGCAGATCTGAAAGGTGAGCAAACCCCACAAGCCACACAGTCATTATTACTGTGTCGACAGCACACTTGTTAAAAATGTATATTTTAATTTTCTGTATTGCTAAAGGTCCCAATTTGCCCAGGGATCTAGCTAAGCTGCCATTTTCTACCACGACAGAGTCTAATCTTTATTTAATGGATTTAGCATCTATCTTCACTAGAGGGGTCTCTAAGGGAAAGGGGAGGGGAGCATGAAGGGGCATGAAGAGATGATCAGAGCCCCCCTCTCCTTCATCCATCCGGCGCTCATGTTTGTGTTCAAAATTCAATTACCTCCTTATTGATACTTCACAGAGATATTTAAGCTGCAAACATGAAGCCCTGATTTCCCAGGGGGCCATGCCCCTCTCTATTTCACTGCTCTGCTTCCCCCAGGGTGAATTCCTGAGGCGTCCATATTAATAGGTAATCAGTCACAATTCATTTATTAAACAGCTAGCAAGGTTTATCAGCCTGCCCTGATTAGCCGGAAGAAGCCACTGAATTCCTAATTTATTTATGGAAATGCAAGTGTCTTTTTGAATTCCATTCATGAAAGACAGGGGTGCTGCGGGCTTGGCACGCTGCATTCGAACAGGAGAGCAGCGGGCAACCTGGAGACCAGGGGCTCGGCAGCTTCAGCCTGGGAAACGCACTACAGTGACCCTAGCGGGATCAACAGATTCAGAGCCAGAACCTCACACTAGCATCCATACGGCAGCTCTTTACAGAGCAGGCATTATTACCCGCTACAGCTATAACACTATAATCCTAATGGTTCTGGGTGTGGACTGGCTGAAAGGCGCCCCTCCGCTGGAGCAGGTTACGTGGTTAAGAAACACCATAAAACTCTATCAAAAGAAGGAAAAAATAAAAGGTTCTGCTAGAACATTCAGAACAGTGCTAAAACAATTGCCAGCTAACACGAATATATACATTTACTTATAAAGTTCACCTTTTTGAAAATTTAAGGTTAATAGAACTTTTATATTATTTTTGCTATAATTATTTCCATTGAAACTGTTTTTAAAAAGCAACAAACACACCGTTGTACTCTCAAACTAAGACACAGATGCTCAGTGATGCTGCTTGATTACCAGAAAGTGAAAAAAGCAAATAATAAAAGAAGTAATTTTCTATTGCTTTAAACAGAGAAACTGAGATATCGGTAAAAAGCAGACCTTGAACCAAAAAGACTTATGCGTGCTCTTAATATACATGAATAGTCTCAGTGCAGTTAGGATACGGCTTCAGATAATGTAAAGCTTTTACACAGGTCTCTGAAGGCTCAAGGCCACCAACGGTGAAAAACACTTTCTCTCTAATCCTTTCAACTCTGCAACAATATCTGAAACTAGTATTTGTTTGAATTCTACCCACCACAGTTACTTAAACATAAAACAACTTGGAGTGAAAGACTATGGAAAATATTTACTTCTTTTTTCTTCCCCCCAAAATTTACGTACACCTAGTGACTTTCACTGCTTCCCTCTCTGCGTTTAGTGCGTTTTCGGAACAGCTTAACTGGGAAGTAAAAATAGGGATTGTATTTTTAAGTCCTGCAAACAAGCAGGATGCCCTGAGGCAGATGCAACAGCCAAAAGGGTGCTTTAAATTCATTTTTTCTAAAAGATTTAGACTTCAAAACTGACAGGGTTTAACAATCTGCAGTGTTACCTGGAATACAAATAGGAGCACGTTTGAACAACTTGAGAGCATTTCTGTAACACCGAGTCACTCTGATCAGGCATTTTGTTCAGCGACTTCATTACTCCAATCTAATTATTAGCTGACTAGCAAAGTATTCAAAATGAAAAAACTCAGAACATAAATAATGGAGGATGCAGATACCGACCCACAATATTGTATTACACATAGTAATTACTGCAGTTCTATCACAAAAAACTCATATTTTTCAAATAACAATGCAAATTTCTGTGTAGTTTAAAAGTAGCTATACTGATGTTTACCCTTTGAATTTAGAAGTGTACGCTAAATTGTTACATATAAGATTTAAATTTGTTTAAGAACTCATCATGCAAAAAATTCACTAGTACATTAAAACCTATATAAAATCACTACTTCAGCAGAGCTAGAACAACTCATAGCCTGAAACAAAAAGAATCAATTCCCCCTCATTATTACAGTGGTCAGACATGAAAAGATGTAGTACAAGCAATAAATACATCCAAACGCTGGGAGGAATGAGAGTTGGGTATTCAACTATGATTGGAGCTTGCATGTCCATAGGTGTTTAAAGCAGGAGGGTGGCATGGTGAAATGAATCCTGGATGAAGCATCTTCACTGCCTGAGAAATTAATCAATAGTTTAATTGTTGTTAGCTTGTGTTTTACGCAGACAAGGGTAATTCAGTGTATTTTTACACTATGCAAAGTGGCTCCTAGACAGAGGGGGAAAAGCAGAATTTAAAGGAGCAATTTCTAAACACCTTTCCTTCACTGTATAAGGAGAATTTCTACACTAGCACAACTCACAGACATCAGTTTTACAAAAGGCCCAAACACCTAATCAAAGATGCGACTCCAGTTTCTCCAGCCCTCGTTGCTTGAGGACAGCAAACGCTACCAATGAAAATAAAGCAACCTGCTCCTTTCCTAAATCTATCCATACTTCACCTTTTCTCCCCTTTGCAGTAAACTCACAACATTGACTCCAAATTAAGGCTTTTTAGAATAAAAAAGGCAGAACTCACCACTGAGCAGATTAAACAGAACACTTCAGCATGTCCTCACTGCGATGCTGACTTAATGCCACATTCAGCATTATTTTCACTTTCTCAATACATAAGCTCCTGATCATATAGGAAACAGCAGCACCATCCATAACAGACACCCATGCTGCCCAAATGTGTTGCATATAGGCTATAGTTGCTTTGCTTTACTTATAGCTACTTTTCTAGTCTTCACAGATGTGAAGAAAGCCTTAGAAACACAATCAAGTGAAAGCCATCCAGGACTGTCTTCCTGAAACTGAAGCCAATTGCTCCAAGAGACGCAAACTGCTGTCATTTATGTCAGTAAATGTTTCTTCCTTGGTTATGTGTAGATATCAGTGTTAACAGTGAAATTATTACACACTGTTGTTTATGTTAGCACATACACGCAACCAACAGGCTTATCTGCCCAACAGCCTTGCGTTCTTATATAAATGTCAAACCCCCAAACGTCGTCAGCTGGCTTCCCAAACCTGCAGCTTCTGCTGTGGAATTATCCACTGTCAGTACAGACGCGTGAATCTGGGAAACTAAAAGCACAAAACTATAAAAAAAAAAAAAAAAAGAACGCAGGATTACAACAGAGAACACAGCATAATCTTAGACAGCTTGACCCATTTGCAAACTAATTATTAGAAAACTCCATTTTAATACAACTCAATCTGATACAGAATACCGAGTCTAAGCCATCACTACCCACCAAGCTTAAGGCAGAATTTGCATTCATCTCCCTGTCTAAAACCCAAAGGAAGGGTTTCTAAATAAAGGCAAAGTACTACATAGCTATTATTTCTTTTCTACATTCCACCTGATACAACTTGATGAGGAATGCCTATCACTCTGCTGTATATTACTGTTTGTACTTCTGTTTTGTCTCATCTAGTCATCCACCTTAGACACTTATTTCTAATGCTCCCATAACAATGTCCATATACTTCTAGGATTACTACAGTAACAAACTGCATGGTTACCTTAAAAGGTGGGATAATTATTTCCTATCTTTTTTGCACTCACAGTCAGTGCTCATAACATCATCCTCGTAGTGACACAAGGAACTTTGCAAACTACAGATACAGAAATTATTTCTCACACTACGTAAATGTTGTAACTCATGTGACAGCAGTTTACACACACAAGAGAACACAGTTTAGGATGAAAATGAGAATCTCTAATTGACACTCTAGAGGAAATTAGATTGTAATTGCATAGGCTGTATTTTGCTGATGACAATGAGGTTAGCATTTGCAAAAAGAAGTGTTATGAGATCTTTATGACAACAGGTTACTAAGACCTTTGTCACATAACTCATCCAAAATGTAACATTTCCAACAGCAGAGAGCCCTCTAGAGCTACCAGGGGGTAACAGTTCAGCAACCCACTGGGAGCAGAGCACCAACACTGCTTATTGCAACATCTGGGTTTGCTGCCGATTCCCATCCAACGAATGACCAAACCCTGATTTTACCTAGTTTAGCAAAACAGAGTGAAATCTAAATGAGCAAGAAGCAATCAAATTTTAATTCTAATAAAATGTGAGCTCATGTTTGTTAAATTGCCACTAGATTTAGAAAGCTTTAAAATATAACAGGCTTTCAGAGACTCCACGCACATCCTTAAAGGCATCCTGAAACAAAACATATGTTTGTAATAGACCAAATATCTGGAAGTCAGATTTTACACGACAATGTATACTGGCACAAAAGTAGTTGGCACTTTGTGCAGTTTAAATAAAATGTGGATGTACGCCTTGTAGCACAGAAAGCACTCCATATAGAAGTACAATGACAATGTAAAATAATTACACTCAATTACACTAAAAATTTGCAAAATAAACCACAGGAAAATAACTATATTTTAGCTTTACTGTCAAGACTTAAAACTGAAGAATAGTAAATGCAACTTCATTCTCTGCTCATTGTGACCAACAATTTCTCTAAGAATAAGCTCACCCATTTTCTCAGAACCAGAAAACCCTTAATACACAACACCTGGGGAGAGACAACCAAAGTATAGCATGCCAACCACAGGCCTGTGCTTCCATGTCCAAGGAGCATAAGTCAACCATTGAAGTTACAAGCCTAACTTTCTGCGTGTTAATTTGTCAGACTTACTATGATACGAGTTTGTCGTGTGCTCAGGGAACAACAATCTCTTGGACATTTTAAAGAATTCACAAACAGCCTTCAAAACATGCTTTCATGGGGAAGTATAAAGCAATGTTTTATTACCAAAATAAATTTCCAAGAGGCAGCACTTCACTAGAGGGGGGAGGCAAAGAACCAACTTGCAATGAATATGATGAAAAGAGGTAGTACGTTTACTCTGCTGGCAATGGCATTAAGTACCCTTTTTTGATCTCCTGCTAGAACTCAGAGTCACAGCAAACCCTTCCTGCACACAGACAGTTCAGAACATCTCAGCAGCCAGGCAAAATCACCTTGGAATCAAGAGCTGGAATTCTATTAGTGAAGCAGGCAATAGGTAGAAGAAGCATTTAGAAAGATATGTAGTGAATTCTCCCTTAGTAGCAAACCATTTTAGTGAAACATGACTTTTTTCTTCTCCTAAAGGACAGTTTTTAAACAAGGTAATTCAAACAATAAGTTAATTCAGAAAAGCCTCCTGGCCAGACTAAATGATCAAAATCATTTCTTTCCACTTCCTAAACTGTACTTGCCTACCACGGTTCGGGCTGGATTTTGCTTTGAGGTGTCATTTCCTAGAATGCCTTTTCAGAATGCTCTAACAGAGCCCAGCAGAAGTGCTCTCTTTCTAGCCCAGCCTTTCCAGAAGATTGCTCTTCCAGTTGAAACCACCAAAGACTTACAGAAAACATGTGAGCAAGAGCAACAAAACACTATTTTCAACATTCAGCTCCATGAAGTGCTGGGAATGAATCAGTTCAAGATTCTTCACATTGACTTCAGGGTGAGCTAAATCAGGTCTTCTAAGAACAGCAGACTGAGCAAAAATAAGACTTAATACCACAAATTAGGTTCATTCCCTTCCCTTGCCTGCACATTTCTGTTAACCTCTAAAAGTCCAATATTCTTCCTGTTTAAAAACAGAGAAAACCCCTTATGCAGAAGCAAAGGCAGGCAAAAGGGAGAAAGAATTAAATGCCCCATTGACACTACACCACTGGCAATCTCACCAAATTAATGCAGTTCCATTCCTCAATCCAGCTCTCATAGTCCTCTTCTGCTTGAATCACAAGCAAACCTCTTTCTCGGTAACTCTGCAGGGAAAAGAGGCATCACTCTACAAAGATTATTTTGTATTAGAAAACTTAACAGTCTATGCCATCTGCTGTTACATAATCTACGTGGCTCCAGCTTTGCAGAGATTCCTGCAGGTGCCCCTATGAACGATCTTTTGTTTAAATGCTTTAAATACTCATTCCAAGACAGAAAAAATATAAACATAAATGTTTTGGGATGAGAGAGGACAAAAGTTCTGTCAGACAGCAGATTTGACTATAAATGCATTCTCATTTTCAAAGCCTTCTACACAGTTCCTCTTGTACATCTGCTCTGCAGTCTCACAATCAACCTATCTCGAAAAATCCATCTTGAGCCATTCTATGCTTTGGAAGAACTGCTGTACATATCTTCACTTTCTCTTCACTTGTTGTGAGCATGACTACTTATAATCTGCCATTTTAATCTTTAAAATGACTGATTTTTACAAGTCTGTGCAGTCCCTAACCTAATCTACTTAACTTCAGAACAAGAGAGAGACATGAGTCGTCTCACCACTAGAATGAGATCATAGGGAGTTCTTGCTCTATCAAGCTGCCCAGTACTTATGTTCCAACTTCATTTTTATGGTAAAAAATTGAAAATATAATAGGCTGGATTCATACTAGAGAAGCAGCCCAGCAGCCAAAAGGATATATAAAAGATGGCTATGTACTGCAAACAGCTGTCCGAACTTGAGAAGGATCTCTCACTATTACATAATTAGTAGGTATTTAACTAGTAGGTATCTGGCAAATATATCTCCAGCAACCTCAAAAACTAAAGCAGAGAAAATACTTTGTTTCCTACTTCCTTTCTAAAGGGAATGTGGAGAAAAGCTGGCAAGGTGTCCCTGTTCCTATCTCTTTTCCAAGCTCCCCTTCTTGGTCATTCAGCTCTGTGAATAAATTCATTCTCTCCTCACAGCTTCCTCAAGTAATAGCAACGTGAATTACATTCTTCCTCTGTCCAAACCAGCACTGAAACAGAACAAATTTGTCATCTTCACTCTATGAACCTTAGGGAATACCAGCCTTGTAAGCAGCAAAGCAAGGCACGGGAGCACTCGGTCCAGGACAACGATCACATCAGGTCCAACTAATTCATGCAGGAAAAGTTCTTCTACAGCCATTAGTTAGATTTTTTAAATGAAAAATTTAACTGTATAGAATGAATGCAAGAGAGTAACAATAATGAAATCAGTCTAAAAATTTCATAAATGGAAATAAAAGCAAAGTAAGATTTGCAGAACGAGAATGTCTTGTACTAATAGACCAACAAATACAGCAGGAAAAATCAGATAAGCATTCCTGCACCCAAGTTATTGTCTCTTTAATTAAATATTGTACTACAGTATATTGTTGCATTTAACTAGCTTCTAAAGGAGTATCACACAATCATGTGGAAATAGACAGATTTGCAATAGTTAAAGCTATGGGGATAGAAGCCTTATGTTTCAGGGAACACACTAACTGCTATCAGGCAGGGTTAGCAGAAAACTTCCCCATTGCCCGTTCCTCTATAACTGTGCACAACAGGGAGTAGTTCTTCATACTTCTGAATCACCTGACACACTCCTCTGTGTGGGGGGAACAAGATACTGAAAGTGCACTGGTCCAAGTATGGCAATTCTGACTGATACAATGCTGTGATCTATGTTACTTCCGGCAGAAAACACTCCTTTAACCTGACTAGCTTCATCTGCCAATCCCAACAGAGCGCTGCACCAAGAGAAAGACTACAAGGTCTAAAAAACAAGAAGAGGCTATCCTGGAAGTTGGAACCTTGCACTAGAAACATAGCTCCCCATTCCAGCTATTTATATATCTCAGTCCTACTGCTATGTTCAATAATGGGATTTTTTGCTTTTCCTTTCTAAAGGATAAAGTTAGCATAAAAATTCCACTCTATTCTACATAGATGGGTCAGCATTCAGGTCCTAAACCCCAAAAAACTCCTGGCCATAAATTCCAGTCTTGTTGGGCTACAAAGATATACTAGATTTTTACAAGATTTTAATTCTATCTTACATTCAGTTTTCAATACTTAATAAAATGCAAATAGCTATAATTAATTCTGCACCATTAACATCAGCAATCATTTGCTATTCTGAGATGAAGTTATCATATTCTACTATAATCAAGTAAAATCTCAACGCATCGAGGATCGGTATCACAGAAGGCAAGGATAAGACATAAAAGAAAAGGTACGTTCAGGTGAAATCAGTTGTACATGCCTGTGCAGAGTCAGACAGCAGATTCACATCAAGAGTAGAGGGGAGCAAGAACATGCAGCCATCCTCATTAGAAACACACCAGGGCAGTAAACTAGATGCGTAAAGCGAGGGTCATAGCACAGTCCCCAGCTTCTATTCCCTCTCTCCATAAAATGTATATTTCCACAGGAGATATATGGGAACTAGTTATGAAAGTCAAGCAATTAAAAAGCATTTCCCGAGGTATTCATGGGACTGTACTAGCCACAAGTGCCTGACAGCTCTACGCGTGTGCAAGTCTCTGGAGAGCCATCACACTTCAATTACTATCACTAACATTAGTCATTATCAGGCTGGCTCCAGTCCCTGGGGAAGGCAGCTTATGATGACAATTCCCAGCCTCTCCTTGTAAAACAATTCATTAGGCAAAGCAGAACAGCTGGGGCAGCCACGTGCAGGCCTGCAGAGTGGCCACCCCACCGGGACCTCCAGTCCCCCCCCCCCCTTCCCTTTCCATGAGGGGCAGCCACCACCCCCATGACAGCTGTAAAAGCCTCTGGGGACACTTCAGGTTTAATCAGTGCTCCTTACACTCAAGAGAAGCATTTGATTGCAAACTTAGACTAATGGCACTCAGAAGGTTATACGAATCATCAAGATAAGAGGCTTTAGGGCATTTTTATCTTGTTCCAATGGTCATGAGTTAATGAGGCAATAAGAGATAGATACTATCAGAGACTTGGTCTAGCTACATTATACAGATCAGATCTTCAGAGCTGCCGTATTTACTGATGATGCAGAGGTAAGGTAGCAAGTCCATTACTGAACTTGCAGAGGACTTCATGCTCAGAACAACTGAAACCACTCAGTAAAAAGATTACGTGCTAGGAGTTTTTTTTCATATAGCCTTCTGCATGTTATCACCTGATCCAAAGCAGAGAAAGCTGAAACGGAATATAGCAATTCCCTACCAAGATCAGTTCAGTCCCTTTGGAGGGTACACAGCTTTTCCTGTTTCAAAGCACAAATGCAGGCTGAACTAAACAGCGAGACTGATCCTTCTGAACTGAGCAACTCCACTGTCTCTCAACTTACTAGGTCAAATGCGCCACCAAACAGTTATTCAGTCCGCATGGCACTGAAAGAAAGAAAAAGGAGTATTTCATATTCAAAGCCCATATGTCTTGTAGTCCCTCACGAACCTTTGTGAAAGCACTGTAATGGATTCTTTGCTTTCTCACAAATCACATATGAATACATAAGCTCGATTTTTAACCTTTATGCAGCTTGCAAATAGAAATATATTTTACATACAATCTCTGTAAATGGCTGAGAATAGGCTTGCTTTTCTAGTTACTTTGCTGGCGCCCCATGCTGAAAAGCACTGGATATTAGGATCTGTTTCATTACTACATGCTCATTCAACTTCATTGCTAATAAAGACATACATGACATCCTAAATCATGCCTTCCTGCAGCATATAATAGGAGCAAGCAGGGAGAATAATGAAGACAGGACAGGATTCTTAATAAAGGCTTTATCATATATACATGTATATACATATACACACAGGCACATATATATAAAATATTTTTTTTTAAAAAAAAAAGATACAAAAAACCTGCAGTTTTTCCAAAGCTTTGTGAAAGGAAGATAACAAATTCCATCTGATGGTTAGGGAAATAGGGGCATCTGAGAAGGCAAACATACTGATCAAGCAAAACAGTGACAGTGCCAAAAACTAAACAAAGGTCTCCAAAGTCCCATTCTAGTGCCCTTTTCACTAGGGTTTGCTACTCCCCTGCAAATAGGTCCAGCTATCCATACTGTGTCGGAACCACTCCTGCCAGGAGCAGAAATGTGCAGGGAACCATTTCTGACAGGAGTGATACAGTGATAATCTATTATCTGTAAATACAGAGGAAATATTCTGTTAATACAGAAGTAGAAAAAGTTTTAATTGGATAAAGGGGGAGAAGGTGAAAGAATTTTAAATAATACATACAGACTAGTTACAAAGGATCTGAAGTACCTGCCAGAGGACTTCCCGAGATTTGTTTGGCATTTTTGTGTTTCTTAAACCATAATGGAAAAATGTACATAACCTTATGCTTGATCAAACCTTTCCCCATGCTCAATTCCTCCACTGACAGTAGTCTACAAGTTATCCTGTCAGAATGAGAGTAGGAAAAAATAGGCTTCTGACAGTATAATGTAAGAACATTTTGTTTGTAGTCATGTTTCTTTCTGTGCCAAGCATGTGACAGCCCATTCCCTCACTTTTGTGGCTAGCAGCCCTTCAGATAAGCCCCAGTGACCCCCTGCTTGTCTGCACAGATGATGGTTTGTTTGAGCCGAGACCCACAAAAACCACTGTGTGTATTCAGGATCATTCTCTTCTTCTGCTTAAAGAATGATGCTGAATGGATTATACTCCCATATATAGAAAAACAGGCTACTCAGCTAAATTGCATAGATCCATGATCACCTCATTGGATGGAAGTATTGGGAAGTCTATTCCTCATCCCCCAAAAGCCCAAAGTCACCACTGCAATATGAGACTCCTCAGGTTTCTCGTTCCTAATCAGGTTGCTCACATGTGCACCATAGAGTGGCATCTGAGATCTCCTGTTCAAAGCTCATGGGCTATACCAGTTGTCTGGGGATGTGGCCCCGTGACATAGGTTAATTCAAAGCTTACATTCCCAAAATTCTGGAAAGGCTCTTAGATCACAGAATCATAGGATAAATCAGGTTGGAAGGGCTCGGGAGGTCTCCTGCTCAAAGCAGGGTCAATTATGGGGTCAGACCAAGTTGCTCATCGCTTTATCCAGTCAGGTCTTGAAAACTACCAAGAATGGAGACTGCACAACCACCATGGGCAACCCGTTCCACTGCTTGACTGGCCAATGTTGATACTCTGGATGTTCTCAAAAAGTACAAATTACTGCCTTGGAAGCCTACCAAAAATCCTGCAAAAATTAATGGTGACAGGTCGGATGAATGGTTTCAGTCTTCAGAAGAGTATGCTTGGTCAGCTGCTCTCCAGACTAATCAGATCTCCTTCTCCCCACTAACAATGAAAAAGGTCCTTTTTCTTAACTGCAGGGAGTATCTTGATCAGCCTTCAGTACCTTTCAAAGGTGACCTTTGTTTTTAAAAATATCAGATGCACAAGCTAAGGTTGGAGATGTAGGTAAGGAGAGGAAGAGGATGATGCAAAAGGGAAAAAAAATGATCTGCCAGCTACTGGGACACTTAGCTTTTAAATATTTTTCCACTCCTACATAAGAGGGTTAGAATTGTCATCGCATTTCCAACATTAGGTTTCAGAATTAATAATCATGCAAAGAGGAGCCTTTCAAATGTTAAAAAAATGCCCATCTGGTTCTACTGACTGAATATTCAAAGTTATATGTTCAGGCCGTGTGCTATCTACACAATTGCAAAATTTACATTTTTAATGATAATTTACCTCTGTAAAAGAGGTCCAGCAGATGTGGGAAAAGTTCCGTGAGCTGCATTTGGGGCTTACACTCGATGTTGAACTTAATTACACTACATCTTCTCATGCTCAATGAGTATTTAAAAATACTGCCAAGAGGAAACAACTACCTTTTTGTTGTACCAAAAAATTAGTAAGTCATAGACAAAAAAAAATCCAACCCAAACTATAAAATCTAACAAGAAGAGATTCTACATGTACAACTGACAGCAACAGGCATCAAACAGAAAATAACAATGAAGCAAAATGGCTGAAGTTTGCACTTTTGACACATTCAGGAGAATTTTAGAGATTTTCCCCTTTTCTCAAACTTCAACAATATATACCTCCTTCTGCAGCAAGCAGGGCCAACAATGTCTGGAGATTAGGACACTGTATTAGTACTCTCCATCAAAATCCACAATAGCGCTTTCCCCTCAAAATAAGGGAGCGGTAAGAAGGCTAGGATACAGACATTTCTTGAAGCTTTGAGAAATATTCATTCCACTTCACAAGCAGAGGAAGAACACCCTAAGGATCCATGCAGGGTTTTTTTTCCATATTTTTAAGAACATGACAGTTACCTAGATACAGCATTTGTTTTATGATAAGAATGCATGCACAATTTATGCTTATAGGTAGTATCACATTTGACCTCATCAGCAGACTGTATCTGCCCCAATTTAGTATTTAAGAACAGCCTGGACCTCCTGTTTTTTCTCTGCACATGGAGGGCAAATCAACCACACATTTAAAAACAATAGCAGCCAAGGTCCAGACTCAATTTCCATCCTCACCATTGCAACCTAATCTCCTGGCAAGTTAATGCAAATCAAAGCGAACACTTCTCTGCCACTGGTAGCAAAGCGTGTTCTTCTCCCAAGAGAGGCCTGTAAAACAGGACAGTCACTGACAGCAGTACAATTACTGACACAGATACAGACTTTATGGACATGTTTATCTCTGCTGTAAATCCACACTCTCTCTCCACTCCGATTCATGAGTCATAAAGAAATTGCAGATAATGAAAAAGTTGGAGAAATTTACAGCGTGTCGGAAACCTCAGACAGCCAGAAGAAATTAAAGAGCTGACTGAGGATAAATCACACAGGTACAATTAAAACTTCCTATACCTTCTTCACTTCCAAACTGGGGCACAAGCCAAGGAAGATGATGAAAAGCTGAGGTCATGACTCCTCTGACTGTAATCATTTCTTAACAACCTACATGTCAAAATTAGCCAATTCACAGATCATGTATGAATGCCAATTTCAAGCTGGCATTCTGATGTCTCACTCTTCCAAGAGCAGCTACCCAGGAAGAATCCTGTCCCTAAAACAAGCCACCCAGTGCGCAGTATATAGAAAGGCAATTTGCTTGTCCCTCTGCAGATACAGAGTATCTCTTACGATACCACAGTGCATTAAAATAAGAAAGTAGATCTACACCACGGGAGGAGGGGCTAAAGAAGATCAGGAAGAAAGCCAAGGTTTATTATTTCACACGGAAAACACAGCAGCTTGGACTTTACAGCAATAGGGCCATATAAATACCCTAATGGACGATGCAAGTTTCTTTTCACTTCTCTAAACATGAAAAAGATGACCATGAACTACTATGAATCTCAACTGAAAACAACCTTTATTAACTCCGTATTTTTCCCAGAAAGCCCATACCCAGTAAGAAAAACAAAAAATAAGCATTTCAACATTGTGTAGTTCCTGAAAAACTCTGGGAGCATTTTCTAACCCACATAGGGACCTCCAAAAAAATGAGACATTTTCTGGGACATGTCTATTAACTGTGCTAAGTAAATCTTCAAGCTAACTGCACATGACAGAAATCTAGTGTCCAAAGAGCATAATTCTGTTGTCCAACTATTGGCAAAATAAGGGACAAATATGCTTTCAGGCAAAACTGAAATGCAATGAAGATTCCTTCAGCAAGGCAGGAAAATGTAAGAAAGCGGATCAAGAAAAATAGGAGCTACAAAAAAATATTCTTAGCAGAGCAAAAATATGATGTGGAAGCAGGCTGAAGTTCATGCATCTCAAACTGCTTCCTTCCTATGTAGGACAACCCACCTTGTAAGAGTAAATAAACTGTATTTTAAGAATGTAATAAGCAGTAGACTTTTGTACAATATTCTTCTCCAAATTCAACATATTTAGAACCACAGAGCTGATTCCAAAGTATATTTTCTCACTTCTAGTTTCAGATTAAAAGATTCACACTAGCACTAGAAGCCCTGCATTTCTGAAGGTGCCAGCTTTTAACAAAGCAGCAAAGCGAACATCCTCGTTACTCCTTTGTTAGTAGTCAAGATGTTAAGAACATTGCTATGTCTTTTCAATAACTAACACTGAGATGCCTCTTGTGGGATCTAGACAGACATGGATCTACATCACATGATCTTCCTTCACTTCATTTCCTTACTCCTTCTAGAAAAGGAAGTTCTTTTCTCTAGCTCCACCACCACACTGTAAGTAGTTTTATTTCTCCTTGGAAATAGTAATGTTCAGGAAAGAGGCTACTCTTCAGGATAGATTCCAAAAATTCATTTGGCTAAAGAAACCAATTCTCTTTTTCATGCCACTTCTCAGATGACAGAAAGGTAGTGGAAGCTGGCACCTCTGACACCCTGAATACTAGAAACCTTTTTAATTTGACATACCTGTTAATATGTTGATTTCCTGAAAAGTTTGTAGTAACATTTTTCAATTTCTTACAAGTGTATGGATAGACTAGTCAAGATAGTGAATTATTACTAAGCGACGGTACTGCAGTAAGCGTATGCACGTTCACAAATGTAAAGTAAAGCTTTTCAGCCTTAAAAATCTGCATGTTGATTGACTACTTGGGATTAAATAAAGAGTAGTTATAGTCAATAAGTATTTTAATCTGATCAGTTACATCTTTGACATTGTAAGCCTATTTGGTAAGAAGGCCGTCTGCTTTGCATGGAGCCTGAAGTCTCCACCGCCTGTTGGCACTACACAGATACCCCTATAAACGACAATCTGTTACAGAAAAGAAAGGATGTATTTCAGCAAGATGTATACAATGTCCTTCCTCCTTTCCTTACCTTCAATCTAATTCAACAGCTTCTGCAAAGTTCAAATTAAGGTTTAATGCTGAACAAAGTGTCATGCTCTGCTTATTAAAGATTAAAAGATATACAAGTTCAGTGCACCACAGACAGAGCCCCTCCCCGATTTATACCTATCCTACTTGTGATCAACATCAAAACAAAAAAAAAAAAGAAAAAAAAATAAGTAAATTCACATTCAGTCACGTTGGGAACAGCTAACCCAGCTTTTAAGTTACCCATGTCAACAGTATGCTGCAAGGGTCCAGGACAGAATTAAGTAAATATGCTCCAAAATACACTACAGTTAAATACACGTCTAACATGAATAGCATATTATGAAGGAAGAGAAAATAGCTATCAAATACATACTGCTCAAGGAGAGGAGAAAAAGAGGAAACCGCTCTCCCCCTCCAAACGCACAACAAAGCTGAACTTGTAGGCAAGAGATCACGCAGGACAGCGTTATCTCACAGAAGATTCACTAATACAGATAAATGAAAAACTGAAGACTACGAATCTGAGAAAGAGTGATCATCTCTAACTAGCTGGGAGTTCAGAAGGACTCCTTTACAATTTTCCAGAAATTTCAGAAGCTTCTGAGGCTGCAGAGGACTACAATTCATGACCAAGGACAGTTCTAACTTGGGAGCGATGTAGTTGTTCCTTATTCCTATGTCCACTCATCTCTCTCTTTCTCCAGAAGGGTCTGGACACCTCAGTTATTCCTGGTAGCAACTGCTAAACCACCACACACTAGTCCAGCCTATTACTTAAAAAAAGAGTTAAACTAAAGGCTCTTCTTGCCCCCTACCTTGTCTCTGAGAGGCCACAGGCAAGTACCTATAGAAGAGCACAAGAGCAGGGCAAGCACAGAGCAGTACCTGCCTCATAATCTGTCCTAGCTTTCTGCATATCAGCTTTCCAAGCCATTGGCGACTTCTTGGTGGTTAGAAACCCTTGACGGATTTACCTTCCAATAATTTGTCTCTTTTATTGACTAACGTAAGCATAGTGTCCACAACCTACTGTGGCAATGAGTTCCACAATTTTAATACACTGTGAAAAAGTACTTTCTTATTTTGTCCTGAACCTGGCATACTACTTTATCTTCTCTGGTTCCAGTACTACGATAAACAGTGAAGAATCATTCCCCATTCACATTTTCCCTGCGTTGATCAATTTTACATACTGCATACATTCACATACTGCACCAATTGTCTCTCTCCAGGCAAAGACCTCCTAGCCATTTACTCATTCTTCATATTAGTCAGAATTAGTGATAGTTTTCTGTAAACTCTGGCTGACTATACTACAAAACAGCCATCTTTTTATTGGTTAGCTGACACCCCCCCAGGTCATCTGGGTCTAAACCTCAGACAAACATGGCCCTTGATAGCTACTACCAAGTAGTTCTTCCACTGCACACTAGCTTGCTTGAGCAGCACTCTGCACGCATATGGAAAATGAATCACTTAACAGAAGAAAAAAGCAGCAGAGCTTTTGGAGTCCAGTGATAGTCAAGGCAGGTAAAACCATGGGTGTGTGTGTAGGTAGGGCCACTTGGGCCAGCATATTTAACAGCCACCTCAAAATGTGAGGATTTGACATTGGATATACAGTCATTCTTATATTCCCAATTTTAGAGGAAAAGCACAAAACTCCTCCAAATAAAAATTTAACCTAATATAAAAAAATCAAACTGATGAAAACATTGATAGAGAAATTATAAGTGGAATTCATACTTCTGGGGTCAGTTATCCCAAACCGTCTAATATTTAAGGCAGATACTGCATGCAAGTACCATTACTTCCCCAAATTATTTGAACCTTAAAAAGACCAGGCTTTTCACCAAGTCTTGCACTAGTGATACCATCACTAAAGCTAGTTCATAACGTGATAGTAGTCCAATATACTCTCCCACATCAGTGAGATTTTACATAAAGGCAGTGTAGCTGTGATACCAGGTATATACATTTTAGGACTTCTGAACGAGTACAGCAAGTGGTACCTGAAAGCGTTAGAGATATATGCGGAATAGCAGGGCTTTCAGAAAGCCCGTGGCCTACCCCATTCCTTCAGTGATGTATTGGTTTTCTTGTTCCCCCATCCTACCTGTCACTTTTACACATTAGTTTGTTCCAAAGTGTGGTACAAAAAAAATAAAATAACAAAATTTCTTCTCTGTATATGTATGTCCAAAAGGATAACATGGTAGGTCTCTAAAATACTCCTGCAATCAAAGAAAATAAAACCTTAACACTGAGCTCAATAGCAACTTGTGCCCCTCCCAGAACTGCTGGCTCAGGGAACTAATATCTTTAAAAATCTAAAATCCACTTTGACTCAGCTGATCCAAAAACTGTTACAGCTTATAGTGTCAAAGAATAGAGCTAATTATCTAAACTTGCTCTTAATCATATGAACTATTTTCAAGCTTGATGCTTTGCAGGCCACAAACATTGAAGCAAGATCTGTGATAGTTCTTCATCGAATCCAGGAACTGTCTCCTTCCTTGCCTACCACATCAGCTACATCCTCCTAGTTCTGCAGCGTTCACTACCCAACTCCAAGCAGAGTGTTGGCGGGGGGGGGGGGGGGGGGGCGCTAACAGGATTTAAGGCTCTTTTTCAGACCTCTGCCAACAGTGGAAATTAGACTTCTCTTGATCAGCTGCAGATCAGGTTCAGCAGGAATACTATGCCCCCTTAAGTTACCTTAATCACATGAATACGTAACAGTAGGTGTGCTCATTAAACCCTCTTTCTCCTCCCACCCACCTTAATGAGAACAGCAAAATGCACACAAAGCAGATTTTTAATACTAAAAAGGATTTTGAAGCAGGATAAGAAAAAAACAGAAAAACATTAACAGAAGGAAAATAGAAGCTCTAACGAGACCTGAAGCAGAAAGGGAGAACCATGAACAATCAAGAGGATAAAGTAGAGTTTTACACAGCTATAAAGCAGTCAAGAAAGCACAAGCTGAGACTCCAGAAGAGATGGTGGAAAAAAAAAAAAAATGTATTTTAACAAGATTTTACTATTATTGATATGAACTTCTAAGCCTGGAAGCTGCCAGAGAACTCTGAAACTACCCGGTAGCGCAGAATAAATACCCAGGACCTAAGGATGTCCTATTCTTTAAGGGGAGGAAAAAATATTTCATATATTTTTACATAAATATTTATATATTTATGTATATACATTTCAGACATGCTACAAAATCCTACTTCATTCAAGGAAGGCCAACTATGCTTACAGTGAATTTCATGCTAAGAAAGGGAATGACATTCTGCAAGGGACAGAAAAGGATTAGCAAGAATCCATCCATTACTTGCTAGGAGGGCCGAATAAGAGACTACCTGTGATCATCTTGGAGATCCTTTCCATTCCACAAGAAAGATGATCTTCAAAGTGAGTCATCAGTAAATTAAGTCATCCGAGTAGGAAATTCTGATTTATGGAAAAAATCAGTCCGACTTTTATTTGCAGTTCGATGGCCTACTTCTTAGTAAAATGGAGATGAATGTATAGGGGATAATGCAGTCAGCAGTCAAAAACGTACTAAAAAAGGCAAGGGTACTCATTCTTTCATTTGGTAAAAAGTCACGGTGAGAACAAAACTACCAAAAATCTGCTAAACAGAAGTCATTTTCAACTACCAAAAAAACCACCAAAAAAACTACACACCCCAAAAATTCAGCCATTTATCTTAACCTGAATAGGAACTAAAACTACTGGAGCCAGAGGAATCAGTTACATGGCTAGAAAGAGCAATAGTTAACTTATTCAAAACGAAGCAACTGACCCCTCAGAAAAAAGGGAGGGAAGCAGCATTATCGAAAATAGCATTAACTGTTTCAGTTGCCAAACACCAGCTTTCAGGCTACCATCTCACATGCTCAGATTGATGCGTTAACAGACAAAGCTACTGCAGTTCACGTAGGTACCTTCTACGCTTCACAGAAATCGCAATGGAGGATAAGATGACTGACGACTTAAATGCCTTTATAAAATATTGGGCAGAAGCTCTGTTAGCCTTATTCCAGCTTGAATATTGACAGCGTCTCAAATCACTAATATTAAAAATCATCTCCAAAATTTCTAATTGACTGTGTCCTGAACTTCCTGTTGCGTCCAAAAGCAGGGCAAGCCTATTCAATTTCACTCAGTAAAGCAAAATTTACCCAGAACTAAGCGCTCATTAAAGGGCACCAACTTAAATCACAAATATTTGCAGCTTGAAGCACAGACAAGTAAAACAGAAGTATCTGTAAAACTGGCAATTTTTAAAAGGTGAGAACAACTATAAGTCAAACCAGGCATCAAACAAGCTGAAAAAAAAAATACAACTCATATACTAGTCATTTCATTTGATTCTCAGAAGCCATAGGGCAGTGTTAAAACAGCAATTAGAGAAAGTAAAGGTAATTGAGAAAAAAAGAAAAAAAAGTGTAGGAAGTTAACAGCAAAGAATTAAAAAAAACTGTTAGTAGAAAGAAATAAAGAAAAGAGGAACCGAGAAAACCATGGCCAAAAAGTGAGGGACCGCAAGAATTATATACAATAAGAATGTGGAGTCCAGATAATAATATTGAATGATTCCTAGAAGGAAGAGTGGAGCTGGACAAAACATTCAATAAATTTGTTCTGTATTTGTCAAGAAAGTCAGCTTATATAGTCATCACACAAATGAAAACACTTTCTATTCAAGTTAACTTAGAAGGTAATAATATGTCCAAGTCCTCAAATTCCAATAATCGGCGTGCAACAGTTGTAAGAAACCTCAAAGAGCTCTGTGGACTATTAACGTTCACTTTTAGTAACTCTCGGTTCGCTCGAGATACTCCCAAAGGCTGCAAAAGAGCTGCCACCGTGCCAGTATTTTAAGAGAACAAATATGATAGCTCAAATAATTAAGAACCTGTCAGATTTCCACTGATCCCAGGTAAAACAGTAAGACAGCTAATAAGAATCTAAGAAATAAAACACATAATTCAGTAATTATGAATTTATGAAACTGCATCTTGTCAAATCAACTGCTCAGATTTCAAATTTAAAGTAGCAATAGTGCTTTGATAAATAAACTTCATAAAGCTACCCAGTTCCCACGTCACTTTGCTTAATGAATTAAAATACAAAAATAAATATGAAATGTGCAGTAAACTGGTTCAATAACAGACCTCACAAGTAACTAAGAGGTCATTAAACACACACATTTGTAATGTGGTGCTGCAGCAATCACTCTGATCCTGCACAGCATTTTTATCAATAACCTGGAGGAAAACAGAGGTCTTGCAAAATATAAAGGAAATGGGATGGAGTGCAAAAGAGGCTGAGTTGAAGGAAAAGTAAATAAGGAATAAGTTACTGACACAGAAAGCAGGATTGCTTCTCATTTTGAATACAAATAAAATATGTGAAAACACAGTCAAAAGGAAAACTACACAACCAGAACAGAGAATATATACAAAAAATGCCTTGGGAAGAAGCAACCTCAAATATGATTGAAAGTGTATACAGTTTTATAATATAAATAAATAAAAAAAGCAGCAAGACTTCCGCAGGAAGCCTCATGCTGCCATCTAGAGGAGACTGGTCAGCATTTTTTTTTTTTTTACTCCTTTGATAGGCAGTTTCAATTAGTAGCCACATTAAACAAAGACTATTAAAATTCAGTACACAAATACACAATCAAATAAAATACCTCTGTCCCAAAAACACATTGACTTTAATGAATAGATCTTTTAGGTTTTTCTTCTCGTTCTCTCACTAAGTCTGTAAGAGAAAAGAACTTAAAGCCAGAGTACTAGGAAAAACAGTTCTGAAAAACTCTGTTCAAATTCTGCATTTCATTTTCTGCGAGAAATTTTTTGAGATAAACATACACATTTTGACAGACAAAATATACTACAGTTTAAATGGAAACAGACTTCAGGGACAAGAAGGAAGAAACGTGAAGATAGCTTTCACAAGCCTTGAAAATACAAGATTCCAGCTCCCGTAGACTGCAATGGTTATTCGAGGTCCAAGAGTTACATTTTCTTGGACGTCATACATTTCACTATTTTCTCATTTAGTCTTCTTTTTTTGTTGTTTTCAGTAAAAATAAGCAGAAATAAATGCAATACGAGTCTTGCTAACTGAACAATACAATCTTGTTAACTTTAATACAATTGGACTCTGCTCAATTTTATCACTGCAAAGCAGTTCGACATTTAAGTTTATGGTTTACTTAAAGCCAATACATAAGCAGCATCCTCCCACTTTGTCTTTTACTAAGATATTGCTTTACTATACTTTAACTTCTACACTACTAAATGCTTTATACAGCCTTAACAGATTAGGCTCTGAAAGTAGAATGAATTTGTGCATGCAGGGGTGTGTTAAAACATGCTTAACAACCTATCTGGGAAGAAAGCATTAGAGTATCCTATACTTAGAGTCAGTAAGATTCTAAAGATAGTACTACTGCTTTTTGCTGTCCACTGAAAAAGAAGTGAAAGGCTTCACACCACGTTACTTATATCACCATATAAAGCTAACAAGGAACATGAAGGGTTTTTCCTAGTCTCAATGACAGTTTTAAAACTTTCAAAGCTTTGTGCTTACCCCAGAGTAACTCAAGTAGAGCCTAAGCTAAAGCAAAACCAAGCAGAAAATATTAAATAAGTAAATAGGTACCCTACAGACAGGGTTTAAAGGAACCTCAGTCCCCTTAAATCAGCCTGATAACAAGAGCCTTGAACGTGTTGATGAAGGCAATTCCTTCTTCAAAAGTTTGACAAAAATTGGCTGCTAGTCAGCGGGATGCAGTTCAACTTTAGTACTGGATGACATGAGCTCTATTCACAGCCAACAGTAGAAAAAAACCACCAATTACAGACGCTGGAAATTAACTATAAACACTAACTGGTAGCAGAATCCTACACACAAGTGAAAGTTCCACTGTGGAGATAGTACACTTAAGTTTCACAGAAATATTGGCATAAATAACCTGAAAATATTTTTAATATCCAAGTGGGAATTAAACAAAGCATGACAATTTATCTAAACCAATATAAATCAGGAACAGAAGTCTATGGGCCACTACACAACATCAGATGGCATAACCATGACCTCTTGTCGTAGAGGCTGTAAGTTCTCTCTCCCCATTTTGGAAGATCACATACACAAATTACCACCTTGTTTATCTATCACACAAATAGGTCTTAACTCAACATTAGAAATGAAACTGAAAGTTACAAAATTCTAAATGTGACCCATTAAGTCACACTGTGCACCTGACAGATTTGCTTTGGGCAGCTGCTAAGAGAGTATCATTCAGCACTCTTTCTCTTGGGAGGACTTCCTACTGCACCATTATTACTGTGAGATGCTTGCCAGGGCTGCCGATACATTTTCCAGCTATAGATATAGGATGAGTACATATTTGCAATGCAGTCAGCCACATCTGCCTACAGCACTTACATTCATCCAGTCCCAGCTGATAAGCCAGGTTCTGCAGGCCTCGAACCTTCTCCATCAGGTTAGCAGTAGTGAGGCTCCCCAACTCTAAAAACACAGAAAAGCATGATTTTTAACAGCGTATAGCCCTCTAGTGGCAATGTACCTGGGCTTACTACTTCACAGAGCACCTTCAAGTCCAACTTTTGACAATACCCGTTTCCACTGAACAAAATACATTCTTTAACTCTCACATTTCAAATCTCAGAAGCACGAAAGACTTATAACAACCTCAAAGTCGTTTTGCTTGCCAGAAATGCTAGGATCCAATGGTTCAAAAAATCACCGATAGTGAGAAAAATATCTTCACCTTTGTAAGCTCTCTAGCAGAAGCTTATTCGCACTACATATTTAAGCGAGCCTGTCTAGTTTCATGCAAACAGGTACCATTATCATTGCCTAAGGCATCACCCCAGGAAGCGTATTCTGCTATTTTTCTTCTTTGTTATTGCCATAGAGTTCTTCATGATCTTGTCTTACGCTATTTCTAAGCGGTTGAATTCTTTGAGTAAACTAATTCTTCCAGATCATTAGCATGGACAGCTTTTGAGCATCGATCCTGCTGTGTTCATTCCTTCACAACTCAGTACACTAGGCACTACTGAACCACAGCCAAGCAGTGGTATTCACATAGTCACCCCAAGTAGGTAGAATCTATTGCCTTAACCCTTTAGTTACACTGCAGTTGGTAGTGCTCCATGTCATTGAAAAATATTAGTGGATTCATGTGACATAGCTTGCTCTACACCACATTTTAAGAAAATATCGTCTACTTAGCTGTTCCTCCACCTGTCCCTTCTCTCCCCTTAAAAAGGAAACAAAAAAAACCCCCACCCATCTGCTTTAGTAATCTTACCTGCTACTCAAAGGCACTGCCCATACTCACCCTTTAACATATCAATATCATCATTTTCTAATTCAGCCATCCATTTGGGAGGAGAACTAGTAATAGGCTGTTTGAGGGGAAAAAAAAAAACATAGCTCAGAAAAGTGTATTTATAGCAGCATACAAACAAAATGTGGTCTAGGATTCTAGAAAATACTCACACTGACAGTAAAAATAAAAGGATAATAGGTGCTCTGTAGAGATTTTCCTACACTTAACCTAACTTTCTAACTTTTTCTATAATTTTTGAAAGTAACACCAGTACATACCACTCAAAAGCTGAAAACAGCATAAAGAACAGCATTTTCTACAGTTTTTCTAAAAATCTTTTATTTCTTCCAAGAACCAACACACTACATTCACAACAAGGTATAAGAAGAGAAGCAAAGGCTTATACTGAAACATTCTGAAGTTACAGTTAAGAAATATTTTAGAGAAAAAGGTCACGAAGCTCACAACAGGAAAAAGCAGATCTATCAACAGGCAGGAAACGGGAAAACACGAGGTGCAAACTAAACGTTGCTTACACTTTTGAAGGAGGCAGCAAATTCAGCAACACCTGGTACTGAAAAAAAAGAAAAGAAAACACCAGGTGAGCGGTTGCGGCTACAGAGCACTACGGCCTCCTGCCCATGGGCAAGGCCGCTACCGCCTGCCGAGACGGAGGGGCCCCACCAGGCCCCCCGAGGCGCTGAGGCCAACGAGGGCCACCGGGCTCGGGGCGGGACTTACGCTGCTCGGGCCACAGGTCCGGGGAGGCTCGGTCCAGCTTCTCGAAGCTCAGCAGCGAGGCCTCCAGGTCCGCGCCTGCAACAGACAGGGATGAGCCTCCACACAACCCACCAGCGAGGAGCGGCACCCCGACCACCCCCTCCCGCCTCACCGTCCCCGGGAGCCGCCATCTTGCCCGTGTCACGTGACCCGCCGCCACGGCCCGCGGGATCCGCCCACGTGACCCGCAACCCCCGCCCCCGAGGCCCAGCCCCGAAACCTCACGTGTCGCTGTGGCCGCCGCCACCAGGAGGCGTGGCCGCCCGCCGACGCTCGGCCAATCCGAGCTGCGACGGCCAGTGGGCGTCTTGGGGCGGGCGGCCAATGGGCACCCCGCAACGGTGGGCGGTGGGGCCGGGGGGCGCGGCGAGGGGGCTCTCCGACGGCGATTGGCCGAGAGCCGCGAGGGCGGTCCAGGAGGGGGCGGGGAGTGGGCGAGGCCGGCGCCCAAGCGGCCAATGAGAGCGCGGGGGCGGTGCTTCGGGCCGCGGCGGGTCGGGGCGAGGGGTGCCGTCGGGGGGCGCGGCGCAGCACTCTGGCCCGGGATGGCGGCGGCGGCGGCGGCGGCGGCGCGCGGCGCCTGGGGCGGGCGGCGCGCGGCGCTCAGGGTGAGGCGGCGGCAGCGGCAGCCGTTACCCCCCCGCTCCTCTCCCCACCCTCCCCCCGCCGTGGCGGCGCGCCGCGGCTCGGTTCGGCCCGGGCGGCGCAGGGGGGCGCGGCCCGCCTGGCTCGGGAGCCCCGCGCGGGGGGCGGCGGCGAGGGGCTGCGGCGGCGGGGGGAGCAGCCGGTGCGGCCCAGGAAGGGCGGGCAGCGCGGTGGCGGCGCCGCTGGGTCGGCGGCTGCCTGGCCCGGGGTGGGGGCGGGCCGGGCCGGGGGCGCTGACCCGCCGTCGGGAGCGCTGCCCGGAACCGCGTTTGTGTGTGTTTCCGTCCCGTCCAGCTGCCGCGGAGAGCCGGTGCCCCTTGGATCGCCTCAGCCGCCGCCTCCTCCTCCTCCTCCTCGGTGGTGAGTCCGGCGCCGCGGGTCAGAGCCAGCGGGCGGGGGGCGGCGGGGGAGCCCGCCCCGGCCCCAGCCCCGAGGAGCCTCTCTGGCTTTGCTCCTGACACAGCCAGAGACTTTATTCCAGTCTGCTCTTTTGAGGTCGTTTCTGTCGGTTCGCCTCCCCGTGACTCCTGCCTGGCATCTCTGGAGCAAACACTGGCGACTCGCAGGGAACAGGGCACGGAGGGCCCCTTTGGTCAATAGGAGGAAAGGAAAGAAAAACACTAGTTAGACGTCAGATGTGTTTGACTCCAGAGTGAAGGAGTACCAGCTCTGACTGAACGCTCCCTCCTTGAGCTGTGCTCTAGCCGTTAGTGCAGTTATCCCACGTTACTTTTTCTATCGACTCCTGCGCGTGTACCTAAGGACGATATGCTAGTTCGGTTGACCACTGCTTGGTGTTTTGTTTTCTCCGTGTTTATTAAATAGCACACAGTTTACTAAGTAGCCAGGTTTTTTTCTGATTTTTAGACTTCCTTTGCTGTGTGTGATATATCTTCAGTTAGTTAGAGCAGCAAAAAATAAAGAATATGTGATTAATGATCCTGTGTGAAAAAAAGGTTATGTTAAGTTGTATGACTGGCCTCACGTAGTCCATCTATGGCAGAGACAGAATCTGCTTCTCTTAGGGCAGTATTTAACTGCTTTAGCTAGTATAGTATCTTTTCTCATCTGCTATCCACAACTGTACAGTTTCCAAGTTTGGAACAGATAAATCATGATTGTCCAAAAAGTCTGCTTTTCCACAGTCATTGTTCCCAGAACAGGCTCATTCTCTAGAGAAGAAGAGCAGGGGCATCTTATGGAACAAGTACAGTCAATATTGATTCTAGCATTTCCTAAACTGTAGAGTGTAATTTTTCCTTGCATGAGGAATTCCCTAAATATGTTTTTTCAAATTGCTTAAAAAAGGTAAGTTCCATTGTACCGAAGCCCACATGGGTCATGTAGCTTTGGAGCCTATATGTCCACTGCAGATATGTGCTACGTGGGCTTTTTTTTTTTTTTCTACTCTCATCCGCTTTTGACTCTTACTGCTTGTCCAGCCAATCCCATTTCTTTTCCTGATTCTTCCTCTCATCTCTGTCCCTTCATTATGCCTTGGAAGGCATTGCAATCCTCATCTCTCTCATAATTCTATGGCCTAATTTCTTTCCTTCACACAGCTCCCTGATATTTTTTTTTTATATTCTAATCTTTTTGTCAGGCATGTCCCATTTCTGTTCTTCATACTGCAGGTCTGTTTCCCCTTTATCTTATCTGTTCTCCCCACGCCACTGCTTTCTGACCTCGTCTCCCTGCAGTTCTTTATCCTTCCTCGCTGTTCTCTGCATGATTAACTGGTTCCCGCTTTCTCCTGGTTCTCTCCTTACCTCCCAGTATCAACTCTGTACTCTTAGTATCCAGTTTCTTCATTTATGCAGTCCCATTCTGGTTTCCTGCTTGCTACAGTCTTGTTGCCTATCCAGTGATAATTACAGCTTCTATCCCTGCTTTTCCTCCTGCCCTAAATTTAGCTGAACTTTTATTCCAAACTTTGCTTTTCTCTGTTCTGCGCCTGAATTGCAGAGTTCTGTCCCCCATGCTGCCTGCCAGGACAATCGCTGTGACTTCGGTGGATGTAGTTTCCTTGCTTTTAGTTCCAAGGCCAAAGGACCATTCAGTTTTATGCCTGCAGCTATGAGCTGGGGAGGTGACTGACTTAGTGGCTTGATGGGAATGAAGTGTGTAGTACAGTCTGCACTGGGTACATGGAATTCTCACGAGGTGGAAATATTCACCATTTTTTCTGAATATTTATGAATTGCAATTTTTCAGTCTTCTAACTTGGTAAACTTTGGGTGATTGAGTAGACTGAAATACTTCTGAATATAAGCATAACAATGTATTTTTTCTTGAACTGCTTTTAGAAAGAATTATGGCCAATTCCATTAAAAAAGGCGGGGGGGGGGGGAAAGGGTGGACAGCATGAAAAAATTCAGCCTGAAGAATTAGCTGGACATAACTGTAAAGTATTGGGACTTTGCCCTCTAACAGGCAGCATAGCAGTGAGTGGTGAAGGCCTGCCTGTAATAAGGCACGTTAGTGTGTAGGCACCTTGAGGCAAAGATCACTCATTGTCCCGTGTTTGTCTTCCACAGCCAACAACCAAACTGTTCATTGATGGGAAGTTTGTTGAGTCCAAAACTACTGAATGGATCGATATCCACAACCCAGTAAGTGAAATGGCCTCTGCGTATCTATCAGCAGTCACTGTGCAGCAAGGGTCTGTGCCTCCATTGAGTCATCTGGTGGGAGGGAAAAGTACCTATATTTCTTGAGAAAGTCTTAGACTTGGAGAATAAGACAGATTTAGAACTGTGCAATTGCTTCTCAGTTGCATCTTCATATGAAATGTCAGTCTTAGGAAAGTGATGACCTCCTTTCTCTCCCTTGTGTAGTAAAACCCAAAGCCATTTTATCCAAATATCCAAAGAGGAAGTTTAAACACTACTTACCTTTCTTTTGCTCATGGAAAGGCTTTGAGAAGAGTATTGCAAATTTCGGAAGGATTTCTTTCACCCTGTATGTATGCAACCTCGTGTGATTTGATGTCAGCTAAATGTAAAAGTCCTTATAGAGATTGATTTCACTCTCAGACCAAGGGGAACATCCTGACAGCTGAAGCTCCTCCTCTCTCCTTTGAGAGAGCTTCTATCTGTGAGCCACAATATTCACAGTGAATTTAGACACTTGATGCTATGCAATGCAAAACTTAACTTAGATTAGTAGCACTTGCACCCATCTCAGTTCTACACCAAGGACAAATGGAAATGGGACTGTGTTCAAGGTTCTGACCTTGCAGTAAGCCTTTGGACAGCAGTTTCTGAAGCTTTTCTCTGTAAAGCCTTATTTTCATGAAGCTCATTTGGTCTCTGTGGAGTCTCCATTGGCTGTGGAGCAGCCATCGTTCTTGTTTCCTTTCGTTCCTGTTGTACTTGTAGTTTCTCTCTTAGTGACGTACCTGATATTTTGTCATGTCAAAGCAGATTTCATTTTTAAGAGTGCACTAGAAGGAGGTTAAACTGGTAAAGACAGGATTTAAAAGTTAAAATATTATAGAACTAAAGCTGATCATAAAAATCTCACTTCTGCCTAGTGATTTAGGTGAACAGTAACATGAATGCAAATTGCACAATCACGTGCAGTTTGCTACTTTTTTCAAAGGACCCTTGCCTCATTTAATGTGCAGGAGAGACAGCAGATGAGCCAAGACAATAGAGAGGGAAAAGGACACAGTCCACAGAAACCTTTGCCTTATCCACGCGAGAAGCTGAAAGATACGTTATATCAGACAAGTCACTTCAAATCAAGCATTTCTAAATCACTTCTAAATTTTCAGCTTTTTAGGTGCCTAATTTGAGATGTGTAGAGTGCAGAGTTTCTAAACTACTGAATACACAGAACTCCAGTTGTAGCCTATGCCTTTCATGTGCACCAAGAGAGGAGTCTCTTTTGTACTCTTCCTATGGAAATACAACTCCTTTTAGAATAAGGATATCAGGTGTGTGGTGTGAAAGGAGAGTTGAGTGGTTGAGAGCAATAGCTGGAGAAAGCTGAGCTTTGATGCAATTTGTTTTTTTCCATCAGGCCACAAATGAAGTGGTTGGTCGTGTACCAAAGGCCACAGCCAGTGAGATGGAGGCAGCTGTGGCTTCATGCAAAAAGGCTTTTTGGAACTGGTCAGAAACATCTGTTCTGAGTCGTCAGCAAATCTTGCTGCGTTACCAACAGCTCATCAAAGACAATCTGGTGAGATATCTGTAGCTGAGTGTGATGGCTGTTGCTGAGTGCCTGGCAGCTGATTCTAGGAAGTTGATTCAAACTGTTATGGTTGACTGAGCTCTTGGTGGGGCAGCACTGCCATGATTGAGGAGCTGACTGAGGCACTGTAGTGGAGAAGTGTAGAAAAGCAGTCTGCAGGCGAATGAGATCAGAGAGGCATCTTCTTGGGGAATATGCTTCTGCATTAGTTCCTTTATCAAAAGACTGTGGGAGAAACTGAACCTTGATAGAGAATGTGCCATTTGAAAAAGATAAGGGGAAGCAGTATGTTAGTATGTACTTTGATACCCTAGACTGCTTTTTCTATGTGTCTATGGTGTGACATGATAGCTGTAGAATATAAGCCAACCCCACAATTTTGTTTTTACAGTGTCACCTGTGTGGCCTATTAGCTTCTTGTGTGCAAGGAGCAAATCAGCCAGTGTCATCTTTCCCGGGCTCTATTCAGTCTGTTGGTTGTGATGTTCAACTCTTTGTTAAACAACATGTCCCATGCCTCCATTGTACCTCATGGGCAGGCACTTTTCTGACATTCATGAACTTTGTGTTTTCCATTTTCAGAAAGAAATTTCAAAACTCATCACCTTTGAGCAGGGGAAGACCCTGGCTGATGCTGAGGGAGACGTGTTCCGAGGCCTCCGTAAGCTGCTGGCCCCTCCAGTTAAAAAAGGGTTTCAGAACCCACAGGAAGGGAGGAATTCTCCTGAGCAACAGCTGTTTTAGGAGTCCATACATGTAGCTCCCTTCCCAGCTCCTTTATGAAGGAGAAGGGGCAATTGGAGCTCTAACTTGAGAAGCTCCGTTAAACTGATTTTTCTCAAACTGCTTCCAAATTGGTAGTCCCTTCCTTTTCCTATCAGTAACTACAAATGGCTCTAAAGCACTAGGAACTTCTCGCTTGTGCTCAGATATCTGAAACTGAATCCCAGATCTACATCTATACTTCTACATCTATACTTCTTTTACTGGAGCTGTTGTATCTGTGCTCCTGTCACACAAACATATAACACGCTCAGGAGAGAAACCATTCACAACCAGTGCACAATGCATGGCAAAGCAAAGGGATTTTCTGGAGCACAATGACTTTAAGTTGTGGGGAAAGAGGCTGGAAGAAAGATTTGGGTCAAGACAGTGGTGAGAAGGGTGTTTGGGGCCTGAACGTTAACAGATCACCCAGTGGCATGTTGCCCTTTCTGCTGCAGAGGTGGTTGAACATGCCTGCAGTGTGACATCCCTCATTCTGGGAGAGACCATGCCCTCCATCACTAAAGACATGGACACTCACACCTACCGTCTGCCTCTGGGAGTGTGTGCTGGAATTGCACCATTCAATTTCCCAGCCATGATTCCTCTTTGGATGTTCCCCATGGCTATGGTTTGTGGAAACACCTTCTTGATGAAACCATCTGAGCGTGTTCCGGGAGCCCTCATGTTTCTTGCCAAGCTATTTCAAGATGCTGGTGCCCCTGATGGGACCCTGAATATCATCCATGGGCAGCATGAAGGTAACAATAGCCCTTCTGGGGACATGGCTGGAGGGTGTAGGCTTTCTCATGTATGGGTATTCAGTGAAAGTGCTAAAAAAGTTGGAGAGTCTGTTAGTACTGCTGTAGGGTAGTTCTGGAAAGGCACTTGAGCCTGTTGATGGAGGGGAAAGGAGGCAACTGAGAGATTTGATGCAATTTGCATCAAATCTTTCAGGAGATAATGTGGCCAGAATGTTAACAGATCACCCAGGAGGTTTGGGCTCAGAGTTACCACGGCATGTAAGTGCTCCAATTCTATTTAGCTACCTAAGTTCCAACTGAAATAGGGAGATAAATCATCTTAGTTTTCTAAGGAAACCTAAACAACACCTTAGGTGTACCTATGTGCCTCACTGAATATGCAGTGGATACCAGTATTGTAGCACCTAGTGTGGTATTTTCTAAAGTGATCAGGTGGCTTCAGAACACAAGAATACAGAAGTTGACAGTAACTTTCCTTCAGCATCACTTGGGCACCTTGGAAGACATCACCCTGAGCCTTGGAATATAACTTCAGAAACATAGCTCTGGGCACCTACTTTGATTGTTCTCTTCTGCTAGATTACTGGCTGTTACAGAGCTGAGGTGGAGAGCGGGGAAACGGGTTTGAAAGCATTAGCCCTGTGGATGCCAATAGGCAGGGCTGAAGAGGGAGAGGCTGGTTGGGATTCAGAGGGGATAGTCTAGATTATTTAGTCACTTGCAGAAGTGGGCGTAGATTTCACTGCCAAAGGATGGGTAAAAGTGCCTGGTTCTTGGATACTCAGGCCCCAGAGAGTGAAGAGGTGGTGGAGAACCAGGTATATGAGCAGAGTGGCAGAGGTGCTGAGAAATCAAGAGTGGAGAGATGCACGAGCAGGCAGTAGGAGACCTTAAATGTGGGAAACACAGAAGCAAAAGCAGAAAAAGAAGAATAGATTTTGCAGTATGGGGATGGGAACAAAGGGAAGCATTTGTGCACCACAGTACCTAACATGTTATTTCCTATTTGAAGCTGTGAATTTCATCTGTGACCATCCGGATATCAGAGCAATCAGCTTTGTGGGATCTAATCAGGCTGGCGAGTACATCTATGAGAGAGGATCTCGGAATGGCAAGAGGGTCCAGGCCAACATGGTAATACCTCTGAATGGAGCACGCTTCTGCACACAAGCCGCCTCTTTTGTGTGCATGTTAAGACAGACCACTCCCTTCAGCAGCAGAAGCTGACTTTGCTACTGATAGTTAAGTGATGAGGCTTCCCTCCTTGCCAGCCTGTTGGTAGCAGAGTCATAGCTACTACACAGAGATATTATCACAGAGCTAGAGAAGAAGTGGTTGGTGTGGTTGATAACGGGAAACTGGATACGTGTTATATTTCAGGGAGCCAAGAACCATGGTGTGGTGATGCCTGATGCCAATAAAGAGAACACCTTGAACCAGCTGGTTGGAGCTGCTTTTGGAGCAGCTGGCCAACGCTGCATGGCCCTATCTACAGCAATCTTAGTGGGAGAATCACAGAAATGGCTGCCAGAGCTTGTGGAGAGAGCCAAAAACCTACGTGTGAATGCAGGTACAAACTTCTTTGATAGTTTCTTGTCAGGTACCTGGCTTGTGTATGACTATGGCTCTCTAGGTCTGCGTATCTGACATCTTGCAGTGTGTCCCTTGGAGCTGCTGGCTACATAGCTTTGATCTGTAGAAGCAGGAGCTAGTGTATTGTCTGGATTTGGCTGTAGAGCCCTGGACTTGTAGTTAGGAGTGTGTGGGAAGGCTTGGCCGTATGACTATGATCCAAGTTTTACAGGATCAGTCTTGTTTTAACTGGAGCTTTGAGATTATCTACTGTACCTAAATCAAACCTACCATTTTTATAACAACTTCACTTAGAGATCCTTCCAACTTGTCATAAGCATGCAATAAAATGGAAACATGGGAACAATAAGTGCTTAGAAAAATTAGACTTAGGAAAAATTCTCCTAGCTTTCATTTATTTTTAATGAAGTTCTGCAAAGGGGAAAAAGTTTATTTTAAGAAAGATCTGGTTTGGGATTTCAGCTTCCCGGTGATCTATAATTATTCTTACTCTTTAGACAAATGTTGTAAATATACATACACAGGAAAAGAAAAAGAAATAGGAAAAAGAAGCTTCTTTCTCAGTTTTGCTTGCTTCATTCATGTGCTATGGGCAGGATTCAAGGAGAAGGTCAGTTTCTAGCCTGGTGCATTTTAATTTCCGAATCGTGGATCACTTCCTTGGTCTGAAATGACACCTGGCTGACGTAGCTAGTTCTTTTACTACAAGCTATTTGCATACTGCACCAAGTCAGCATGTGATGTTTTGTCACTCCTGCAACCAGCAGGGTTGGAAATAATTGAGAATTCAGCTTGTTCTAATTCTAGCAAAGCTTGAAATGACAAGAATTCCCTTAAAGGAAGAAAGAAGGAAAATAACAGAATGTAGTGGCATGCTAGCTGAGAAAAGATACTGGAAACTTTAAATCCTGATTCCAAAGGAGGTAGGATTCAGCTGGCCTCATGTCCTCATTGGGACAAGCGTAGCCTAGATATCTTGGGGTCAGAAATTCCTAGAATGCACAAAGAGTGTTTCTCGGACAGGTGTAGAAGTTACGGAATGCTAAGATCTTGAAGAATTCTCTTTATACAACATGGAAAAGGCCTGCTTTGTCTGATGGACTTGAGCAACTTAAAATGCCAATGGCTAGAGTGTCAGAAAACATTTATTTGTATTTCAGGGAGTCCATAGTCTATTTGATCTCTTCTTGACGCTGTTTAACAGTCAAATTTTAATCTCAGCTAGCTCACTTCCTTTGGCTGAAAGCTAAATTTGTTCTTAGTAGCTATTTTATGTATATAAAAGGGAAGATGAACCTTTGTTATTTCTGCCCACTCTTGTGTAGCAGGGCTTTTGCAAAACTTTGAAGAGCCACAAAGCTGATCTTCAGCACTGTATTACTCAACTCTTTGAACGTGCACTTACAGCTTCTCTTATCTGTTAGTTTTGAGAGTTGCAGGCTATTACTTCTGTTCATTAATGGCACAGATCTTGGTTCTGTGTCTCAGAAACATCAGGATTTTCCTAACTTTACTGGCAGTGTAGTTGCCTCCTCACTCCCTATGAAGGGAGGCTGTCAAGGTTAAAAACTTTGTGTCTCTGCCTTTTCACAGGAGACCAGCCTGGTGCAGATCTAGGGCCCCTGATCAGTCCCCAAGCTAAGGAACGGGTTTGCCATCTAATCGAGACAGGAGTAAAAGAAGGTGCCAGCCTTCTTCTGGATGGACGTAATATCAAAGTGAAGGGCTATGAAAATGGCAATTTTGTTGGGCCAACGATCCTTGCCAATGTCAAGGTAAGATAACCAACAGCCGTGCTTGATGCCATATATCATAGGGTCAGTGGAAATGTGGGTTAGCCAAACCAGTCAATAATCAATAATCACCAGGTAAAAAGCCTAAGAAGAGCTCAGCTTTCCCTTGCATAGCTGCAGTGAAGTGCTGATTGTAATGCTGTTCTGGAGGCAATTAAAGAAACTCAAGGGAATGCAACAGACGCTGAATAAGGTTAATAATCTTAACTTTAATGGAAAGCAGCCAATTAAAAAAACATATGAACGGTTAGTACTGTGTCAAACTAAATATCCATCAGTCATGGTGTCCTGTTTGTAATAATGGCCGGTGCAGATGCTTAAAGAAGAGTGTGAGCAACAGTCAAGTGTACAGCATCCCTTCCTCCCTTATACCCTCCTGCAATTTGCAACTTAAGGACTTAATGAACGAAAAGTTGTATTTTGTGGAAGCCTTTGCAAGAATGATACAGGATAAACTACAAAATCTCTTTATTGTTGAATATATTCACAACTTTACTGAGTCAGCCTCTGTCAGCATAATGCATAATGTGCACCCGCATCTCAAGGGGTTTTAGTACCTAAATTCATTTTTTTTTGTTTTTATGCAATTAGCTGGTATCATTTCTTCAGTGTTGAAGTATTCAGTTCATTGTGGGCCTTTTGGTGAGTGATTCCATGACAGCAGACCAGTCTTGGTAGTTCTGCTGTTGTACTTTATATTTTTAGGATTTCTTGTATTTAATGCTATTATATAATTCAAGCTTTTAATCTGTCTTAGAATTTTCTTGCCTTGTTCTCATTAAACATCTTAAAATGTTTTCATTTCCTTTGGTGTATCAAAAATGTTGTGAGGTTTCCCATTTAAAAACAGAACTTCCACTAAAATTTTGTGATTCTTAGTTTGTTATACAATGGTATGGCTAATAATAGCCACACAAAACTTGCAACTTGTCAAAATTGTGTTTTGCACTTGTATAACTGTCTTTTAACCACCAGGAATGTTATGAAATCTGACTGGGGAAATGAATGAAGTACACTGTAGTCAGACTGCAGGATGAGTGCAGTAGGTCCTGGGAAATGGGGAAGAGACTGGCAGAAAAATGGGCCTGATGCAAATAGTTAACTGCCAAGACTGAGAGGATGGCAGGTTGTGGCCACTTTGTCAAAAAGAACGGAAGTAAACTATCCTGAATTAATCCTGACCTTAATCTGCCTTGATCAAAGAGTAGACCTGTCACTGAAGGCTGGCAAGCAGTAAAAGCAGAAAGTAAATTGGGGATTAAAAGTGATACCCTCTTTAGCGGACTCCAGATAGATGACAGGGCATGGTGAAAGGGTGAGGAGGACTGAAGGATGGCCTATGCCAGTGCAGGATGATGGGTGATCCTAAGAGTATCCCGAGCATGAGTGGCATGTGTGTTTGTTATATGCTGTTGATGCAACCTGATTTACCTGCTATTTGTCTTGGCAGCCAAGCATGACTTGCTACAAGGAGGAAATCTTTGGGCCTGTCTTAGTGGTTATGGAAGCAGACAATTTAGATGATGCAATTGAGATGGTGAACAATAATCCCTATGGAAATGGAACTGCAATATTCACCACTAATGGAGCCACAGCTCGGAAATATTCCCACTTAGTAGAGGTGGGGCAGGTATGTTAGAGGTAGAATTGTTGCCATTAGAGGTCATCATTTACAGCGGGTACCATCCAGCTATTGTAACTAATTGCTAACTATTCAGCCAACAATACACAGCCTTAGACTTAAGGAAACAAAATGAAGTAGGTTGTGGAGAGTGTTCTGCAATCTGCTACTTCTTTCTCTTGTGATTAACGTGGCAGCTTTCCTTTGCTTTAGGTGGGTGTAAATGTTCCAATCCCAGTACCTCTGCCCATGTTTTCCTTCACCGGCTCTCGTGCTTCTTTCAGAGGAGACACCAATTTCTATGGCAAACAGGTAACTAATTCAGAATACTCTATTAGATTGAATTGCAATAAATCATGTTAGAAATGGCAATGGGGAGACAGTCATCAAACCTCATTAGTAAGATGGAGATTTAAGAAGGGAGACCTGGGTAGCAAGCTTTCTCACAGGACCAGAATCTCTGGGGACCTGGTAAAGGGGGCAGGATGACAGGAGTGGCTCCCACAAAGGAAAACTCGATCCTATGTGGATGTAGCAGAACCTACTTGAAACACTTCTGGTGCAGACCTAAAAAATTCGTAAGGCCAAACATCTGATTCTTGTGCCTCTTTTTTTCTCCAGGGAGTGCAGTTCTACACACAGCTGAAAACTATTATTTCTCAATGGAAAGAGGAAGATGCCACCGTTACCAAGCCTGCTGTGGTTATGCCAACTATGGGGAACTAAATTAGCCTTTGCAGATGCTGTCCATGGTGCCCTTCTACTTCTGTCCTGCAAACACTTTCCCACCTTTGTCCTGACTATCACCATTTCCTTGGGAATGAATGGAAAGCTCCATTTTTAAAAAAGGCCTCTATTTCTGGTTAAATCAGGCAGACTCATGTAACACACAGTCTTGCTTTTTTGTTGTTGTCAGTAGTTTTCAGCTAGCTGAGCTCAAATTTCTTCCAGTAATCAGAGGAAACAATCTTATCCAATTGCAAGTGCAGGCAGTGAGATTGGCCTCAGTTTATCTTTCTTTCCAGACCTCCTCAACTCAAACATTTCTCTGACTGTTCTCCACTTCAATATCTTTAGCCTCAGTGACTTGCTACTGGCTACATTTTGTGGCAGTTTTCTTTAGCTCTTTATCTTACATTTTGAGTTAGTTACTCACTCAAAAGATGAACGCTCAATTTTGAGTGTCATCTCTGCGACACTTTGAATGTCCCATAGAATTGACTTCTACATGCAATGACGATACCAATTATGGGAGTTTCTAATGCTGAAGTTCAGAAAATATCACTTTAATCTGTTTAGCAGTTTCCAAAACACTTGGAAACTGGCTTTTTAAGGGTTTTTCAGGAAAAAATACTTGGTTGCTTATGTGAGGATGAAAGAGATTTCTGGCGCTACAGCAAACTTCATTCTGCCTCTAACAGCCTGGAAACTTCAGTTTCCGTTGTGCACATCACTGGTATTCTCCAGTTTGCTGTCAATTCCATTGTATCTGGAATGAGCTGTTGGGTGCCTGTTTCCTGTGCTAACAGAAGCGTGCCCACAGGTCCTGTAACATAATGACACTGTGGAAGCAGAAACACAACTGTGTGTATGTTATCTTCATGTCACAGGGTCATGCGAGTCTGGGTGGAAGGAAAATTAAGACGTAGAAGGGTCAGTAGGAAGGAAGAATACTTTTTTTTTTATTAGAAAGCAGCCAGACCTGTTCTCTTGGTTAATTTTCCTCAGTATAGCTGTAGTGCTTCTGTTGATTGATTGACTCTGTCACATTTGCTCAAATACACAGTAACATCCTCTAGGGACTGCAGGTCCCATTAGTAGAGAAGGTTAAGTCTTAGTAGACCCTGTTCTTAAGAATATGTGCATTTGGAGCTGGAGAGCCCAAATTTTTATTCCTGCTTCACCTAGAGAGTGATGCAGCAATGAGGGACCTGCAGGAAGCTCATTCAAGCACCCATGCAAAATAATATTATTCTAGTGATTCTAATCATGACTCGTTCTAATTAAACAACCTGAATGTGAACACTTTGTATCCTGCCTTCTGATAAAGATGCCTTTTGCTACTGACAGTTGTATATTCATGCAGCTGCTGTGGATCCACTAATGTTTGTATCCCATTTTTTCTCTCTGTTGTACCCTAGAGGGAAATTCTCACCTTTGCAATCTGATTATGAATTAAAAACTTGCTGATACATTTCTGCAGCAAATGACTGTTCCTTGGTAAAACATTACATAAATGCCATGTTCACTTTATTACCTTCTTTGCAGAAGCTGGTCCATGACTCCTGTAACCCATGTATCCAACCTCCTCTACAGCATTTCATTTGCTGTAGCACTTCTCCTACAGCATTTCAAGGAATGCTTTGTTTCTGTTTTTACATACACATCACTTGATTACAAAAACTCTTATGCTGCATATAAGTGACTTAATTACAAAGTGAAAAGACATCTTCCTTAAATTATATTATAGAGAGTTCTAACCAGTAATTCGAATTCTAAATTGTATGTTACATGGGACATCCTAGCTCCTGGCTTGGGAAAGAATAAAACCTTTATTTAAGAAGGAAGAAAATATTCAAGTCATATTTCAGGCTAATTTCAAACAAGTAGTCAAAGCAGTAATGTAACAGACTCGAGATTTAGAATTGCAGCATTGCTCACGAGATGAATTCACAAATGAAAAGTGCCAATGAGAGAGTAATTGCTGTGGCTGTTGGTCTTGTTCATTTAGAACGTACAGCTGCCTTACTCCATCTTTGGTGTAAACATCCGAATATGTGGAAGGATTAGTGCAGAAGATGATGACTCTGATAATTCAGCCTGCTGTGTAATGAATGTTAGGCTGGGAGGAATATTTTCTGTGCTGCAAAGGTAAAACATTCTAGGTAAATCACCATTAGCACATTGGCATTTATTCATACACCTGGGAAAGGAATGCTAAATAATAATCTCTAATGTCTACAGTTGTTCACTTTCAAATCACCTTCATTTTCTTCCTGATGGGTATTGCTGTTCTGACTTTGCTGCTGCCCTATTAAAACCTGCTAACTCTTTCCTTTAGAAATTCTAAAACCCAATTTTTCCTATAACAAAACCAGTCTTTATTATCCAGCTCATCTGATGCCTGAAGCACTGGAGGAGTATCCTCGCGCTATTTCCAGACCAGACCAGTGTTCTAAATACTTGTACAATCCTTTCACTTGTGTGCAAATATCTTTTCTGATTATCTGCATTTTGAAACAGTTTTTAAACAGATGATTTTAAATAATTGCATTGAAAATATAAATCTTACATGTGCCTTTTTTAGTTAATAAAATGCTTTTTTAGATCAAGCTGCGGGTGCTGACTGATCATGATGTACCTGCCTCATCTCACTGCTGTTACTGCTTTCCACTCACCTGTTATCCTCCTTTTGATTTCAACATTCACTATTAAAAAACTGAAGAATATATTTTCTATATTACACAAACATAAAATCCCATAATAAATTTCTTTAGCCTGTGTTAGAATGCAGTCTTACTGCCAACACTTTGTCTACTATTTAATATAGTAGACACTTTGTCTACTATTTAATATAGTTTCTTATGTAGAAGGCACTGCAGACTAGATTCTCAAAGCTATTTAACAGTGTAACTCCCAATAATTTAAGCACCTTTGAGAATTGGAGCCTGTGGTTTTCACTTCTACTTCTATTTGTCTTTTTTCTCCTCTTTCTTTGTGGACTGTGAGCAGTCTTTTACACCTAACACTCCCAAGTCACATGCCTAAATGAATCACTCTGTCTGCAAAAAAAGCCACAAGTCATTTCCCTCCCACTTTTGAAAGTGGCTGTGGCACTCACCAAAGGAGCTGTCTGTCATCTTTCCATAAAAATCCTTCCAGTAGTCCTCTTTCTGAACTTTATCTGGCTCTCTGATATCTTAGTATTACAATATAAGTTTTGTGCGCTTGACTGCCTCACATTTGATGTACAATGCTCCATGATAACAAGCCAGATGCCCCCCCTCCTTTTCCTTCGGGTAAGTTGATACTGTTTGCCTTGGAGCAGTGTGATTAGCAATATACTTGTATCGGAGTCTGTATCTGTGAAAACTAGCTATATGAATACTTTATTTTGGTCTATTCTCTTTAAATGGTTCTATACTGAATGCAAAATCATCTTAATAGCTTTCACCTTTTAATCAAAAACCCCTCTGCTAGCTGAAAAGGTGTCTCCTTGCACAATCATGGTCTTTCCCAAGAGAAGCATACGAAATTGATAAAGCTGCTCTTCAGTGACAGGAAGTTTTAAGAAAGCATGAGATCACATTTTTCATATGAGCTGAATAGCTGCTGCTAAAAGATGGGAAGGAACAGAAATTTCCAAATAAAACTAAAATTCCTTTCTCTCTTCTTACATTAATTTCTTTGCGTGTAGACACACCAGTATATATCTTCAGAAAAACTAAAGTATTTTAAAGTGAAAGGGATGAGAAAGAGACAATTGTATCTGTTAATAAATAATCAGGAGCTGAGGAGATGTTAGAGAGTATGGCATAAATTTAGCATCTTACCGAACTTTGTTTTCTTCTCTAGCATCAGCCGGAGCTGGAGCTGAAGTGGCCAAATCTTTGTTGCATTTCCTGTGAGGAAGAAACAAGTGCAAAGTGATCCTTGTCTACGAGTGATCTACACTCAGCTGGGTTTCTAATCCCACACCAAACTCTATTCCTTGTTTTCTAAAATTAACAACAAGCAAGATATGCCAGGACACTTGAGCTATTACAGTACCTTATCCAAAATAGCACTGATTTGAACCTGAATTCAGTCCACTACAGAACTCCAGTCTTTGCTGCTAAATCATTACAAGTAAAAGCGAATGAGGAGCACTTAAGCAGAAATTGGATATGCACAGGTCAATGTTGCTGTGCAGCAGTTTCCAGTCTTCAGCTTATTTCTAGCTATACAAACATGGGAATGACTATCTCATGTTTGCTGTTAACAGAGTCTAAATGATCCTCCTTTCAACTGTGAAGACTATCACAGTCACTGTCAGAGACTGAACAAAATACTAGTTCATCAGTCCATTTCCTTTCTGATTCCCAATTGCCAGATTTATTCCCTTAACAGATATAATAAAACTGTGTTTGACTTTTTTTAAAGGAAGAAAAGCTCTAAGTTAGCATGTGTGTGGACAAATTATTGGCAAATAAACAGAACACTGTCTTTCCAAAAATAGATGATAATTACATGTGGAAAACAGGCCCTAACTTATTTTCTTAGAATATTAATAGAATAGAATTGCTTGGAATACACATATCAAATATATCTGTTTTACACCGGCAACATTGAAATTATCAAAAATTGTGTTTAGAAAGAAATAAAAACTGTTTTTAACTTAAAGTAAAATTAAAGTGTTTGTATTCCTTTTTCAATGCCCTTAATGTAGAGGAGATTTACACCTTCAGCGTTAGCTCTCCCAAACTACATGAAAAAGTGTAGCATTTTAGATTTCTATTTAGGTCCTCTTATGCATTCTATCATATATTCAGTTCACAGCTTTAACGCTGTTTAACTTTTGAATTTCCAATTTAAGCCATATTTTAGACCTAAAATCCTGCTCATATGCTTCTTATGCTGACAGCAATGAGCCATAGGATGAGTGTACTTTCAATAACCTGGTTGTGAAAATTTGTATTTGTTTAATACTGGGCAGATTGCTTTATGGTGCTCAGATTAAAAAGAAATATATGTGGGGAGTGCTACTGTCACCATATATCTTCTTTATTTGTTTGGTAGAGATGGATAGGAAATTGTTAATGACTGAACAAAATCAATCTCACTGCACTAGTCAAAGCTAATGCTCTATCTTCCTGAGCATTATCAGAAGTTTTCTTCCACTTGCTTTTATTTGATACTATACACAAAGATCTTACAGTATAGTCTGGTGCATGTTCAAAATTAGCATATATCACCTACTAAAAAGGTTAAAATACCTCTCACCAAGCCACATAGGAAGCTCTAATGCTAGATTCAGTTTCTTGGAATCCCCTAACCTAGAGTTATCAGCCTTGTTTCTCTAACAGGGAAAGCTTTGCGTTCACCTACTGAAGAAACTGAGTATTACCATAGATTTGTGCCATTCATTTTGGCAAAAAGTAATCTCAGAACGCGTTCTTTTTGTTCCCATGTCAATTCACTGATATCAACTTTTTCAAACTGGATTTTTTCCCTGAAAAACATAGAAAAGACCAGTGCATTAGGAGATAAAGGAATGTCTCATGGATTCTGCTCGTGGCAAACAGGTTTTCAGTTCTGAGTGCCATTGATTTCCTGGGTTGCGTTCAGCTAGTCATAGTCTGTAAATAAAAAAATAAATCTGAGCACACAGTGCTGTCAGCTTCTAAATATACAGCTCGCTAACTATCAAGTAGAACAAAAGCAATGATATCTATTATACATGTACTGGTTATAAATTCTATCGTTTTCTTTTAGTACTTACTTACGTGTTAGTTTCAAGCATATTTTCCTTCCCCTGCTTCTCCACTGCTCATACATAAAAGGGTCAATTTCTATACTCAATTTTCTTTCCCACTTCCAGTCTCCCCCCTCCTCTTTTGTCCAAGCAGAAGCCTTCTCAAGTCTCTCTGATCACTTTCATCTCTGGGCTTTGAATTCACGGCATTTCTGCTGTATCTTTTCTGAGATAAGGTAACCAGAAATGAGCACAGCATTCCAAATGATTGCATGTCACTAAGTTATTTGGGGGTCGATACATACTAAGCAAATATTTCATTTGGGAGTGGAGTATTTGGATCTCTCACTAGGGACGTATACACACTGCAGCTATGCTGGACCCTAACTCCACAGCTTGAAATCTAAGCGCTTGACGCTGCTGCAGTTTGTAGGCAAGGATAACTAGCAGGGGGTTGGAGAACTGTAAAAGTGGCCACTGGGGCACGTGTCCCCACTTAAAGCAGGCTGCATCCCAATACAAATTCTGAGAGACTTGCATCTAGAAATCTGAGATTTTGTTTTATTCATTTTAGAAGTTAATTCTGCCAACTGTTACCATAGTGTGTGTGTGTGCTTGATTTTGCTGTATCAGTGTATATTTTATATAAAGGCTTAATTTTTAGATTATTGTCAAGCTTGAGGGAAACAGGCTTTGAAGGCATAGTGCAAAGTAGGGGCTTCTGAAATATGGAGAAGTAGCTGAACAAATATCAGATTTGCCATCAACTGGATGCTTCTGTTAAAACGATCAGCAGCAAAGTAAAGAGCTGTTAGCATCTTAACTAATTTTTCAAGCGTCAGCGTTGCCAGGTCACTAGAGTGAGCGAGCGGGCTACTCCCTGCCTCTTAAAACAGAACACCTACACAACCAAAAGGCTAGAGACGCAACAATAATTGTTAAAAAGAAATCTCAGAAATTCCATATCAAATTCTACAGCACATGGCAGGGGCCTCTGTCCAGCTTGTTATTTTTAATTATATCCATAAAAATAATACGAAAATGTGAAAACCTAGTGAAAAATAGGTGCTCACAAACTCATTACTAATTTTTAGTATTGATTTTACACCTCAAAGTTACGTTTAGTACAGCAACTTCCACAAGCCTTACTAATCTAGACAATATTATCGCACAAAGTATTTTTCCGGTTTAGGTAAGCTCCTTTCTGCTAGGAAGACAGAACCTAATTTTTGATGTTTCAATACCAGTAGCATTTCTCTGCTTCCTCTAGGTCTTTGTATATACTATTTGTGCTGTTCATGTTGCTTTTGAATGTTTTGATTTTGGGAAATTCTTCCTTCCCTGCACATGCCTTCATCATTTTTCTATAATAGGCAGTTTGGGCCTTTTCCTTGTAGTGCTTCCTGCTGGCTATGATCTCCTGCTTCACGTGCTCCAGAGCATCTAGGAAGAACCTTTCCACCTCAGTCCTCTCATCTAGGATGTTCCGGGCTAGTTTCTTTACTCGGTTCATCTCCCGATCCTTCATTTCTAGCAGCTGCTGCAGTTTTTTGACCTCCACCATGCCCGCCTCATTTTGTATCAGTGCTTGATGCTGCGTTCTCTGAGTCTCTGTCTCAAATTCTCTGGTCATGTGACATAAGGCCATCTCCAGCTTTTCCACTTTTTGCTGCAGATCTCCAATCTGTACTTTCTGCTGATTGATCTGTAGGATCTTTTCCCGAATTAAACCCTCATTGGTTTCCTAAAGGATAGGGAGAAATTATTTGGGCTTTATTTTATTCACAGCAAATCTGGAAAGTACTTTTTCCTCAACATTGACAACCTAGTAAGCATGCTGGCACCTTCACCCTGGAGAGCAAATACTGATCGGGGATCAAGATTTTGCTTACAAGAGAAGCCACACAAAGAAGGCTCTGTGCAGGATACACTACAAAGACCTATTCTTAGTGGGCCATCACAGGAAACCTTTCCTTCTTTCTTCCCCATAATTAGGATAAGAGTTCTTCAGGTATCTCTAAATTAGTAACTGCGGAGGGCTCTGACTGGTGAGATTTAACATCTCAGTGAACGCTTGTATCCAGACCTTGGGCTTCAAAGACCTCTTCCTGGGGGAGAATCAAGTACAGTTAAAATCAGAGCAGAAACCTTCTCCTGTAACAGAAGAGTTTTGTCCTCTTCTAACTTCTGCTTGATTTTTTGCAATTCCGTTGCCTCTTTCAGGTGGTAAGTGAAAGCATCATGAAGACGAACATTCTCCTTAAACACCTCCCTCCCAGTGCTGTTCAGCTGCCTGGACAGAGGAGAACAAAATCCCAAAGGTGTAATCACAACCTTCCATGCTTGCTCATATCAAAATCAATATTTCAGTGTCCTAATTTCAGAGTTAAGCAGCAAAATTCTTACTGGTCTGTACCAAGTTGTGTTAGCTTTGCCTCCAGTCCTACACTTGGACTGGGACAACGAGATAGTGGTGGTGCCTCTGCGATAACATTACCTCCATTTCTCCACTAGAACCAGGTCGAGTCTCGTAGTTGAAATGTCAGAATGATGATACCATTTACATTTAAAAGATTAAAACAGCCTAGGTCATCATCTATTTTGCCCTTCAAAGCCTAGGCAGTACTATGGGCCACTTGTTCTTTAGAAAACAGTGTTTAAATGGTTTTGTAGAGAACAGGAAAAGCAAGTGTTTCTTACAAAACAGCCTCACGATGGGCAGTCTCTGTCATCATTATTACTCTCTTCTCAGCATCTTTTTCTAGTCTTTTCTGAAAGGGAAAAAAGCCTGTTTAAACGTGGCCTGAGATCCCATGGTACTGAAGCTAAAGCCCAACGAAGCGCAAATTCTAAACTCATACTGACAGTTTTCAACTCATACAACTTCTTGCTAAAAAACAAACGACCTGCGGAGGGCACTGAAGCTCCTGATGGAAGTGAATCTGGCCTCTCTGGGACCCTGACATCCCACCTCTTTCCTCCGAAAGCTGCAACCAGCCTCCAACTCATTCACTGTCCTTGTATTGACATGGGATATTGTAATATCCTCAGTAAAGAACAGCCAAAACTACATAAGCCAGAGTAGTCAGTGGGAGAAATCATATTGTTTTAATAAAAGATTCTTGAACTGCCTGTCAGTCTTTACCTTTTCTTCAAGAAACCTCTTTTCCAGTTTCACAACCACTTCCTGATGTCTCCTGTCTGAGGTCTCCATTCTCTCTTTTAACTGTGATAAAAAATAAAATCTCTGTAATAAGGGTGTTTTATTTCAGCCTTATAATCAACAGTGTGGATGCAACTCTTCAAGGAGCCACTCGGTAGTTTTTCCTGGCACTACCCCACAGTCCTTACCAAATCTTTGCACCATCTCTAAAATTCACTCAACTTTCTGACCTGGATTATTCTTTTGCTTCTCCTTCATAGTTCACGTGGGCCCATATTTTCTCATCACTGACAATCATTCGCACACACTCCATGAACCCGTTTAATGTTCAGTTTCAGGAATCTACTTTACTTTGCCTATTTATTTAGTCATCAGGATCATTCCACATCCAACGTCTCAAGCTTTCTTTGAAAAATGCCTCAATAACTGTGTTTACTGTCTTCTAAATGCTATTGACCAATCATGTGTCTCCGTGGAAAGCATTTTGTTTTGTTTCCACTCCCTTTCATGCAGTTGAAGAAATTCTGGGTGAGCTGAATCACCAAGGCACCTTTTTCCATATTAGCCAGTCAGCTGAGATACATTTCAGCCTGGGATAAAAAGTTTTGCAGGCAATACTACTATTTGATATTTGTATTGTGCTCCAAAGTATCTCTGATTAGGTCAGGCATCGTACAAAAGCTTAGTAAAAGATAGTCCCTAGTTTTACAATTTAAATGGCTTATATGAGTAAAAAAGATGATACAACGCTAGCATCCGCATCCTAACTGAGCTGATTACTGAAAAATCAGACTTACGCTGCTTACAGTCCCGTTGCTAGTTCCTCCATACGCATCTTTAAAGTGGGTATTAAGTCCTCTAGTCATATGTTTATATTATTCTGTGTTAACTGTGCACAGAGAAACTATAGGCCTAGCCCATCGCAGAAGTATCAAATGACAGCTTACTTTGACAAACTCACTTTCTAAAATACTAGGAGATAAGTGGACAAAAATCTCAGCTGTAATGCTTCTTATTATTATCCACCTCAAACGTGGTATATTTTTCTAAGACTTATTTGTTGTTTTTATCCTCAGTGCTGAAGGCAACATCAGTGTTTTCACACCAGTGCATCTATTTTTATACTGACAAGAAGGACAGCTAAAGAAATTACCACAAAGTAAAACTGAAAGCAATTTGCAATACTAACCAACCAAATCCTAGAATCATGTCCTGTTTCAATCACGGTTAGTTTTGACTTATTATTTGTCCGGTCCTTAAAGTGCGTTCTGGTTATGAAACTTGCATTTGATCCAGCTTTAGCCTTTGCTCACTCTCGGTAGACTGTACCTAAGGAAAACACTCCAGTGACAGACACTCCATGTCTGTTCCCCTTCTCCACTCCCAAATTCTGTGCTGCTATGCAGACAGAAAGGTTGCTTTTTAAATACATATTCAAAACCTACACTTATAACAAACTTACATCTTCCAGCTCTTTCTCCATAACTGCTTTTTTCCTGCGGAACTCTTTTATTAATCTTAATTCTAACTGAATTAGGCCAATTTCTTTGACTTTTTTCTGAAATTTCTCCTCCAGTTCTTTTACTTGCTGGGTGTATTGGTCTGCCTGCAAATCAGAAATTACCAATAAGAAGAAGGAACGGTGGTAAGTGTAAAGCAACTTCCATAATATCATTTATAGCCTTTTCTGCACTTTCTAATCTGAGGCATGCGAGAAAGTTCCTCAGGGAGCCTACTCAGCGGGGAAGATACGGTCTTAAAGTGGTGATTAACAAAGTTCTACGTTTCTTACTGCAGCCAGATTAGTAAATAATATTTCTCTTAGTTCTTTTGAAGACTTTTTAGTTCATCAGTAATGAATGAAGAACTGCAATAGATTTCAGATTAGCTTATCAGCACAAATGAAACATGTTTTTCCTGTTCCTGGCCTCACTGTTACCCAGCTGGTTCCTATACTATCTCAGATGCTATAAAACATTCCTGTTATTATCCGAAATAATACTCTACAGAGTCATAGGATAACTCCCACATCACCATTGTTTTTTCAAGTTCTCCTTCCACATAAGATACTTGCATCAAAACCTTTAACAGTTAGTCGCTCTAACTTGCTCCTCTTACTAAAATCAGAACTACTATTCAGCCTGATCAGAGGATCCCATAGTTCTGAGGAAAAGGAGAAAAGTTCATTCACCAGTTTCCTGTTCTCTTCTTGTGCTTGCTGTTTCAAATCAATCAGCTGCTGCTTCAGTTTCTCAATCTATGAAAACGGAAATCAAGAAACAGTAAATGCGGGGGAAAAGTCTCCTAGCTGCTTTGTTATCATCAAAATTGATTATGAGGAGACATCAGAAATAGGGAAAAGTTCCCTCATTTGCAAAGTTTAGGCTAATTAAACCATGTTTAAAACTAGCAAGTGAAAGAACCAGCCTTTGTTTGAGTTAAGCATAGGAAATAATGCAAGCCTAAATAAAAAAAAGCATATGTATTAGATAAAAACAGATCTACAAATCTATTGAAAAATCAAATTCATGCAGTTAGAGGGTTTTCTTCCTTACTGTTTCGGATAGTGGTGCATAGTGTTAGAGAAGCAATTCAGTAACGCGAACAGAAGAAGAGGAGGACAGACAGAGAAAAACAGGAAGCTGAAAAAAGATCCAAGTCAGAGCTTTGATATCGGATATAGGCTGAGAGGAAACTGTAGGATGTGAGCAAGAAAACTGTCTCCTGCTGTTTGACCTCCCCAGTACCCTGGGATCCAGAGCTTTGTACTTTCTTATTCAATAAACAGGACTAGGTTAAAATCATTTAATTCCATTTTCAGTTTCTCTAACTGAAAAATGGGTGTTTTGTTTGATACTTGGATTAAGTAGGAACAGGATTAAAGCAAAGCAACCTGGGAAAGATAAAATGGAAGCTACAGTGTAGGGCTGTGTGAAGAAGCCCTAAATCAATACTATGTTGGAGCAATTTCAGTCACAGCAGCCTCATGAGCGCTCTAGAGAAAATGAACTTGTTTACTGAGAAATCCCCACACCTGGTCCCTATCTCATTACATTAAAGTTGATGTGGCTTCACTTAGCCGTAATTATTCTCTCTTACTCAAAGAACCCTTATGGGATACCAACAAGGGAGAAGAAAAAGGGAGTATAGTTAGCTGAGTACAATTTTACAGGGTTGTGACCATCTCTGCTTCAGGAATGAATCACTGAATAGCATTAAAAATTTGCTTGAAAGAGTCGTTTGGAGGATATGTAGTCCAATGCCCTGCTCACAACTAGGCCAAATTCAGAGTTCAATAGGGTTAGTCAGTCAAGTTCTGAAAACGTCTGAGAACAGGGATTCCACCACCTCTCCGCACAATCTGTTCCAGTGCTTAGTCACTCTCATTGTGAATTCTTTTTCCTTCTATTCATTTGTAATTTCCCTTGTTGCAAGTTGTGACTGTTGCCCCTTATCTTTTCTCTGTGCTCTGATAAGAGTTTGACTCGGTCTTCTCTATAACCCTCTTGAGGTAGCAATCAGATTCCAAGCTGAACAAATCCTGCAGCCTCTTCTTATATGTTATGTGCTCCAGCCCCGGACCGTTTTCATTACCCTCCAATGGATTCGCTCTGGCTTACTGATATCTCTCTTGTCCTGGGAAGGGGGAAAGATGGACGTAGTGTTCCAGGCGTGGCCAAACGAGCCCTCAGGTAGAGGGATTACCTCTCTCAACCTGCTGTCTTCGCCCCCGCAGCCCAGAGTACGGTTAGCCGCCTTCGCCACAAGGGCGCACTGCTGACTCACTCAACCCGTCCCCCAGGATCCCACGTCCTTTTCCGCAGAGTTGCTACCTAGCATTGGGAAAAGCCGGGGAGCAACTGCAAAGAAGTTATTCCATCCTGGGTGCACCCGTCTTTGACCCCTGGTACAGGAAATACGTTGGAAGAAAAGCCCTGCCATTACCTGTTTTGCTACAAATGGTAGTACACTTGGAAGCTCTAGCTCATCAAGACAGTTTGATGTTTGGGCAATTCTGGGTGCAATCCTATTTCCCAAAACTTATCTGTACTTAAGAAGCCTCTCTTAACTAATGTTTGCCGTTGCACTTCCTCGGTTGCCTATCTCCGAATGGCCGCGTTGTTGCAGCTTGCCCTTTGCAAGTGATCCAACAAAAACTGCAAGACCAAACAGGACCCAGCTCCGGCACCTTATTTCAGAGGTGCTCGGCGTGCGGCGCAGCGCTCCCCGGCAGCGCCAGGCGGCTGCTGCGGACCACCGCGGCGCCCTGGGCGGGGGGCCGGGGCTGCCGCCGCCGCTCCCGGCGCTGAGAGGGGCCGCCCGGCTCGGCACGCACCTCCTCCGCCTTCTCCTGGTCCTGCTTCCGGAGGAAGCTCATCACGGCCATGGTGTCGCTCTCCAGGTGCCGCTGCCGGCACAGCAGCTCCGCGTTGTTCCTGGCCAGCAGGTGGGCGGCTTCGCGGTACTCGGCGCGGGACGCCTCGGTGGCGGCCAGCCGCGCCTCCCATAGCGCCGCGCTGGCCTTGGCCCGCTCCGCCTGGGACGCTCGGGCGGCCGCCGCCCGGGGCGGGGAGGACAAGCCGTTACGGCGGGCCGACGAGACCCCGCCCGCCATGCCCCCCGCCGCCGCCATGGCCGCCTCGCCCCGTTGCCGCGGCAGCCGGCCGCCGCGTCGCTTGTCGCGCCTCGCGCCTTTCCCCCCGCAGGTGCCACGCGGCAGCGGCGGCCAGGAGTGCGCGGCCGCCTGTTTCCATGGAAACCGGACGGCGCCGGGCCGGCGACGTCCAACGCGCGCGACGGGCGCGTCACACGGACGCGCTGACGTGACACGCAGCACCGGCGAGATGGGGGGCCGCGAGCGCTCCAAGCGACCGGTGAGCGCGCGGCGGGTCAGGAGTGGGGGGGGGGGAGGGGGAGGAAGTGTAACAGCGCCGCGCTGCCGTGGAAACCGCGCCCCTTCGCAGCGCCCTGCCCGAGTGACGCCCCGGGGCGGTCACCCGCCCCGTCAGCCCGGCGCTCCGCTCGCGGCGGCGGGGCCCGAGCCGAGCTCTGCCCCGCCCGCCGTGTCTGCGGCGCGGCCGTCGCCGGTTAAAGGCGGTTGGCGCGTCCGTTGGCGAGGCCGCGCGGGTATCGCCGCCTCGGGGCCGCCCGCCGGGGCGGAAAGAGGTGAAACGCTCCGCGACTGTGCTAGCGGGGCGAAAAAATGAGTGTATGGAAAGCACGAGTCTGGCTCAGAGACGGAAAGCAGGGAGTTGCAAACTGCGCTGCAGGAGGTCAGCTCGGAAAATCGGCTCCCTCAGGGCTAAAGGTGTAACTGGGCGAGGCTCTGTCAGCCAGGAGGAAAGGGAAGAGAACTGGTGCGATGAGCTGCGGGGGAGGAGGGGGGGCAGGAGCGGTACTAACACCACCTCGGAGATGCAGTGGTAATTCGTTGAACCCTGTCTCGATTTTGTGCCTGTTTCAGACTTTCCGGGAAACGTAGTGACTTTGGCATCATAAAAATGTCAGAGCGCAATGTGTGATTCTTTAAAGAGTCTGAGGTCTTTCCCCATTATTTTCAGTGATCTGCTTTTATGTTATTGTCATCAGGATAGAACTGAAAGAGCCCCTCACAGGAGTTTCATCTTATAAATAATCAGGGAGAAATCTGCTCAGTGTTATTGATTCCGTCTTTGAAAAGAGACGCACCGGATTTTGTGTTCCAGTATTATTGCTGTCTCTGGTGGAGTACAGGCAGAAGTCATGGAGACATCTGTCATTTGCTTGGACAGTGAAAACGAAGGTGTAAAAGTCTTTTAGGGATGTTCGTTTTAAGTGTTTAGAAAGCTGCTGTTTGACAAGTTATTTGCTTCGAGTGGAGAAAGAAATACTGCTTTAGATTTGAGGAGTATAAAACCTAAAAACCTACAATCGCTGTGCCATAATGATAATTAGATTTGAAAAGGGGGTGTTGAGGTTCCAGTCTCCAAATTATTCTTAGTGATGATTTGCAAAGACTTTCTATGTATGCATCTGATAACATCATAGATGTGCTGAAATTGGCGCTTGAGTAGCACACAGACTTTGATCAAAACAAGAGCCTTATGCTCCCCAGTTCTCTCTATTTTTAACAATACCGACTGATCCAGTAAAAATGTTACTTACAAACTCTGTAGGTGCACTCTTGTAAGAGCAAACAGAGTTCTATAGGGATGCTAATGACTAAACTGCAGGAGAGTAAGACTAACAGCAGTCTCTGTGGAAAACTGCCTTGATCTAGTTAATAACAAGATTTAAACACCACTAGGTCAAAAATGAAAATAAAAACTAGTGGCTATGTGCCTGGAGCCGCAGTATGGGAAGAAAAGATAAGCGCCGCTGATAAAACATGTTTATGAGGTTTTTTTTCTTTCTTTTCTAGCATCTAAACCTGTAGATCCAGAATTTTGCCCCAAATTTATATTTGCAGAGAAAATCGTATCATTATCTTTATGGAAATGCTGGAAAATTCTGGCAGTGAATTCAATTACTGCTCCTCTTATGACTTTTAAACTGTGGACTTTAAGAAGCTTTCGTATTTGTCAAAACAATCTAACAGCACTTTTTTTTTTTTTTTAACTAGATAGACATAAGTCCAAACAAAATGTAATGACATGTTTGTGGGAGGCGGGGGGAGATAAAAATATGTTTGTCTAGTCATTAGTATTAAGCATAATGCTATTCATCTGGGAATTAGATTTTGTTCCTGTTCTAGTGCAGAAAATAAACTTTCCATCCTGAATGATTATTCTTTGTGTTTGAGCAATAAATAAGAAATTGAACTGAATTACAGAGTTCCTTGGTTTTGTTTCTTAAAATATTTAGGCTATACAAATACTTACGAAAATGTTTTTAATTATTTCTTAATATTTTCCTATACTCCTAGATATTTCCCTAAAATATTTTAGGAAATGAAGCGTGGGAAATTCTTGTGTATCCGAGGCACGCTGCTTTCCTTTCCACTCAGGTCGGACAGACTTACAGTTTGCAAGGAGATGCTCCTGATGCTTTGGTTTGGGTTTTGCATGTTCTTTTTGTCAGGAAATGTTCAAGAGTGTGAGACTTTCTTGTCTTGAAACGTTACCTATGTTCTGTGTATGGCAAAATCTAACTAAGGTTGTGCTTTGCTGTTCTAAAGTTTCTTTATCACATTCTGCCATTATTTTTGCTCCTTCTATTTAAGGAGAGCTTGCCTGGGGTTTGGGTTTTTCTTGTTTTGTGTTGATGCTCTCAGTTCTGGCTCTCTGCAGGATCCAGGTAGTTCTGGATCTTTAAGTCTATGTAGCTTGCAAATCTTGATGCTGGATGTGCTTTAACTTTTCAGTTTACTATCTGAAATCTTCCTTATACAGATAAGATTTAGAGAGGTTTGGTATGTGTTTGGAAATGAGCATTCTACCTTGTGTGACTGGACGCAGGCCAGTGTTGTTGAGGTCAACTGTAATGTTTGTGTAAATGTTTTACTAGCTTATTGAACTCAGCTGATATTTCAGCTTCTTGAAATCTGTCCCATATAATTATCTGAGCATGTTTCACGGTTAGTATTGAGCAATGATAAACTAGTGTTTGCATAAAACAACTTGTCTGATATTTTATGTGCCTCCATGACTTTGCAATTTGTCTGATACATAGTCAGCTCTTACTAGCTGAAGGTGAAGAAAAGTGCAGGTGCAGTGTCTCTTGTCTCAGCGCTCTAAAGAGGATTTTGTTAGGAATTTTTGGAGTAGAGTAGCCATTGCTTCTGTCGTGCTTCAGGTATGTGCTTAATATATTCACAATTGACCTTGATTATTCCTGTTCATTAAGAAGATAGTAAGATGAGACTACTGATGATAACCTGTGTGTCCTTCCTGCTGAACTGCTTGCTTATATTAATGAACTTGTGCTCATATTACCATTATCCTATTTTCTTTTTCCCTAAACCCTTCTGTTTGTGGTTTGCTTCATGCCTCCTGTTGCATCTGGCTATCAGCTAGGATTTTAAGTTGTTTGAAAGCAACTATTTCAGAAATAATACTCGGGCTTCTCAGTAACTAATCTCTTCGTCTTGTGTAACTCTACCCTAAAATTTTTCCTCTGTTCTTCTGGCCCTTGCTTTCCAAAATCCTTCTCCATTGCAGTTTCTGCCTTGCTCTGCTCATTGCTCTCTGTCTCTCATTTCTTAGTGTCCTCATCTATTTTTATGCTTTTTTTGCCAGCACTGTTTTGTTAGTGCACTTGGGTAAATGGTCCAAACCACTCAGCAAAGAAGCTCAAAGTGATGGGATTTTTTGGTTTGTTTGTTTTCCTTCTTAATGAGGGAGAAGAAAAGTAAAATCTTGAGTTTACTTTTTTTGTTCTTAGGAGGATAAAGGTGGAAAGAAAAAAAAGCAGTGAAGTAGTAGAGTGGAAAGTGTGAGATAGCAGTGGATGACTGAGAAGGGATACTGAAGAGGGGTTTAATAAAGGAGTGGTTGGGATGCTAAAATTCATCTACTAGTAAATCTGACAAGAAAAGTATATGTTAATGATGGCAGTTGGTCAGATATTTTCAGACCAACTGGGATTTTGAGGCTTATGTAAATGTCACATGTTAACGTTTGTAAGGAGTTAGGAGGACTCTGGAGTTTGTTCTTAAGGCAGGTGCTTAGGTTTTGTTTGTGATTGTTCAGTAAACAAAATATTTGTATTGCACAAGAATAATATCACCTCTTTTGACCAACTGGAAGCCAGCATTTTTTTAATGCAGCTTTATGTTCTGTTAAAACAGTGCAGTTCCTTGGATTTTCGGTAGAAGCAAATGTGAGTAATACCAACTACATCTTTAGTACAAATCTGTAGCTGTGAAACTGCCTCACAGCTCAGCACTTCTTGTTAACTCTGTTCAGGATAAGACTTTCAGCTTTTACAGCTTAGAACTAAGTTTTTGCTCATTTCTGCACAAGATGGGAATGCTTTAGCGACTGTTCCGGTTGGAGTTTTCTGTCCGAAGGGCAGCCAGGGCTATTACCTGTCTGTGGAAACTTAAAATCACTTCTCCCCTTTCTCTCTCTCTCAGAAGGTGCTTCTAAGGCAAAGTAGATTAACAGGTTGTGCTTCTGCACTCAGCTCTGTGCATTTACTGGGAAAGGGAGGATATATGTAAGAGGTCACAGAAGATGAGCAAGCTTATCATTCTGCAACAGGCTGTGCATTTTCTTTGCTGTAAAGAGAGCTGAACGCTTGAGCAAGTTACAAAAGCACTTGAGGAATGACCCAGTGTGACGTGTTTACTGAGAGCGGGTAAAAGTTAATCTCTTTTTGCTGTAACTAGGGACAAAGGTGAATGATTTATGTAAGGGAAGTTGTAAAATGGCTAAATCTAGGATAAAAGGTAGGGGAAGGGTGGGTGAGAATTCTTTGGGGATGGAAGGAAGGTGTATGAAAGTAGAGGTCAGGTCAAGTTCATATGGAAAGGTAAGAAGAGAGGTTGGCATTAGGAATGGATAAATTTAGAACAGGGGTGGCAAATAAAGATCTTGGGAGAGTTAACATAGTGGGGCTGAGCAGATTACTGAAAGACAATTGAGTGTAAGGGCTAGAAGCAGACAAGAGCAGATGGATATGTGTATGAGATAGAATATTCAGTGCTGTGGGCAAATAGACATGTAAATGAGTACTTGGCGAGCGATGAACTGTTTCACAGAACCACAGAATGGTTGAGGTTGGACGGAACCTCTGGAGATCATCTGGTCCAACATTAGCAGGGTCACCTCGAGCACAATGCCCCGAATCATATCCAGATGGAGATGAATATCTCCAAGGATGGAGACTCCACAGCCTCTCTGGGCAACCTGTTCCAGTGCTCAGTCACCCTCACAGGAAGGAAGTTTTTCCTTATGTTCAGATGGAACTTCCTGTGTTTCAGTTTGTACCCATTGCCTCCCATCCTATCGATGGGCACAACTGAAGAGAGTCTGGCCCCATCCTCTTGACACCCTCCCTTCAGATATTTATATGCATTGATAAGATCCCCTCCTCAGTCTTCTCTTCTCCAGGCTGAACAGGCCCAGCTCTCTCAGCCTTTCCTTGCATGAGAGATGCTCCAGTTCCTTCATCATCTTAGCAGCCCTTCACTGGATTCGCTCCAGAAGCTCCATGTCTCTCTTGTACTGGGGAGCCCAGAACTGGACACAGTACTCCAGGTGAGGCCTCACCAGGGCTGAGTTAGAGGAGAAGGATCACCTCCCTTGACCTGCTGGCAATGCTCCTCCTAGTGCACCCCAGGATACCATTGGCCTCCTTGGCCACAAGGGCACGTTGTTGGCTCATGCTCAACCTGTTGTCCTCCAGGACTCCCAGGTTCTTTTCCGCAGAGCTGCTTTCCAGCAGGTCAGCCCCCAGTCTGTATGGGGGCATGGGGTTATTCCTCCCTAGGTGCAGGACCCTGCGCTTGCCTTTGTTGAATTTCATGAGGTTCCTCTCTGCCCATTTCTCCAGCCTGTCCAGGTCCTTCTGAATGGCAATACAGCCCTCTGGTGTATCAGGCACTCCTCCCAGTTGTGTATCATCAGCAAACTTGCAGAGAGCGCACTCTGTCCCTTCATCCAGGCCATTGATGAATAAGTTAAACAAGACTGGACCCAGTATTGACCCCTGAGGTATACCACTAGCTACAGGCCTCCAAGTGGACTTTGCGCCACTGATCACAACCCTCTGAGCTCTGCCATTCAGCCAGTTCTCAGTCCACCTCACTGTCTGCTCACCTAGCCCATACTTCATCAGCTTGCCTGTGAGGACGTTATGGGAGACAGTGTCAAAAGCCTCACTGAAGTCAAGGTAGACAACATTTGCTGCTCTCCCCTTATCTACCCAGCCAGTCATTAAGAAGTCATTTGCACCTTCTATATGCGAAGTATTCTGTGTGTATGTGAATACATCTGATGCTGCATATGGTGGGGAAGCTGATCAAATGCTCTTTCTGCTGTCAAAATAAAAAAAAAAGACAATTGTATATTATCCTCCTTTTTAACTGGGCACCTAAGGAAGCATGCATTTCTGCGCACATATCTTTCCTTTATTAGCATTTTTTAGGCAAACAAATATATGCAGGGAGATTACGCGTTAACAGAAAGGAGCTGTATCTTGATGTATCTTGATACCCAATACTATGTCACGCGACCTTGAGGCCTTGGCTTGCTGAAAGCTGCGTGTTACAGGAAGCTGTGTAAGCAGCTTGAGTGCTCAGGGTAACTAGTCTGGGTGTGAAAGTGGGGTTGTTTTTTGTGTCTGTTTTTTGGTTATTTTGTTGTTTGTTGTGGGGCTTTGGGTTTTTTTTTTTTGTGTGTGTGTAATTCTGAAAATGAAAACTTTTCAGGAGAAAAGAGTGGAAAAACCAAGCTGAAGGAAAAGTAAAAGGAAAAGTAAGGGAAAATACTGAGAATGATTCTGAGAAGCAGAGCCCAGGTGTACATCACTGTTCAGTCCCCTGTTGTGCAGAACATGCGTTTTTTTGGGACCAGTGTGCTGCTAGAAGGATATGCCTTCACTCTCTGTATGTTAATCTCTCAGCAGCTGTTCTTAGCCTGAGATGAAATTCTCTTTGTTTGTGTCTCTGAATAACACTTGTGTTCTTGCCACAGTATCTCATGTGTGTAAATGTTAGGGCAAAGGGATTCTGCCCTGAGCTTCACTTAGATGGTGCTTGCATTCGGATAAAACTGGGGCTTTTGGGAGTCCTGAGGGGCTGTAAATCTTGATTGCCTTCAAGCCAGGTCAGAGAAGAAAATTGTCTGAATAAAGTCAAAACTAGAAGTGCAGGGAGGCAAACTACTTTAACTATCCTGTGCTAAGGAAATAGAGAAACCTTTACTCTGAAAGACAAAGCAGTTAGATGCAGTTGTAGGTCACAGCCTGTGCATGGAGTATGGAAAAACATCCTTTCTGAAGGGCAGAAATCTGTTTGCAGTCAGAATTTTTTCAGCAGACTTTGTAAGGAGAGGGTTTTTGGTATATGCGATTCCTGATTTTTTTTTTTTTTCCCCCCCCCCTTCCCTCTGCAGGAGCCACTGGAGCTCTGTGATTGCTGATCCATATTTCAGCTGCCCCAAGAGGACCCAGCAGGATGGCAGCTTCCAGACTCCCCATCCTTTTAACAGTGGCCTTTTACTCTTTGTCCTGCACTCTTTCCCACTCAAACAGGGAGATGTGGTTTCAGGATCTCCTTCCACCTAACGTGTGCCCTGTAAATGCCAAGGCCAAAACTTTTTATGGCATAATGTTTGACGCAGGAAGCACTGGAACCCGGATTCACATTTACACCTTTGTGCAGAAGAGCCCAGGTGAGGCCCTGTGTCAGTATCTGTACTTGGCGGTATGTTGATTCAAGTTCTGACTTCCCAAAAGAGGTTTGTCTTGCCTATGTCAAGAGTAGGGGAACAGCTAAAGATTCCTACTTTCTGTCCTTCAAATGAACCTTTGGGAGATGACTGTTGTCCATTTGTGGTGGTGTTTTATTGTGGTAATATCGTTCTTGTACATCTTTTGAACCCAGAGGTTTCATTCTGGGTACAATGGAGAATTCTGAATTTTCAAAGATCTTCCATATGTGCTCCTGTTTAAAGGAATATCTTGCTGGGGTTGGAAGGGAGTTTCCACTATCCTTTGTTAAGTTGTGTGCCACCCTGAGTTATAACAAGATAATTATAAAATTTGCATATGTGCATATATGTATATGTAACACTTTGTAGCAAATGAAAATCAATAAGTTAGAGTTATAACCACCGAGGATCTGTGTTGCTTCCAGGAAGAGAACTCCTATGTATCTGCAGCACACTCCAGCATTTCTATTTCTGATATGGTGCAGAGGTACCCAAGTTGTCTGCACATGCAGCAGGATTCAAGAGAGTGAATTGGTGTGGGTGTAGCGAGCCAGCAGATCTGCAAAGGTTAAAGGCTGGCAATGGGCCTCAGCTAACAAGCCTTTCAGGACCATGCAGTGCAGGTGGCTTCAAATGGTCTCTACCCTAGTTTGGAAGGGCTTTGCACTACATCCAGCTCTGAGGGACTCGACCTGACTCATAGTATGCTGTACTTGGGGATAGCTTCTAGATCCAAGCTGCCCTGGGATCAGTGGTCACGTTTGTCTGGTTTTGCAGCCAAGTGTCTGAGCGTAGTCAGCTCTCTCCACCTGTCCCTGTTACTCTGAGCTGGGTGAATCACCTGAAAATAATTGAGTTGACTGTATGTGTACTGAATTTGAATTAGTATTTCACAATTCTGGAGAGTTAAGAAATTTTACTAAACTTAGGCAACACTCATACTATCTCGCTATAACTCACTGTAGTTCACAAATGCAAAATGAACCTATTTCTAATTATAACTTGATGTATTCTTAACAAATTGTTCATGAACTTGGAGGATACAAGGACAACGTTCTGTTAATCTATTCCTGAAGTAAAGGAGCAGTGCTTGTTTTGAGAAGGGTATAGTATTGTTTGCAAGGGGAAATCAAGCAGAGTCACTCTACAAGGGTTATAGAGGGCATTTTTGAACCTAGGGAGAAAGACTTGAATTGTTGGCTGCTTCACGTAAAATTTCATTTGTGCAGAAAAGCTTCTAGAGCTGGAAGGGGAAATCTTTGAGTCCGTGAAGCCAGGTCTTTCTGCTTATGCTGATCAGCCTGAAAAGGTAAGGCTCTCCTTTATTCCCTGTAAGTTAATCTTTTTGATACAAACGTCAGTTGGACTCTCCCAGGGTAGTTTAAATAGTACTAATTGTCAAGCAGGGAGCCAAGAAAAAAGCTAAAGGTTCTACTATTGCCGCTCTCAACGTGTTGCTTTACCTTTGTGAATTAATTTCTAAGCAGTGAAATTAGAGCTGTTATTCTACACATTTCACTAATAGAATAGTGGCTTAATTATTTGCTCAAATGCTTTATTCAAATAGGCTATATGTCTTTGAGAATTTCAAAGACAATGTGATTTTTTTGGCTCTAGCAGCATCCATGTTCAGTGTTTTTTTTCCTCTATAGCTACCCCAAATATGAGTAAATACATACCCCTGTATCGTTCACTAATAACTTTCTTAATTTTTCCTTTTTGTTGAACTTTTCTGTGCTGGTCGTAGTTCAAAATGGGCATGTTTTGTTTTGCTTCATTTTCATTTAGAAATGAGGAGAACATTAACTCGATTTTTTTTTTCTTTTTGAATTATGTGACTCTGACAAAGAGGGATATTTCCTCTAACTCTTAAAAATGTTAATTTTTTTATGTATAGTCAGTGTAAAGACAGAAGATCTATAAAAGATGATTTTGGTTAACAAATTAGGGAGAAGGGGAAGACTCATTTAAGATACACTAAGCTGGTATATTCAGTCCTTAATAATTCTGAAAGCGCATCCTCTGCCTCTATCATCAGGTTTCCATTAACCGTTTGTTTGTTTGATTCTTTGCCATGGTCTTTGGAACCACAGCTTGGAAGACAGAGCTCAAGGAGATCTAGGACTCACTTCAGTCATGCTCAGTTCAAACATTTTATTACAGGTTTGGCTGAATAATGATTTAGGCACAGACAATTACTAAATTTTCCAGCGCCTCAGGGCTTTTGTTTTTGCTTATATATGGAGTTTTTCAAAGAACACTTGGACAGTTACGTATTAATGCATCTAATTGTGAAAAATGGAATTTAAAATTGTAATAAGAAATCGAGTTAAGTGCAGTCCTTTTTTTGAATGGGGATGGTTGTGAATGCATGCGCAATATGCTTGTTCGAGGCTACACCATTTAGTCAGGAGTCAGCAGAGATGAGTAATAGGGCAGACAGAGCTAAAATAATCCTGTTGTAATATATGGAGCCAGTCCTGAAATAAGCTACCATTTTCCGGGTCCCCTGCGCTGATAGTAAGCTCTTACACAAGCTAGAGGTGCCAGAGAAATGATACAGATCATTTCTGTACATTTCTGATCTGTACAGATCCTGTACAGATACAGGACAGATCCTGTCCTTTGTGTGCTTTAGTGATCTTGGAGTTAGGAGCAGCATAGGGGAAGCTTCAGGTTTTTCAGCTCTGCTGTACTCAGCGCTGCAGGAATTTGACTGTGAAACCTCAGGGAAGATGATTTTGGATTTTTTCCAATTTTGATGTGATCTCACATGATTTCACTAAAATGTCTTGTTTATTGGGTAGGAGGAGAGAAGAACCTGCCCAAAAAGAAACTGCTAGAAATTTCACAGGAGAATGTTTATTGCTAATGTGAAACTGCAATTGTAGGAGCAGTGTAAATAATTGAGAGCCAGGCAGTGATGCCTGCACCTCAGGTGGTGCTGCTCCCCAGCTGTCATTTTAATTACACTATTTGCTATGGACAGATTTGAAATTCTTATATCACACTTAGGGAAATCTACAGACGTCCCTCCCCCCTGATTTCTTTCTCTTACAGCTTCAGTCAGTAATTGCAGTAATTGTTTAGTTTCATTATATTGCAAAATGTCTAGGTTTGTGAGATACTCGGTTGCTTCTCCTTCATCTATTCTTTCCAAAAATACTTTCCATGAGCAGTGAAATTTAATTCTCTCTCCTAGGGTATATCTCTAAAAACATGTGCCTTTCCAACGCAGATGGCCCCTCTAAGGTTCTTCTGAAATGCCTAGTGCTGATAGATGACAGTTTTTATGCTTCCTGTGGATGATACATCTTCTGCTATGGAATACAGTTTGCATTAGTGTTAAGGGTGAATGGTGGGCCTCATTTTCTGATTCCTCTGAAACCATGGGGAAAAACAACTTCCTTTTTTTTTTTTTTTTTTTTTTTTTTTTTAAAGGGTGCTGAAACTGTCAAAAGATTGCTGGACATGGCCATAGATGCTGTGCCGCCTCATCTCTGGAAAAAGACCCCGGTAGTGTTAAAAGCTACAGCTGGACTGCGTTTACTGTCAGAGGAGAAAGCCCAGGCTCTGCTTTTAGAGGTAATATTAAGATCTTTCAAATGCAATAGTATTGCTCTCCTTTTTTTTGTGCAAGGAGGGACCTAGGATACTTGTTTCTTTCTTTCCTGGTGCCTGGAAGAGGAAGAGTTTTGTCTGCCACACATTCTTGTCTCCTTTTCTACTGTTGTGAGAAGGAAAATTTTTTTTTCTGCTGCCATCAGAGCAAAACAGGACACTAAGACTAAAAAAGCTAATCATTATTCTTTCTTCAGGTGAGAGAAGTCTTTGAGGAATCACCATTTCTTGTTCCAGAGGACAGTGTTAGCATCTTGGATGGGTCTTATGAAGGTAGGTTTTAGAAGAAGGAAAAGGTGAAAGGGAGATTTTTGATTACTTGGTCATTTGTTAGGCTACAAATACAGACACGCACAGGGGTTTGAGTTAGCTTAATGATACATTACCGTCCAAAATGTAGAGCATCCTACCAGAAAGGAACCTCATTCCGTGGCCAATCTCAGAAATACGTGTGCAGGCTAACCAGTTGAAGCCTGTTCGAGGGCGGCGGTGGGAGTAAAGATGGTATAGTAGTCCACCTCTGAAAGGCTGCATGATGACATATAGCAAGCTAGGAAGCTTATGAGAAGTGCCTAATAAATTCTGCAAAGCTTAGCATTAAAACTAGTTTAACAAATAGTTTGTTATGATTAGCTCATCAATTTGCAGGTAAGGTTGGATGCAGTGTGAACGCTGGAGAAGGAAGAACGATAATTGAGAGGTATTAAAAAAATTAGAAAGCTATGCAAGTAATTTAAAAAAAAATCAGCTTGGAAGAATGGAGCCAGTAAAGTAGCAAAGGCAGTAACCTGAAATACAAGCAAATGAAAAATATATTGTAGAATTGGAATGAATGATGATTTATAAATGAATCTACAGTGCAGAACAGACTAGTGTAACATTTTGGCTGCATATCCAGAAATATTACCTTAGAGAATAGGCAGCTAATAATCTTTCTATATGGCTCTGATGGGAGCCATCTGTGATGTTACATTCCATTCTGGACAATTTGTTATGGTAGATGTGTTGCCAGTTTAGAGGGTGCTCAGGGAGAGAGGAAAGAATTATTAGGAAGCTAATCAGCTGCTACATGGAGTAAAGAAGGATGAAAGAGCCAAATCTGTCCGTATGGGCCAAGAGGAATAGAAGAAGAACCTGAAGTCTACCAGCATTTGATGGAGCACGGCGCAATGCATAGCGATTAACAGGTGAATTGTAAAGTAGGGAGGAGTGTTGTATTCACAGGTAGCAGGACCAGTGAGGCCTAACAGAGCACAGTGTAACCTGCCAAGGTTTATTTAAAAATACCACCTCTTCTGCTGCTGCATGTTCACCTACGTTTGGGTGCTAATCATGCCAACATCAAGCAGGCCACCAGAGTCAAAGAGGAGCTGTTCAAGTTCTACTGGCTGCTTATGTTCTCAGTGTAATTATACAAACTACAACACTAAAATACAGAGCAGCATGGATGCAATTTTCAGATTAGGAATGAAAATGATGGAAAAAATCAACAAGTGCTCAAGGAAAATTGTACACTGTGTAAGCTCATTTCTTCTTTGTATATTGTTTGGACTTTAGAACTGCTTTTTGTACATGTTACAATTGCATATGTACTACAAACCTTTTACCTGTACCAGCTTATGAGCTTTTAACAAGTCAGTAATGCATCATATCACTTAATTATATGTTTGAATTGATCTCGGAGGCATTTGTGCAGTTACATTGTTTTAGTTACGGTTTACAGGTAATGAATAATGCATGGGGGGGAGGTAAGAGTGAACAAGAGGTGATAGGAGTATTCGGTGGTGACTTTTTTTTTTTCCTTTTTCACTCTTTGCAGGAGTTTTAGCCTGGATCACTGTGAACTTTTTGACAGGTAGTTAATTCTGTATAACTTCCCTCCAAGTATGAACCGAGTCTCTTCTGCAGAGGTGGTCACCTTAAGTTCCTCTGTCTTGGTTGCTGTGTCATCCCTTTCCTCCCCACTCTGGCAACAAGGCTAAAACAGTGGATTCTCTTGGGCAGACCATGTCCCAGAGGCTGAGCCACACCTGTAGTAAGAAGCAAGAGTCTTGATCCGAAAGCTTCAAGACTGGGATGCACAGCTGCTCTGGCAACTGGTTTCTCCAGCCCATTGGGGGAATGGTACTGCTCATCCTGTTAGAAGGTGGGAGACAGGATTCCAAAGTGTTCTTCATCCCAGTGTGAACTGTACAACAAAAACTGTGTAACAGGGAATATGCTGGTCCTTTAGCCCTGCTGGCCCTAAGTAAGTTTCAAGAATGCAATCCAGTGAAGAGAAAAAATCAGTACTCTAGGAGATACAGGAGCAAGCAAAAAACCTGCTCTGGCTGAAGAGAAAATGGTAATAGCTGGTTCTGCTCTTACGCACTACCCCTCCTCTCCTACTGTTCTTGACCAGCAACACGGGGATTACAGATTTTATGTGCCCTCCGTGGGAGTCTTCTGCAGGAGATATTTTGTCTCTTACTTTTGGGTTTTGCTGGATACCTAGAGATTTAGCTGCCTTTGTCTATGTGGAGGTGAAGTTGGAATCAAGCAGGTGCTGTGAATCTTTTCCTCATACCTTCTCTTTGCCAACCTTTTCTCTGTTTTTTGTGCTTTTTATCTTTAAAGGCCAGCTCAGCCCTCCTATATATGCTCTAATGTGATAACTTGTTGGTTGCCAGGATGTGCATGCAGTTTCCACATTTTGGTGTTTGATCACCGGAGGCTATTCTGAGCATGGTGTTGTTTGCAGGGCAGCTGTCTGGCCAGAACCAGCACACTATTGGGACTCTGGACTTGGGAGGAGCCTCAACCCAAATCACATTCCTGCCGCGGTTTCAGGTGAGGAGTAGATACAAGTGTGTGGGCTGGGACTGCCAGGCCCGTGGAGAGAAAAACCCGGGCACCAGTGTGTTCTGTGATCTCATTTTGTCGGCATTGGCCCAGGCAGAACATCTGTGACAGCCAGTACTTCTATTCCCTTTGGCATAAGTAGTTGACTGATAGGTGCTTGCAAACAAAGGAACCTGAGGAAGGGGCGGGGGGAAGCAAATGGATTTTAGACCCAGACTGGGAAAGCCCCATTAATATGGATATGCATTTAGTATGCAATAAATGTAGAACACTTCCAGGGAGTATTCTTGCATATTACAAGAAATTTAGGGTCTGTTCTGGGTTATCTTTTTCCACCCCCCACCCTTCTAGTCTGGTATCAGATACTCACCAAATATTGGTAGGGAGGTCTTTTGTCTCATGGAGCAAATGTCTTTTATAATAGCACATGCAAGCTCTTTCGTTTTCTTAGTCTCTCAGTTTCTTCTCATGTCCTATGATAAATCCCCTCTCTGCCCCTCGGTTCATCTCTGCAGGATTTAACAGATGTTCTGCAACTCTTCAGGGTCAGTTTGAGCCTGGACACAAGCCTGAAATTTGCATAGGAAAATTACATGGATATTGAACAGTGCAAGGGCACTATATTATTCTTGTACCTCGATGTGAAGTTGTTTGTGTCCCTCTTGCCTTTTCTGAAGGTGTCCTTTGTTAAACAAATTTTGTTTACAGGAATTGAAATTTCTTGAATAGTGTTTGGGGACCACAAAACACATGTTTTTCATATCGGAATATTTTAATCCTGCAATGGTAGGTCATGTTGAAACATGACGTGCAAGCTTATCCTGTTCAGCAAAGCTCAAGTATTCTGGGCCTGTCTTCTGTTTTGTGTTGATAACACCTGCTGAAGCGGGCACTGGACCAGCAGGAAGGGGTGTTGCATGTCAGGGTTTTAGAGAATAAATAGAGCTATGAAGCAGTCAAGACTGCAGCTCAGGATTCAAATTTCTCCTGGAGCCTTGCAGTAAATGGCCTGGAGGGTTAGCTGCTGACCAAGACCAACGATGCAAATTAGCAGAGCAGTGTGGAGAAAAGGTCCACATTGCCTGCTTGTACACTGTGCCTGCTTCTCGCCCATACTGACAAGTTTACACTAGAAAGTGTATACGTAGCTCAGTATACTTTTGAAGGGTTCTGTTAATCTCTAAGAATTGGCGAGGATTTTCTCCCTTGATTTGCAAAAGATTTTTTTTCTCCTGTATGTTGAGGCAGTTGCATTTTAGCTCTTGTACTCATTTTGAACAAAATACTATAACAGATTCGTTAATGAAATATGGATTACAAGCAAACAGGGGACATATAGTGATAACTGCATGGAACTGGCTGTAAGATAGTTTTATGCTTTTTATGGTGATGTAGGTAAAGTTATAAGAAATTAAAACCAAGCCATAATTATTATGAAATTGTCTGGTGTCTGCTTCAGTCTGATTTTTCTCCCCTCTCTCTTCCCACACACGTTTTCATGAAAGTAAGGCATGGGGGGGGGGGGGGGGGGAAGCCAGTTGTTTTCTCCAAGCAAAAAATTTTTAGGACCTTTCCTTTCTGAAAGCTTCTGTGATCTAAGGCTTAGGAACAGGACTTGAAATTTGGCAGCAGGTAGATGGGGGGGTCAAGGGTGTGACTGCCATTCCTATGAAAATCTACCCAAGGCCCAAAACAAATTTCAATTATTATTTGTTCAGGAGAGACTTAAGCTACGTACTGCCAAATCTTTTTCTGTTTTGAGCAGGCTTTTGTCTAGGACTGTGTGATTCCAGATCTGTGTTTTGCTGCGTCTGGTTACTTGACTGATAGCGGCAGGGAGTCTGCAGCTTCGCTCCTCTCTGAGATTCTGCTGTTGTGCCTAGGAAGCGTAGCAGAGTGTCTGATGTGAATGCACAGGGCCAGGAAGGGATAGCACAGTGAGGTCACTAGCAGAGGAAAGACGGAAACTGGGATTGAGACCTACCGGACTAGGAACAAAAAGGAACAGTCAAGGAACCCCATACTGGTTAAGATTTACAAGAATATGAGCGTTAGTCTGGCAAGAAGACAGGTCTGAGTACCAGTGCGGCAGAGATAGGTACAGAGGGAAGGTTATGAAAGGAAGGAAGCTGGAAGTGGGGAAATAAGAGGGTAGTTTAGCGAAAGCATTTAAATCAGGAGGTCAAGCAGCCCTAAGACTGAGAACGAATGGTCACAGTATTTCTTTGAGTGTCAGGCAAGTCATTTAATTTGGGAAAGATCTGGCTTATGCTTTACTCTGCATTTCTGATTCTTCTGAGTTCCTGAATTGAGACCTTTAGTCTGACTTGCAAAAGTTCATAGTGCTCGCAGCACAGCTGACTTTAGTGGGGACTCTGTGTATACATAGCGTAGCACATAAGTACTCTGAAAAATTCGGGTATGCTGAAGCAGAAGGTATTTTCATCCTGATCTGTGTTTCGCTTCCTTGTTATATAATGAAGTAACACAAAGATGCATATAAATGAACTGTGGTAAATGCTTTGCAAATACTAAAGTAGTGATGGGCACCACTGGAAAAATGTTCTTTGTGTTCAAAGCAGATCAGAAGAGTGTGCACTAAACCCTCTGGGTATGTCTGTGATATTACATCAAAGTGGTTTGGGTTTTTTTTTTTTTTTCCGTAATAGAAACTAAAAGAATTCTTCTTTTATTTAATTTTTAGGAAACCTTGAAGCAAACCCCTGGAGATTTTCTTACCTCATTTGAGATGTTTAATAGCACCTACAAGCTCTATACCCACAGGTGAGGAGCAAAAAGGCTGCAGCTTCCCCTAGGAAAATCAGTTTTTCTGCAGCCTGCAAGCTAACCACAGTGTGCTGTGTCATCTTGTTACCAGCTGTTGGGACCATGACTTTTTGACTAGATTTCTTATCTGCTTGAAACAGTTGAACTGGAACAAGACATTAGGTGACTGGAAAGGTTCCAGGATCACGGTTAATATCACTGAGAGGGAATACTACTCTGCTGGTCAAATGAAAAGGAAGCTTTATAATCCACTACCTTTAAGGAGAGGTATTTTTGTTACTGGATTGAATCCAAATTTTCCAGACAGAAAAGCAGAAAGGTGGGAATCGTGCCCAGCAGTCAAAACTAAACCTAGTCAGAGATTTGGAAAGAGGACCTGAGACTTTTTCCTCCCTAGTTCTTGGGTCCAAATGGCCCGTCTCATCAGCAACTGAGTAAAAAGTAAAACATAGACTGATACAGACCAAAGAAAGACAGCCGCAGGCAGCGAATATAGGCCATGGAGCACAACAGACTCTTGAACAAGTTTGGGGGATATTTATATACGGATGAATATAATTTTGTTTACTTTAGCTGAGCTAACAAGTATCTGAGATGTCTACAGTGATATCTAGAGAGTTTACCTGCATAATTTATAGTCCATTGACAACTCGGGCAAATGTAACGTTGGTCTCAGTCCAAGGCTAGCGGGTGAAGACTCTCATCACAGTCAGCTGCAGGGTATGTTGGCTTGACAGCAAAGCTGGTTTAAGTAGTCCTCCTCTCCTACTGCTTATATTTACTGATGTAACTGATTGCTGTATTGTACCAATACAGTAAACGAGATGGCTGAAATACTTGAATTAAAAATTCTCTCCTAAAAAATGAGAGAGCTGGGAGTTAGTTTAACCCCATTTTTTTCTGTAAACATTTTTATTGACACAACTAAAGGGATGGGTAATCGGAACACAGAGGTGGAAATGAAATGCCAGAAGGTTTTCAACCTGTGTTGCCAAAGCCAGCAGTTACGTAATGGCGTTCTTATAAATGTTGTTAACAGTCCTAGCACATAATGAGTATAGTGGTATTCTGTTGAGTCAGAGTTGGATTTCTGATGAAGGTTCACCCCCTACATTTACTGGGAGGTTCTGCAGTTCTTTTAGTTTTTGCCTTAAGACCATGTAGTCTCATTTGTGTGATGCAGAAATGGCCATCCCATTCTCCATGTACTCCTCACATACCTCTCTTCCTCCCTTGTATTTAAAACTACTCAGGCATTTTTGCTTTTCAACACGTTTCTTGTAGAAATGTCACACCACCTCGAACCACTTTCTGCAGTTTCAGATTTACCCGTTTAACAGCTCTCTGTAAGTCTTGGGTTTGCATCTCTCTTTTGGTACTTAGAGAGTTTCCTTTGCCAGAAGAATTCTAAAATAGAAAGGGGAGATTGGTAGGAAGCAGAGAAAGGGAATCTGGTTTGAGTGTTCCAAGGTCTAAGAAAAGGCTAAAGAAAAGGCTATGGGTCAAGCTTATTGGATATGCAAGAACTAAAACCGTAATGTTTTATATTGTTGTTTGCAGTTATTTGGGTTTTGGACTAAAAGCTGCCAGACTAGCAACACTTGGAGCTTTGGATATGGAAGGTATGTCAAGATGATGAAACACTGAAGATTTTTGGAGAGATGAATAGGCTTAGTCTCGTGTCAGCAGCCCATTTCCCGTGACTTCACTTCTGTGACTCATGCTTTTGTTTTCCCTAATATAGACCTGTCCAGAAACCGAGGCTACCCCTTGTTAAGGATAGCAGAATCCAGTGACTATAGGACCTAAGGGATTCCTGCACTCCTGGTGGCCTCCTGCAAGGCTACTGCTTTTTCCTGTTTCCAGGTGCAGTCAGCAGTGAGACTGAGCACAAATTCCAGACAGGCACATGCGTGAACATACGAACAGGGCGAGCCACAAACACTTGCGCAGCTTTACAGGCATCCACATAAACACAAACAGCATGAATAGATCTTGCTCGTAAGGATCGCTGCTTAGTGGAAAACCCCCTTTCCAGGTCTCTCTGGTATCTGGCTGGCCCCGTGGGCCCCCTTAGGTCTCCCATTGTATTTGCTGACTAGTCTGGCTTGAAGTTCACTAGCTTATCACTCAATCACTCAACTGACGTGCATACTCAGCATTCACAGATCTTTCCAGTTTCTGATCCAGAACTTAAGTCTTTCCAGTATCCATGCCCAGACCCTAGGCCACTTCTCCAGTCTCTGGCCAGGACTCAGCATCTTTCCAGATTCTGGCTTCTTGCTTGCCAGCTAGTCTGACATATGTCCACTACTGGAACAAATTGACAGTCACACCAAAACTAGTTGGGAATATATTTTTATAGAAGAAGATAGGACAGACTGTGGCGATAAGGCACAGGCCTCAGCCAGACAGTAATTACTAACCAGCAGCCTGCTTATGTGCAATTGGCCCCTCCTTTTTATTCCCCCCTCCTTTCCATGTTGTCACACTTGCTCCTCCCTGATCTGCTTTGATCCCTCCCTTTGCCCACCTTTGATCCTTCCCCTAAACATCCTGTAGTTAATTTTGTACAGTCAATTCTCCTCAAACATTTCCATAATAGGTTTGTTTTTTTCCTATGAGGCCTGTGTGGGCCTTGATAATTATGTTTTCTTCTTATTTGGTTACAAAATCTTTGGTTGAACCGGAAAGGTTACACTGAATGGTTCCTTGTAGCGGCCACTGATCAGTGTTGTAGGAGTTTTGGTCTTTGTTACTGTCTCAGTCATCTGCTGTTTGTTAGGGTTTTTTGTATCTGTGTGTTAAAATTTACTACCTCTCTTGTTTCTTGTCTTCTATATGGAATAGCAATTAGCCAGATATCCTTCTACCATTTATCTCCCACTAACAAATGACAAGTCCGGCTGCTCTGCAGCTTGCAGGACAGAGTGGGCACAACTTTCCAGGCTGAAACTACTCTTTAATTCATAATTCACGATCCATCAATTCAGATTTCCTTAACTTTTGCTTAAAGACCTGAGTGAAAGCTTTCAGCCTGTTCTATCCTAGTTCTGCATATTGGTCAACAACTGTGTTAAATTTGAATCTTTCTGCCCTCTGGTTTCATTCCAGTTGTAGATGGACAAATGTTCCGCAGTTCTTGCTTGCCAAAGCAGTTGGAGGCAGAGTGGCACTTTGGAGGAGTGAAATACCAGTATGGTGGCAACAAAGAAGGTAAGCTAAGGAGTCTTGTTGCTTCTTTTAGGATAACTCTCATCTTCAGAGTCTTTGCAAACACCGCATAGTTGCTTTGGATTATGAAGGATACCTGTCCAATCATAGATATAAACTTTGATGTGGCCTTCTCCTGACAGAGCCAAAGAAAAATCTGGAATGATAAGAATAGCTGGCTTGCACAGGCTGTGATCTCTTATTACAAATTTAGAGTTACTTGTGCAAATAGGATAGTACTTTCTGGGGCTTTGAGCTAAATACAAAAACCCTGGCTGTGTTAAGGTACAATAACAAGCGTATCTTGCTTGGGGAATTATTCTTAACTTCTTACTGTCCCTAATGGTGGAGACAGAAGATGAAGTTGCTACCATCAGTGACTAGAAGAGACCCCTTAAGTGATTGACATTGCTTTGCTTTACAATGGGGAACATGAGAGCTGAGTTGCAGATCACAGATGTGAAGTGGAGTCATAAAATTACAGTATGATGTGTAGGGAAAGTAAATTTTTATCTAGTAGGGGATATCAAATGTAAATGAAGTTCTGTTGACCACAAAATATAAGTGGGAGCCTTGCCATGTATGGAGGGAGCTTTTTGTGCACCTGCACTAGTCTGCTTACTGCACCTTTCAGAGGTTACTATGATCTTCTCTAATGAGTACCACTTGATGGTCCTTTCTGCATCCAGGTTCTATGCTGCACTACAGAAAGGATACCTAAAGTCTTTTCACCTCTTTTGATTCTTTAATCTCTGCTTCTTCGTTTTAATCCTGTTGTCACTGATTCTTCCACGTCCTGATACTTCTCTTTGGCTTACCCTGTTTGGCTTACTGCTGTCTGTGTTTGTCCTGACAGGAGAAACGGGATTCAAGCCTTGCTACCTGGAAGTACTCAAGGTCGTCAAAGGGAAACTGCACCAACCAGATGAGATTCGTGGAAGCTCCTTCTACGCTTTCTCCTATTACTATGATCGAGCTGTTGACACCAACCTGATTGGTAAATTGGCTTGGGGTAATGTGTGAGCATACCTACCAAACATAGACAGAAGAACACTGGAGGCTGGATCTATGGGGAGCAGGGAAAAGGAAAGGTATTCAGAAAAACGAAACGTACAAGACACCTTCAGGGAATGGATATGTATCCCTCAGCGCAGTTTGTTGTTCAGAGTTCAGCAGATGAGACTTGTGCTCTGAGATCCAGTTATACTTGCAGCTCTGTCCTCTGTAACCAGCAGACCTTCCTCCCAGCCCAACCTCACTGAGTTACATTCCAAGGTCAATTTAAGTTTAGAACTCAAATGCTTTCAAGTCTGTGATGGTGTCTTCTCACCTCTTCCTTTTTAGATTATGAAGAGGGAGGAGTTTTGGAAGTGAGAGATTTTGAAAGAAAAGCCAAAGAAGGTAATTGTCATGAGATCTGGGAAGCTGGTGGGAAGGAGAAATCAATAAAAATATAAATATCTATATGCAGTGCATAATGTTTAACAAAAAATATATATATATACATATATATATATAACCACTATTCCACTTATACCTCCCTGTCCTGTGACCCATCTTTTATTAGTCAATATCTGTAACCATTGTAGGAGACAGCACTGAAGAACAGTGAGGGGGACAAAAAGTGTTAGCTACTTCACATTCCTGTTCGGGGAGGGGCGGGGGGGGGTGCTTTTTAGTTCATAACTATCAGCACAAAAGAAACTGAACTTGCTGTATTGTAATCAAGACCTTCTGCCAAACTGCAGGTCTCTGAATTTAGGAGAACACTGACTTTTGTTAATCTGTCACTTTAAATTCTTTTTAATTTCTAACAAAATGGAGAGAGGGAGAGAGAGAACAAGAGAGTACAGGTCATTTAAGAATGGTTTCTGCATTCCCTTCCTTGCCTGTCTCTGACTCTCTTTTCCTAAATAGTTGTTCTAGTTTTGTGTCTTCTCTTGAGAAAAGATGATCTCCCACCTTCCTGAAACTTGAATTCAGCGTTTACAAAGCTAGTGGGATTTTTGCTGAAGTTGTCTATCCAAAATTCAGTGCTGTGCTCCTGATGGCTAAAAGTTAGCTTAAAGAACAGTCGTTACCTCTGAAGGTTGATCATCCTGATGATGATTAGTAGATCATATTTGTCATCAGAAGATGCTTAGTTATGGTTTGAGGCTGAGCTCTTCTAAAATATTGAAGTGATGTAGGACCTAAATCCCAATGATTTTTTCAGTTAAATTTGATCTCCCAAGTAACTCAGATGGTTTTGAATAGGGGAATTTGGTGCTAAGGTTTGAGGGATTTTTTTCCCCCTTAGATGCTCAGAGAGTTTATTTCCAAAGGTTCAGCTAAGCTGTATCTAACTTGAACACATTCAAGTTGATTACAATTAGTAATTGACTCAAAGCATACCCTTTAGGGACTGGGTGAGCTTTGTTCATAGTTTTTCTAGATTAGCACACCTATGCAAGCATGTTATTCTCAAGCATGACCTTGAAAATGAGACTTTCTGAGAACACATTAAACTAGATCTGAATTTTTGATTGACTTGCTGAAATGAGATATGATAGCTGTTTGCTAGACTAATCCATTTTACAGCATAAAGGCATATATTTAGCTTTAGAACATTAAGAGATCAAGCCTGTGATCCTAAATTAACGCTCCTTTCTCACTCCTATAGTAGGAAGCTGCTGCTTAACAGTTTCCAAAAAGAAATGAACTATGCTGTTGATCCTTGTAGAACAAGGCAGTAACAGTAGGTCTGGAAGATGATGCTCAGTATAAATCCATTTCCTAGTCACTAACCTTTACTGTGGAATCTTGACTTAGCTACAGCAAGTGAGTGGTTGTTTGGGCAATACGCTCTTACATGCTTGGACTTGTGTGGTTCTAGTGTTGGATGGTCTAGTGTGGATGCTGTGTTCTTGGAAAAATAAGTAATATTTTTCGTGCCAGTTATCAGTTGAATAGAGGTTCAGACATCAACAGAGCTATGTGGATTATGTTGTTGTAATAAAAGGCGTTCTTAGAATGGGGTTAAAAGAAATTAAAAGTACTATATAGTTGACTCTCCACCTTTAAAGAACAGATGTGTAGTTATATGTACCCACTAATCAAAGTGGGAGGCTTGTGTTTAGTAGGTTTTGGCTTGAGGTTGATTCAAATATATAATTTAGACAGAAGTTCCTTTATTTTGATGAGTTACTTTTTTCTTCCCCCCTTCACCCCCCCTGCCCTTCCTTCTGTAGTCTGTGATAACATGGAGAGGTACAACTCAGCCAGTCCTTTCCTGTGCATGGATCTCGCGTACATCACTGCTTTACTAAAAGAAGGTTTTGGATTTAGGGACAGCACACTCTTACAGGTAAGAAAAACAGTTAAACCCCAAAGCTGGCTTCGCAGTTTCTCTATCAACCAAGGTGCACTGGTTCATTTTTCTGGCCTACTAGCTACCAAGGTGTTTCATAGTGGTTGCATGTAATTGCTGTGATCTGTGGCAACCTGCGGATCTAGAGAACTGTTGGAAATGACTGACTTTTCTTCCCTTATAGTTAACAAAGAAAGTGAACAACATAGAGACAAGCTGGACTTTGGGTGCTACTTTTCACTTACTGCAGTCTCTGGGGATAACCTATTGAGCTCTGACACTCCTGTCAGAGTGAAAGGCGGAGAAAGAAAATTGAAATCTTCAGGTACATTGCTCAGCTGGAGTCAGTCACAGAGCAGAATATGGACCAAAGCTGTAGAACAAATCTTCACCCAGGATTGACGTTTGCAAAATGAGAGCTGCCACGGTATGATTTATAATTGTGATTGCCATAAATGATCCAGAAGCTGCCTTCTGAAAGTCAAAAGGCCTGAACTCTTATCAGAGTATCTTAAAGTTGATTGTATGCAAGGGGCTCAGAGACAGCTTTCACCAGCACATTTGTATAGGCATCCCATTGCTAAAAGCACACAGTGCCTGGCATGTGGTGGTAGACTACAGACATTTGATTTTCTCTTCCCCTCCCTTTCATTTTAAACACACAGAACTAAAGTTTGTTCATGAGACCTTAAATATAGAAATTAAAGATGGCATCAACAGTCACTCAGAGAAAAGTGAGCTTCCCTAGATGCTGCCAGGCTTAGAGTTCAAAGTACTTGGCTGTTAGCTTAACTAATACATTACAAGAAGGCTCCAGTCTTTCAAGGGATCTGCGCTAAGCACGCCTTGGGCGTGGATTTCGGAAAGGTGTTGGGTTGTAACTTAACAACCGTTTCTTTAGGCAGCAGAAGTGTCTTAAGCAGAATATGTACCCCTGCTTTTCATGTCCCTACCATTTGTGCTGCCCATTAATTACACAAGTCTGTGCAGCCATACAGTACATCTGACTGCCAGAGCTGATAACTTGATCCATTTCATGTAGTCATAACGCACAGTTGTGCTGGCACAACAAAGTAGCAGTGCCAGATATTTCAACTCTGCTGCCAAAAGAAATGCTTGATACATTATACCCACAGGGAAATTAAGGGTGCAGTCAGATGAAATGGCTGATCTAATAGCTCACTTTGCCGTGAGAGGCAGTTTTGTTTCTCTTCTCACAGCGAGGTACTCCCCCAGCCTCCTTTCCTCTGATTCTGGTGCTCCTCAAGCCCTTCGGTGAACCAACTCATGACACAACACTTGAGTTAAATCAGCTCACCAAAGGGTCAAGGCCAGTGCTAGCATAAGAGAAAGAGGGCACTGCAAAGCCTGGGGGACCTTCTGCGGCAGTGAGCTGTTAGAACACCACAGCCCGTTTTGTCTGAATACACTCTAAGGTGGCGTTTTCCCATCTGGAAGCCTTACTTCATCCCTTACTGCTCTCTCCTTAGGAACCTCCTCTGGATACACAGCTGTGTTGAAACAGAGCATATTTTTTCACTTGCTTAATAGATGAGAAGAGGGAGTGAGAGGAATTAACATCAGAAACAGCACAGGAGAACAAAAGCAGAAGTAGCTCTGTTTTCTTCACATTAGCATTTGAAAGTTCAGTCCCTTAGTCTGTTTTAATTTGTAGAGCAAACTGTAAATTAAACTCCATTTCCCTTTAATTTAACGTAGTGGAGTTGGACCCATAGCAAAGTTAGGCAACAGTGTGCAGAGAAAGCCTGGCTGGAACATGCATAGCACATTGTATGCAGCCATGCATTGCTCTGGGCCTATTTTTAATATATACAGCAGGGCTGTAGAAACAGGGCATCCAAGGAAAGGGTTGCAACTGTTTAGCATTCTTACCCAAGCCCAGGACTTCTGGCAGGATAGCATGAAGCTATTTGAATAATATTTTAGAGTGACCCTTTCCATCCGTTTTAAAGCTAATACATAAAAGCAATGAGAGAGCAATGTTTTAAATAAGGCATCTTGTCAGACAGGATTTTATTTTTCTTGTATGGTCAGCTGTAGAGAAGAGCAAGATGCCTAGAATACTTTGAGGCTCCAAGTCCAGTCCTTACATTGTCCTGATTAGAAACCACTGTCAAGATAGTTTTTCCACCCCATGAAATAGTTGGTAGCGAGCTTATCAGTTTGCTCATATTTAGCAAAAAATTAATACCTTCTATTCAACATGGAACATTAACTTACAGATGAATTTGCCCCGATGTTAAGCACAGAGAGCTAGAGCTGTTACCGCTCACATGACTAAATGAAGCTTTAATTTGCAGATCTCTTGCAATGAACACTTTGTTGCTGTCAGGTATTTGCACTAATCCATATTATATAACACACCTCTCATTTCTGTAAAACTCAAAGCTACCCAAACACTGTCTTCTCTCCAAACTGGATTTGAAAACAACTGGGAGTTCCCAGCAAGGAGAGGAAATAGTGCGCTCATGCCCAAAGTAATCTTGCCAAGCAATCTGAAGACTTAAAAGTTGCCTTACTGTGACTGTTAGTCCATTTCCTGTAGTGTTTGTGTGGCTTATTAAACTACCCCCCCTTCTCATATTTCAGATTTTATAGGGCTAAGGTGCAACACATGTTTTTGAACAAGTTCAGTCAGCAACAGGATTGCAAGGGAAGGGCATGGCACTACCTGCACTTATCCCACCTCTGACATGTTCCTGCAAATGCGGGTTGTTTCTTTGAAAATAGTAACTGAGCATCCTACCTTTATTCCTCCTTACCAGCGTTTGTCTTGAGGTTACTGTTGATAATTTCTTCTGTGCCACATCAAACTTTCCTTCCTCACTAGGAGCTTCTATTGGAGCATGAAGGAAAGCAGTTGCGGAGTCCAGCCTGAGGTTGGCCTCTTCTCCACCACAAAACCTTTCTTATTGCCCTGCCTGGTATCTGGCAAAATTTAGTATGTGGGCTGGTCTCCACAACAAGGTTTCTGCAAAGGTATTCATTTTTTGTTGAGTGAACAATTGTATTCTGCTTTGTATTTTGAGAGAATACAAGTAGGATGCAGTGGTAAATAGCCAAGCTGTATTACTCCTGAGAACTAGCTAATTTAATAATCTAAAAGCCTTCTTTCGGTCTGAGCCAGTGCTATGACAAATTCTCTTACTTGATCTTGGGGCTAAGAGCCATAAGCAGTGAGGCTGTATTTGAAACGGGAGGAAAGGTTGTATGTAAGGGACAAGCAGCAGCACCGTATCTGCCAACTGAATATACACTAGCCCTGAAGAATACTTAAGGGTTTGTTTTTGTCTGAAGGAAGGATGGACTAGAACAAGACATGCAGAGCAAGCTTCTTTTCTGTGTTCTTTGCCTCAGACTCTGGAACTGCAAATGCTAGGTGGCAGCATCTGCTTTCCTGTACCAAAGTTGCATTAAATTTGAATGCTCAGGGCCTTCATTTTATCAGTGGCACAATTCATTAACTGAAGCATAACTGCTGCTCTCAATCAGGGGCCTGATCTGCAGTCAGAGAAAGAAAAACTCAACTTGAAGGTTTCTTTTGCAAGAAACTGTAGAACTGAGCCCCTACTGTTTACATCTGAATTACCCATGGTGCGTTGGGGAACTAGAGAAGCCAGTCAAGTCCTCACACTTACCTAGTGCAATGAGATTATTTATTAGCTTAATTAAAGATTAGCAGCTTTGTAAGAGAAAAGTTCTACCTGCATCATTGTGTGGGGGGTTTTGGTTTTTTGTTTTAATCTCCTTTTCTGTAATGTCTCTTAGCCAGTCACTAACAGGAACTGCTTAATGTGAGTGACTGAAGACGCACAAGACAGTCTTTCACTCTGAAACTTGTATTTAATTCTTCCTTGTAATGTTAATTCCTGATACTGGTTAGCTGTACATGTAAGTCTTGCCCATTAGCATTACTCAATGTTGAGAGACTCAAATGTCTAATGCAGGAGGCTGGTGTTTGGAACCTAAGACAGAATTTCTTGAATGTCTATTTTGGTAATTAAAGCATTTTTAACATTATTCAAGACGGTGTGGTGAAGTTTTCTTTCCTATGTTAGTGTTGTCTTGCATCTCTTTTGTAGTATTGGAGAACCCTTAGGACCGGCCACTTCCCCAAGAAACACTCCCTATGAAAGTACCAAGAGCATGGCAGGGAAGAGGGCACAGGAAACAGAGACAGAACAGAGCTTCAAAAAATAATCTGATATCCTGTGTTGACTCTCTTCTGCTGTAACCTATCCCTCCCTTCTGAGTCCAGGAAGTGGTCAGAAGCCAGAAGTGATGTTAATAGCTTCAGAAATCACGTCAGGGAACACTGAAAATAATTAAGACGCAAAAGACAGTTCAATATCTGAAGACGTTATGGTACCATAGGAAGAAAACCCACATCCTCTTGAGAAGAGCAAGCAGATGAGACAGAACTTCTGTATAAACCAGTGGATGGTGCAAAACACAGCTCACTCCACACTTTTATTGTTAAATTAAAATAACACCTTTCAGAGATTTAAGTCAGTCATAGTCCTTTTAAGGGTAATGCATTCACTGACAAGCTGCAGTTCCAAGTTGACAGCAAATCACTTACTGGCAAAAGCCACGATTTGTTCCTAAAAAGGCAGAGGAGAAAAATAATTTGTAAACTAATAATAAACATAACTGCTTTCTAGAATGTATCGTTTCTTTCCCCTTCCCATATGGGCAACAGTTCTTTCTCAGCCTTTTTAATCAGACGCAGAGCAACTATCCCTCTATACTACTAAGTTAAAGAAGTCACAGCATTCCTTTCTCTTTCCTGAGCTGCATAAAACAGAGGGGTTGCTGACAGGTTCTGTGCTCACAAGAGAGTTCTTCATTTGTTTTTTTGCTTTGAACAGAGAAATAGGAAAAAATACTGAGCACTGAAGCAGCAGCATACTGCTCTCTTTTAGTACAACTAATAGACACCTTTCCAGTGGCAGCTACTGTACTCTGAGAAATTACTGCTCTTCCATTCATCTGGTATCTTACCGTGACATAACTCAAGGAAAACATGCCACCTGCATCTAATACAAAAAAGGTCACTTGACTGGGGGAATAAAACAGTCAAATCCAGAACTGACGAATCTAACTTAAGCCACCTGCTCTCAAAACTTGCAGGCACCCTCAGTGAACACCATGAAATCACAATTAGGTCAAGGCTTTGTGGAAATTAGGCAGCAAGGTTGCACACAGAAAAATAATTTGTGTTTAAGATTGAACCTCCTTGCCAATGCCTGGTAACTTTCATGAGCCTTGCACTTCAGCCAAGAGAGAACAATTTAGCAAGGCAAAGAGCATAGAAACAGATACTGATTTCAGCTGCACGCCAGATCTGTCAAGTCACCTAATGTCTTGTTCTTCACTGTTTTTTCATAGAGCTGCTTTTTCATAGTGCATTTCTGAAATGCACTTCGAGAGTCCAGGTTTTCGCTCCACAGCAAAATAAAGCCCAAGACTTCTAACGAGAGACTACCTCTCCCCAAGACACATGAAGGTAGTGCCTTAGCTTGAACAGAGGTAAACAATCTCTTTCTAGTCCCTGTTCTTCACGTATGCTAGTTAATGGAGTAAGGCTCTCTCCATTTCTCCTGCTGAAGTGTTTCAACTGCATACAAATAAACATTTTGCGAGCCGGAAAGAGAGGGGAGGAAAAAAAAGGCAGTTACTATCAATCAGGATACAGAGAACAGACACTCAGATCCCAAGCCTCTCTCCCTGCTGCAGGAGAAACCCGTAACTACTGAGCCATCAGTTATTTAGGAATTCCTCAGGCTCATTCTGGACACAAAACCTCAGTTTGAACAAGTTAACATTTTCCAACCAAGATGTTTCATTTAAAAAACCCTCATCAGTTTGTGGAAGTTTAAAGAGTAATTTTGAAATTTTTGTATGGCCCTCACTAATGTAAGGCTTACTTTGAGAGGAGGCAGGGCATTTGTTGCTTGCAATCCCCATGTCCTCAGCAACACCAAGGGAGCCAGCCTTGTGGAGTAAAGCCTCTTTAACACATCAATAGCAGCTATCAAAGAGACATTATGCCTCTGACGTTCTGTCTCAAATGTTAAGAGATGTTTTAAGGAGCCTAGAAAAGATAAATATCCATATTAAAATTAAATTGCCACAAACAATTGTGCATCTCATCTATATAGCTGTCTCCACAGACATCTGAAAACACAGAAAGAGAACAGAAAAATGGTTCATCTTAGCAAAGATGTCAGTCAGCCAGCCAGCCTACCTTCATCTCACCCCTTTACCATCCAGCAGAACTTTTTTTTTTTTTTTTTTTTTTAAAGCAGCTTTGAGATTTTTGGGATGGAAACTGCATGCAAGAATCTAACTGTCCACAACGAATGGACCTCAGAACAGTTTTGCTTCAAAGGTGCTTGTGCCATTCAGACACAAGATGGCAGCATGCTTAACCTATCTAAGGCTCAAACAGAAATAACCCTTGCACTGATGTTAGCAGCGAAGGCCTGTAAGACTAATGATCTTATTGCCGCTTCATTGTCTTGGATCCTTACCCAGATCTTTCCCACTGAAGGCTGCTGCACTGAGGTGGTGTGCTAAACATGCAATATCACCAAAGCCCAGGTTTACACCTTGTCCTGCAAGTGGGTGGACTCTATGCGCTGCATCCCTAGAGCAAGAGAAGACAAATTTATATCCCTTTTTTTGAAGAAAGCCATAACGGTCCTTAGTTTCCTCCTCTGACAAGCCCCTGAAGGGATCAGTACAGCACTTCTCACGTCTTTGCAATAAACACCACCTTACAACATTGTATACGTTTTCTCCAGTACCTCTTGCATGCTACACTGAACTACCTGACTGCCTCTCCAGTTGTAAGAAGCAAGATAAAAAGGGAGATAACAAAAAGCAGCCCTGAAAGGAATAGTTTTCAAGAGGTGACTCGCTAAAGTCTTCTGTCAGATCAGGCATGGAGCAGGCCTTGATATTTTTTCTAAGTGACATTGGCACAACAGGAAGAATATCATCAGCATATTTCATAAACACAAAATGGGATATTGAAAAGATTATATTTTGTGCTTATCTGTAAAGAACAAAGCCAGACACACTGATAAGGGAGTCAAAGTTAGAGAAACAAGGTGAAATTTGAGCTTGAAATTAAGATCATGCACTTGACCATTAACAAGACATAAAGCAGTGGCTAACAAGTTGGAAACAAAAGAAGTATCTGAGGTATAAGATGACATCCAAGGACTGCTATAAGCTACCAGTGTACTACAGCTATGGGATGAAAAAGAAAAAAAAAAAAGCACATGCAACCTTAGAATGTAAAAGATGAGGTATTTTCCCTTCTCTGTAGACCATTGTACAAGAGCCTATGACATCCCATTTGGAATAATCTGTAAATTTTGTCATTTGTGTTCAAGAAAAGTAAGTTCAAAACTCAAACTGATAGGGAGAATGGCTTCTATGATGTTTGGAGAAGTAAGTTCCATCATGAGGTTGTTCTACTGCACTGAAAAATCCAGAAAGGGAAAATTATTACCTCCCAAATTACATCAAAAGCACATACAAGGGACAGAGAGCTACGCAGACAACAGGACTTTGTTCACACGAGCAAATGATATAAATTGGTCCTGGATAAAGTCACACTGAAATCAGGAATGCATGTCTAACCATCTAATTTGTTAAATGGGAAAAGAAATGCAACTAGCTACAGCGCCAGAGGCGCTATGCTAACATCCTACCTGCGCCACCCACTCACACAAAGGCTACATGGGAGACCTTACCCGATAAGGGCCACACGGTGCTGGACATACTCTGTTGCATGCCCCATTCCAAGAGGGAACATGGCTCGGCTCTCGGGATCTACTTTGGCAACACTTGGGGGCAGCTGACGGACTCCAGTCCCCGAAGGCCTCAGGAGTGAAATAGCAGATCGAAACATGGCCCCGGCAGCGTCAATGAAATCAGTGTGGTTTGCGTTGCTCCACTGAGGCCAAAAAAAGCAAGCTTTAGATTTTACCCCAAACTGGACATACAGAAGAATTTGAGCTCGCTCCAAATACTGAATTTTAACCGCTCACATATTAGAAGGAATCGTCTTCAACACTTCAGGACATATAAGCCTCCAACCAAGAAAAGCCTACCCTTCCCATCTTTTGGAAAGTTAGCTCAGTTCCTACTGTGACTTTCAGAACTAAATTCAGTTATAAAGGATCATCCTTTCTTTGCTAAGTGCATTTCTAATATCACCCTCTCCATAGGAAGGAACTTAAGAATCCACCTCTCCCTTTGCTATTCTTTAAGTTGTAGGATTCTATCATATTTCTCACAATTGCAAAGTTGGCCTCCTATCTACGAGGCTGATACTCACAAAGGCAGAGTTGATGCTATCGACAAAACTTTCCTCATCCATAGTGAGAAGTTCTGATGCATGTTCATGTGATGTAGACCAAACCAAAGAGCTGGCAGTGTCAGAGAGCTAGTTAAGAAAACCTCAGGGGTCAGGATCAAGAGAAAAAGAAACAAAAACCCCAATCAATGCAAGAATTTCCCCAATCCCCTCCCCACAGCAATCCATCCGCATGTTACTTTTCCAGCACACATTGCTACAAGTGGGAAACACAAAGGGCAAAGTGAGAGGGCGGGAGGAGAAAACAAAAGCTATAAATGAAAAGTTTAAGGCAGAGAGACAAACTCTTAACAGTCAGGACCAACATAGCAAGGCATAGACAGAAGTAAAGTTACTAGAAAAGAACAGACTGAAAGGTGAAAAACACAGAGGTCACTAAGCACCTTACCGGGAGAAGTGCAATTGGCCCTGTGGGAAGGAACCTCTGCCATGCTACGTTATTGTCTGTGGCCTGTAGTGCAAAGAAGCAAGGAGACAGTTAAGAACTAGACATCTGGTGTCCTCTGTTTCAGCTGTTCTGCTGTTTACAGAAGAGCCAGTTTGCAGAATCTCACCTCAGACAAATGAAGAGTAGCCACCACAGCTGACTGGTCATACCGATGCTCAATGTTCTGAATTTCAGCTTCTTTCCGGACAACAGAGTTATGACCATCTGCACCAATCTGCAAAACAAAGAGATAAAAGGCTATTTCATCAACTGATCCTAAAAAAGCCAGTACTACAGGCCACAAACCCCATTCTGCACGTAGACTTTTTTTTTTTGTTTGTTCCAAAGCAAAAAAAAAAAAAGAAAATGACTCCCCAGAAACGAGAACACATGGCCCTTTCTGCTCTTGTCCAATTCAGTGCAGTCTTCCTGCATCAGGTTCAGAGAACACTACGCACTGTGCGTCTCTTAGCGTCTCTGACAGAGTTAGCCACTCACCTCGCTTAAGCCCTCCACGTGGGTGGAGCGGCACACACGGAATCAGAACCAAATCCAGTAGAAAGGACTTGGGCAAGAGATGGTGCCTGATCAACAGAAATAAAAAGTTTAGTTACCAGCAGTTTGGTCTGAAGTCTGCGTCCATCAGCTAACTCAATTTGGACCCAAGGGCTTGTGTCACAGCTGTGATAGGAAAGGGGCCAGGTATACCCGACTGCTCTGCTCCCGTAGAAAACCTCCACCCGGTCTGATGGGAACACAAAGTACCACAGTCACAGCATGATACAGTCATAAAAAAAAAGGAGATATCACTGTAACAGCAAAGGGCTAGACACGTCTTAATGGCATACTAATAGCTGACCCTGCATATTACAGGACACCCAGAAAGAATAGATCTGGCCAACCCTTCGCCACTCCAAAGGCTGCTCTGGATAGAAAGCTACAGATCCTTTCATTACATCTACATTTTGGTGGACTATGTTCTGGAGAAGCACACAGGCTACACAGCTTGAAGACAGTCCCATACAGAGGTTAGATTTCCTCCCTCCCCACCCCATTCAAGAAGCTGCCTAGATCTCAGTTATTTGTTAGATGAATTTTCTTTCCTCCTCTCATAACTTGGCATACCCAGCAGAAGGCAAGCCACTGAAAGCTCTCTGCAGGAAATAAAGTATTAAAGAAGTTTTGCACTACCTGCTACTGCATCTAACTGTTTTGTGAGAGCAGACATAATGACATCATTCTCCACTATGTAACCCATGTCATCTAAGTTGTCTTTCTCAAAAATGATCATGGCTTCCGAACAAGCATCCCACACCTACAAAGAAAAAATACAGTAAATGAAGCTATACGGTAGATAAGTGCTGTTTCTTTCAGGGATATCAAAGAACTCATCATAACAGCAAAAGAGACCAGGCAATCTAGAAATACAGAACTAGAGAAAATGTCCCGGATTACTGTCCATTCCCAGCTATTTAGGCACATCACATAGTTCCTTTCATAGAATGATCTATATCCATCTCAAAAACTAATTGTAAAGATAAAAAGAAAGTCTTTCCTTCCTACTTGCTGTTACATAATTAACACACAATGCTACCCTAACACCTTTACCTTTATTTTGTTTTTTCCTGATTAGTTCCCCTGTCTCAATATCTACAGTTTCCATTAGGAATCAAGCTTTCAGTCTCTAACATCAAGACTTTGCGAACACGTATTCCTGAGAAGGCTGCCCCAACAAAACAAGTAACAGGAATCATTAAGAGTATGACCTGCCCTTTGTCAAAGACCTTTGCCAAAGTAATCAGCTTTGGATCGTTAGTCTAAATATTGCTGAGAATGCAAATTAGATAGACACACAGCATATTTGTAGCCAGAATTAAGGCACCTGCATTCGTCGAAATGATTTGAGTCTCAGACTGCAGACATGATCCCAGGCACCAAAACCTAAAAGAGAAAGAGGACAGAAGTGCATTGAGATACAGGTTCACCTGTGACATTGAGACCCAAAGAAAACTGAAGTTCACTCTGAGCTCTCTCCTTGACTATTAGCGGTTACTTCTTTCCAGCTTGCCTAGACTCAGCTTTCCCCATCCATGAGAGCGCTAGGTCTGCCTTGATACTTTTACAGCTCCAGCATCACATTATTTTGATGTTAACACAAAACCAGTAGAAAAGACAAGCCAGGTGTCCAGGAGTGCTGTGACATGTGCAGCCAGTTCTCATTGTCCTATCAGTTGGCAATAAAATAGAAGATGAAATTCACGGCTGTCATTGTTCTGAACTTTTCTTTCTCCAAAAGGAATTAAGGTTGAAATCTGCCTTTGAAAAGAAAATCATCCAGGAAAAATGAGTTACCAGATCACAGAATATTAAGGACATGGAAAAACACATACCCATTTTGTGAACAGAGCATTCCGGATGCTGTAGAGAACAGCTTAGGACCTTAGGCCTAATGTAATAAACACGTATGCAACAAATCAGAGTAAGATACCATGAACATGGATCCCTATTCACTACAGAAGCCTGATTTAATTACCTCAATTCAGCATGTACAATACTAAAAGAAAACACCAAACAATTTTGGCCCATTTAGGATAAGGCAGCACATACCCAAAGGGGCCTTATTTAACCAAAACAAAACCAGCTCAAGTTTGCAAATAAAAATGCAAAGAAATTATACTTACTGCTTAGGAGGGTTGCTGAACCTGGGGAGATGGAACTGACCCTGTTACTGTGACTATCTGGCAAGCGGCCATACTCTTTCCTAGGACCAGCCTCCAGTAAAGCAATTTTCTTATCATGGAAGTGGATATCATGTCCTAAAATAAGCAAATATATGTTTTGCTACAACATTCCTCCCAAAAACCTCATTTCTTCATTCTTGTATCAAGAAGTCCAATGCATTTTTGTAATGCGACAGTGTAAATGCAAACCTTTATAAAGGCAGGCATTTGCAATATCGGTTTTGACTAGGCAGGTAAAATGTAGCATTTTGGAAGTTTATGATTACAGTCCTGCTACTGAGGCTGAAAACTCTTATGCAGTTAAAGCAAGGATTAAACTTTTATTTGCATGACTTTTATATTTTTGTACATATTTGGGCATATTTTGGTATGGAAGCATACATAATGAATGAATACTGCAAAACTTACTCCAAGCTTAGATCACTTTTTAACGGGTTTAAATATATATTCACTAATTAGAAGAAGAGGTTAAAAGAAAAGCTCTCGTTTTTACTACTATAACATTTATCAACTATATTAGTGTTATTTTTATCCTTATATTTTGATAGCGGAACGCCACACATTGAAATTATGTATCAGGGACTTAAGGGAGAACATATTTGATAGAAATGCTGCAGGCAGTCTAGAGAATTCAATGTTATGGCTAGATTAAAAAAGAGGACAAAGAGGATAAGGCTCATTGGGACGATGAGGCATACAAACAGCTTTAAGTCAAGCTTGGAGCACTGCCACGAGGAACAGGAAGTAAGAAAACTCCACAAACATAATGTTTGGGATCCCAAACATTAAGGTTTCTAAGTGGTTACCACAGTTTCTCATACCGCCGCCAGCAGGGATCAGAATTAATTTATAAATTAATTTATACATGTATAGAAGTATTCCCACATCCAGCACCCTGAAACGTGGGGTTTGGAGGGAGGCTCCTGCTGAAGCACCCGGAAGCCTTCTGCACAACCGCTGAAGCGGCCAGCGGCGCACAAGAGCCGCAGCGCGACCAACTCCCGAAACCCGGCGCAGGGGAGTGGAGCCCCGAGCGCCCGGGAGCGCCCCGCGCCGGCGTCCTGGCGGCCAGCGCCCGGCATCGCGCTCCGGGCCGCCGCCGCCGGGGGCACCTGCGGAGCGGGCGGGAGGCGCGGCCCAGCGCGGCGCGACGAAGGTCGCGGCCTTACCCAGCGCCGCGGCCATAGCGCTCCCGACCATGCCCCCGCCCGACACCACCACGTCGTAGAGCGGCGCGGCGGCGGCGGCGGCTCGGGCCGGGGCCCGCGGGCCGGCCCCCCCCGGGCGGAGCCGCAGCCGCCCCCGCAGAGGGGACAGCAGCCCCCGGCCGCACCCGGCCGCCATCGCTGCGGAAGTGACGAGCCCGCCCGAACACCACCCGCCCCCGAACGGAAGCGACTCTAGGGAACCATGACAACGGCTACGCCGCTGGGGGCGGCTACCATGGCGACGCCGCTTCCGGGGAGCCAATGAGCGAGGGCCGGGGACCGCTCCGCCCCGGGGCCTGGTTGGCTGCTCAGGCCGTGAAGACAGGAGAGAGGGGCGGGGCCTGCCGCCGCGGCCCCGCGCTGAGGTGAGGGGCGTCGCGCCCGGGCGGGGCCGGTACCGGTGCCGAGAGGCGGCGCTGTCGGTCCCCCCCCCCCCCCCCCCCCCGGCAAACGGGCGCCACCGCGGCCGGGCCCGGGTCAGCAGCCGGCGGCTTTTCCCGAGGAGGCCTGAGAAATACGGGCGCAGGTGACGGAGGGCGAGAGGCGCGGCCGGTCGTGCGCGGCCCGTTGTGCCTGCGCGTCTGAGCCCGCCAGCGGGGCGTAAACCTCCCTGTACGTTATGTGCCACCTCCACCGGTAGCTGGAAATGGGGAAGGAGGTAGCCCAGGAGGGCTGCGGCTGTAACGTGCTCACAGGTGCAGGGAGTCACGGCTACGTTGCTGATCACCCAACTCTGATTTTCCAGGTGCTTCCACCTAGAGCTTCTCGGACCCAGAGGCAGATGAACCTGGGAACGACGGACTCCCTCGGCCCAAAAGGGGTGAACTTCAGCATCTTCTGAGATCCGGCAAGGAGCTGGGAGCTTCCTCAGCCTGTGCAATTGCTCAAGATGGAAAAGGGACAGTCTCTGTTAGAAGGGGATTTACAATCCTGGGCGCAGCTAGCAAACAACCACAAACTACCCCGAGAGGATGAGGACCTTGAAGATTTCTTCCAAGAATCAGTAATTCTACGTGACCAGTTGTATGATGCTCTCAGGTAAGATGTTTTTTGTTAAGGCACAGCACAATCCCATGGATTGTAGGATGTGGGGAACTTCTTCCCTGCTGGTCTGCTAGATGCAGAGCTGCTGCTTTCTCCCCATTCCCAGACTCAACTAGTAACAAGACTCAGTGTGAATTCCCAAAATGCACACACGTGTGCCTGTCTGCACACGTACAATCCCAACATGCTGGTCACAAATGTATTTGCACAGACAGGAAGGCAGTGCCTGAACAGGTGTCCACATAAACACAAACAGCATGCACATAAAACATGAACAATATAAATGGCCCAGTCCTGCTCATTAGCTAATCAGGCTTAAAATTCAATAGCAGATCACTCGCACGTGTCTCTCTAGTGCCTAGTCCTCAGACCACTGTCTCTCCAGTGTCTAGCCCTCAGACCTCTTATACTACTCACTGGTTAGTACAGCTTGCAGTTTGCTAGCAGATCACAGACATACACACACAGAAAATAGATAGAAATAGAGTTTAAGAAGAAGATAGGACAGAGTGCAGTGAACAGGCACAGGGCTTGACCAGGAGCCTGCTTATACACTGTCAGCCCCTTCTGTTCCTCCCTCCTCCCCATTTGCCTATGCTTGGACCTTCTTGGCCCACCTTGATCTCTCTGTTTCCCTGCATTTGATCCTTCCCTAAACATTGCATAATGTTTTACCCAGTCCCACAGTGAACCTCAGACATCCCATAAGAAGTTTACTCTTTACAATGAGATCCATGATAGTCTTGTTTATTATCAGTTACATAGTCTTCTTATCAGCTACAAAGTTTCTAGCTGAGGCTCTTCAAAGTTATGCTCAAGTGGTTCCTTGTAATGGCCCTTCCATCAGTGTCTTAGGAATTCTGGTGTTTGTTACTCTCTCCCTTATCTGCTGTTCATTAGGGTTTGTGCGTCTGTGTATTTGATTTATTGCCTCTTCTGTTTCTTGTCTTTGTATTTTATGTTGAATAGCCAGTAGTCAGATATCCTTACAGTTGGAACTTTCCATTTGACTTGTGACCTTTCTGGAAATAAAGAACTAGCAGCATAATAAATTGCATTCCAAAGCTAAGTAGGCATAACTGCTATTTTACACATGGAAAATAGAAAAGCACAAGCTATGCTCACAAACTTGGTAGCAAAGCAAAACGCAGAGATGGAGAACAATAAGGTCTAGGCCTGTCTTTTAACAGCTGACACTACAGTATATTTTTCTTGATCAACAGTGTCCCTCTTCTTTTCTTTCTGATTTCTAATAATTTCCGTTATTCCCCCTTGATAATGTCTCTATCTAGTTATACATCTGGTAACAAAAGACAGTCCAGTTCTTTGACTGACCTCACCTTGGACAGCACTTGGGATCAGCAAAAGCCTCACATGTTTCCTAAATCCTACTTGAGGCCAAAGAGCGCTTCATCTCCCTGGATCCCTTCCTTCACCATCCCTCAGCCCTTCAAAATGACACTGCGGGAAGCTCACAAAAAGTCCCAGCTGATGAAGTCATCTGTGTTTCTTGAACTAGACAAACAGAGGGACAAAAGGCAAAGCAAGGATGAAGCAGAATGTCAGAAGCAATTCCGGGCACAGCCTGTACCTGCCCATGTGTTTCTGCCTCTTTATCGGGAAATAATGGAACAGAGTGAGATTCGCAGGCAAATAGCAACTCAGAAAAGAAAGGAGCTGCTACTTTCAAGTCAGCGGCCCTTCAGTTTCCTGGAGAAGGAGGAGCAGAAGAAAGAAGCTATCAGACAAAAGTTCCTGGCTGCAGCAACCCCCAGTGAGAGCTCCAAACAGAAGCAAGTCAGTAGAAAAGTCCCTAAGTCTACACATGACTCGCTTCTTGGAGATAAACTCAAAGGTAAAAAGCCAAGGCTCTTCCTGTAAAATGAACTCCATGATTGTGCCTCACTGCCTCCATGCTGGGATGTAGGATCATGGGCTACATAATGTTACTTGGAGTATAAAGCCAATATCGTTACATCCTGTAGTCCAGTCTAGTGTATATCACTGGTCGTTGCATTTTGTCTACATACCTTTACAGTAGGGCTTCCTAAATTTAGTGATCCTGTATCACTCTCAGCAGTAGCAGTTTTGCACCACTCCCATGCACATGTGGGATCATTGAGCTGTTCAGACAGATTTGCATACCCCTTTGCTGCGATTCATGACAGTTTGGGAATCTTTCCTGAATTAGGGGATTAACAAATCCCAATTACTGAATTCCACATCTTCAATTAGATTAAAGGGACTTAGATGTTGCATGCACAGACAAAAATGAAGACAGATGTAGAGCCAGAGGTGTTCAAGGTCCATGCAGTATCTTGGAACTAATAATTTCACCCTCACCCAAATGATCTGTGCTGCACAAGACCCCTAGGAGAGAAATATTTCACGAGTCCAAATCAGGCAATTAGTTCATTGCAAGCAATAGTGCTATAGGCCAATCTCTCATGCCATCCTCTGATGTTTTCAGTTACCTTCCCATTCATTCTCCAGTTTCTCATTAGGTGCTAAAGTGAGGGAGAGGCAGTCAAGGAAATTTCCCTGATTTTCTTTTTCTTTCAGATGTCTTAAGCCCTCACAGTTATAAGTTTAAAGGATACAGACTTAACACTTGAATACAGCAGCTAAACCAGTTCCTGATAATTCTCATTGCTCTTCTCACCTCTTGCTTTTTTTACTGTTTCCTATTGTTTTCTTTTTCAGAAAACATTATGTTGCAATGTACTAACCTAAAGAGAAAGGTGAAAGAGAACAGACAAAGGACAAGCCATTGTTGTTTCCATCCCTATTGTATGAGAAGTGATGCAGAATGAACATTTCATACCTCAGTCAACACAAACTTATAAACAGACCCAAAAAAGCCTCATTTTCCAAGTAGCAGTATATATATAATTTTTTTTTTTCCTAAAAGCAAGGGAATAATAACTGTTTGTCTACATTTTTATAAACACGTAGTGTAGCACTGGAAAGTATGGAATTTATACCATATCTCAGAGAGACATTCTTTCTCTGGAAAATTTGTCACAAAAGTGACAAGACGAGATCCGTCCTCTACATCCTCATTACTTAAAATATTTTTCCAATATAGACAAACACTGCTGGATTCTACACAGAAAAGCCATTATCCATTACAAGTATATTTGAATAGCCTGTTTGGATCACATGGTCAATGTAATGACAAAGTCCAATATGAAAAGTAGAACCAGAATTAATATAACATTTCTGCAAGGCAAAGGGCAGAGTTACCTGGTATCCCTAAGAACAGGAATAGGTGAAGAAGGCCAGTTCAGTAACTTACTCTTTCATGAGAGAAAGAGATACCTGGTGATTAATGCCTCAGTAAGAGACACTACCATGGTTCTGGTTTCTTTGTAGGAATTTTTTTCTTCTGGGGGGGGGAGGGGGTGGAAGGTAGGGAAAGAGAACACAGGTTGTCTGGCCTCCTATATTAGCAGCTGATATCATAAAAAAAAGGGTTTAGAGTTGTGCATTGGCAGTTTCACAGCCTTTTACATCACTCATATTCTTCTTCTCATTGCTTTGATTTCGATCCATTAGAAGCTGAACTCTACAGAGAAATTCGTATTCAAATGAGAGCCAAGGATTTGCTGGAAAGCTCTGTAGCTCCTATTGATACTCGCAACTGTCAGAGGGAGCCTCAGTCCCGAACTGCCACTAAAACTAAGCAAGAGCGACTTGGCTTCTTGCAGGACAAAAGCTTCAGCTTCAAGCCAAGGATTAATCCAACAGTACCAGACTTTGAAGAACTTTACTGGGCCTTTCAGAGGGAAGCAATAAGGAGACGAGAAATCAGAGAGGCAACTCGTAATAAGCCATTCAAACTAAGAACATCCAATCTCCGCTGCAGGCAGAGGCAGGCTAATGAAAAGATAAAGGTGAGATGACTGGGTATTTCTGTGGTACGGTTCTCTCCGATCCAAATGGCAAGTTTCTAAAAATATAGCATTTTCAATGGATGGTTAACGTTCTTTAGTGGGACCTCTGCCTTTGTCTCGGGAGTACTACAGAATTCTAGGACAAACCAGACAACAAAATTTTACTCAAAGAAATGAACTATGAGAACTAGGGCGCAGCCCACCCTTCAATATTCCTAATCAAGTCTCCTTGCTTCTCTTCTGTAACCCCATCCCCATGTTAATCCCTACTGATGGAAGAGAGACGAATGTGCCCCAGCTGATCTCTTTCGTAGAAAAAGAACAGAGGAGATTGTATATTGTGAAAAAATAAACTGAATCAAACTCTTTCTTTCAGGATTCCCAGCAACTATCCAAGGTTTCAGCGCAAAAAAGTCATTCTCTGACTGGACTTTCCTCTCTTTCTTCCAATACTCTTCCGGTGCATATTACAGATGCAACAAGAAAAAGAGAATCTGCTATTAGGTAAGTAAAAAAGTTTGTATACAAGACCATACCCCAACTAATGACAAAAATGGAGAAAAAAAGTTAATGTTTTCTCTCATCATGTCAGCTGCATTTCCAATATTTAAAATACGTAGTATTTGCTGAAAAAACCCACACATCTCCAGGTTCAGTGAGATACCTTTTCCTGTCACAGTCTTTTGTATTATCATGCTGTGTTTTATATGCATGTTTGTTTGTATCAGGCACCTATTAACCTTTTCTAAATGTGTCTCTCTGTAGCTGATCTTCTTTCCATGCTAATTCTTGCTCTGCTTTGCAACTGTTTTGGGAGTTGCATGTTTGCATGTCTGAAACTGCTTTTCTCCCTACAGGATTACAAAAATGAAAATCCCAGCTAGCACACAGTCTAGCACTCTGAAGTGAACTTGTTATCCCATTACTAACTTCCTTCTATATAGATACTCCCAAGACAACAAAAAGGAGAGGGACAAAGAAGGAAGTATTTGGCTGGAGAGACACAAAAAGAAGTGTCAAGCTATCCATAAGTCAGTGAATAGCCGAGCAAAAGCCCTGGATCCGCACAAAAGTTTGGAGGAAACACACAAGGAGAAGTCGAAACAGAACTGGTCGGTATACTCTTCTGCACATAAATAACTGTTTACTGCAATAACTGGGGATCATCAGATAATTCTTTAGGAGTGATTGGGCCTAAGAGCCTACTTTCCCAACCTCTTTTTTTTGGCTGCCATACCCATTTCACATTAATTTGGATTTCTTGATAGTCTAGCACTACTTTTTCCAAACAATAGTTTCCTTTAGACCGGCATTTGTAGAAAATAATTTGTACAAGCAAGCCAACTGAAACATGTCATTTGGGAAAACATACCTAAGATAAGGTTTTGTAAAAACGCCTCTGCTCACAGTCTAGTAGTAAATACAGTCTCTGCTCACAGTCTAGTAGTAAAGCTTTGCTAAGGGCACATAACTTGCCAGAAATAGCAGTGTGTTTTGGCCAGCATTCAGAATCAAGACAATTACCAGAAATAGTTAAAGAATAAAAACAGTTATTGAGAATTCCTCATTCCTGATCAGCCACAGTAAGAGGAAACCTTGATTAGACAGGGAACTTTTCTGTTTCAGGCAAAATATCAGAGAGAGAACAAAGGAATACAGAAAGGAGCTGGAAGAAATGCAGCTGCGAGTCAAGAAGAGACCATACCTCTTTGAACAGGTCACCAAGGTAACTGGTCAAAGTTCCAGAGTGTTTCTGGATGACAGGATACATTGTCTTTCACTTAAGACAGGCGTTAGGAAATCTAGTCTCAGGTTAGTCTTGCATAAGACGATGCAAATGTTTGTGTAGTCTCCAGACTACACTCAAAATAACACATGGAACAGCCACCTGAGTGTTTTTCAAACTCCTTCCCACCTCTTGAAAAGCCACTCAGACTTATCTCACAGTTGTAGGGCTTTCCAATACCTCATATATATTGCAATCAAAATATAGGGCCTGATCAAAATGAAGGCTTTATCACGTCAGATATTGTATGAATTCCTGATTCTGCCCCTGAATACAATAGCCTATTGTCTAGAAATTTAAAACTTAAAAAAAAAAAAAATCTTTTCCAGTTGAGCCTTTTTTCTTCGTATCTCTAGTGCTACTTGAAAAAACATTAATGATAGTTAAGTCACTTATATCACTTGCAAGCACTGTGGTCTGTGGTTGTGTTCAGCACATCTCATCCATAACACAGTACCATCTGCATATCTGTACTGTAATAGAAAGGTAGATACAAACCTTACTCTCTAGAAAGTATATTTTCCTGGGTTTTCCCTTTTAGTGCTATCTCCTTGCAGGGTTGATAGATACCTGGTCAGAGACATAAATCAGCATATAGCTATATATTGTCATTAAGATTTCTCAACAGAAGTACCTGTTGGTTAATGGAGGCAGAAAACACATTTGTATGATTTTTTTTAATAATATTTCTGTTTGCCAGACTGGTAGGAATTAACTAGTGTCAATAGCATTCACTCATCCTGAGACAAAACTTCTATCCTTCCATATGCAACACCTTAATCTTTTGGAACCGGCAAGGCCCTCTGGAAAGCTGTCATCTCAGACAACAGAAATTTGCAAGGTTTTTGTGTAGTCAATAAAGAAATAGGACCCAAGATGCCTGGTTTTCAGTTTCTTGAAGATGAGCTGATGTGAAGCTCTTTCACAAGCTCTATTTATTGAACTCCACTGTGGTTAGTGCTTACAAGTTCCAAGTGACTAGGCTTCCATAATTTCTCACAACTCTTTTTTGCACATATTCTCAATTAGAGTGTTAGTGTGTCAGGATTCAGACACAAGTGCGCTAGCCTGTTAAGACTGAAGTGCACTAGAGGCAGGGGAATAGAACAAAGGAAGGAAAAAAGAACAGATGCAGAAGAAGGTGAGCTCCTCCACTGAGTGAGCTATGGGATACAGTTTCCTAGTATTTATTGTTAGTATTGTACTCTGTGGATGACAGTAATACTGGATAGGGGCTTTGCTGCCCTGTTGTTCTCATTAGGACTGTCAGCCATGAACCTTAAAATCTGACCCATTACATGGCAGCCCAGATCTACATGCTTATTGTTTAAGTTTCAATTTCATAGCTTGATGCTCGTCAAGGAGCAGAGCGTCGCTACAGACATACCCTCCAGCAGGTTGGGCTAAGCGAAGATTTTGTAAGGCAAAAAGGAAAAGATGCCACTGACTTTCTGGAAGAAGACTCTAACATTCACAGGTAGTAATATAATATAACTTTTTACCTTTGACTCGAAATATTTTATTTTTCTTATAAAAGCATTCCAGTTTGTATCATCCAGTGTAGGCAAAGTTAAATCAGCTCCACTCCATTTATTAAGCATTATAGCTTCTCTATCTTAACTCCTCTAACTGCTAGGCAAGCATTCTATTTCTTATGCACAGGACAAAGCAGGAAGTAAGCACATGCAACCTATTTCTAGTGCTTAGACAATTACTGTTTCTGCAGAGCACCCGAGCCTCAGGGTGAAAAGGACAACTGTGCTGAGGAAGGAGAGCTTCAGGAGGAACAGAGAGGAAAGGAGGTGGCAACGTAAGACCTAACAGAAGACTCTGTCGATCATCTCTTGGTTATTTTTTTAGTTCAAGATTCTCCAGGTTAGTCCTCAGGAACATACTGTTCTAGGACAACACCTAAAAATTACTCTGGGGTGAGATGCAAGAAGTTTAAAAAAAAAAAAAAAGTTACTCTTGTTTAGAACACTTCTTGTCCAACCCAACAAACTCTGCATTCTCCCTTAGTTCTCACAAGTGTTCCTCATGTGAGCCATTCCCTATCTTTCAAGAGGCTGCCTAAAGCAAAAACAAAGTTAAAAATGTTGAAGCACTATCTCTGTCTAAAAGTAGAGATGAAAGATTGAGGCGATGCATCCTTAAGCATCAGCAACTTGTGTTCATGCCAGAGAAGCCTACAGAAAGGGGAAAGTTCCTCTCAGTGTGCTAAAACCTGCTTTATCGATGTGTGTTAGAACAAATTTAAGCAAGATATTTCTACAGAATAACAGGATATGACTTACCCCATAAGAAAACTCAAGAGTTCTTCTCTGGCATGTTACCTCTCCATTGACTAATCAGCAGCTCTGCTCCTTCCTCCCATTAGGAAGAAGCACTAGTCTTTCTATATTAACATATCTCCTATAGTCCACTATTTAAAACTCAGTTTTAAACTCCTATCATTTTAGATCATTAACTTGACCTGGAAAACAAACAAAAAAAAATATGAAGAAGGCTGTAATTAAACAATGCATCAGTTTGGATTGTTATTGTCCTAATTATTTTATTATCAAAGATGCACTCTGGTGGAAGCAAGATTAGGTATTACTTGTCAGCGTGTTGCACTCTAATACCTGGGGCATCTTAAATGGTATAGCTCACATATTGGAGATCATCCCTTACCTGGTAGTAATAAGATTCTCCAAAATACAAACCCTTACTACCTGGGATGTTTTCTGAGCATTATGATATCAAAGCACTTTGAGATTAAAAGATTTCTAAACGGCTATTTGTTTCTGAGTTATCCAACTTCTGTATGAATCTTTTCCTTACTTAAATGGAAACTGTGTCTGTTTTCATGTTCTTTAACTCAGTCCATTTCTCCTTAAACCATAACAACAAGACCTCATCCTCAGATCAGGTAGCAAATCAGTACCTGTAAAGGCTACCATATTAAATAAAAATACAAAATTGAGATCATGGTATTTTTAATCATAAATCAGGAAATCCCAGGGTTTCAGGTTCAGATATTAATTCAAGCTGGCATATAGCTGAATGCATTGGGTTGCAGCAGTCTTCCTTACTGACCTAAAGAATCTTCACCAAATCTAACTTTAGGCTTCTAGTTTTCCTTTTTTTTTTTTTCCCTCCTTTACTGGTTGAAGAGCTTTCTACACAATGAATCTGTTGAGTGCTGTGTCATAGATGGAATTAGCCTATTCAAATACAGTCCTTGACTAGAGAAATTCCTAACTGTTTGGGAAATAGTTGTTCCACTGTAGAGACTTTCTACAGTTGGAAGTAGCCACCTGGGAAGGTTCAAGGAAGGCCGTTATCAGCATACCAATTTCTATATAGGTTTAACTGTGTAGGACACAAAGGCTTTTCTTTCTCCTGTATCACATAGAAAAAAGGAGTAATACAACCATGTTGTCACTATACTATGTCAGCATTGAAGGAGGAAAGAAAGAAAGCAGATTTCTTCTATGCTCCAAGTCTCTGGTCTAAAGCCCACTTAGGCTTGCATGCATGTATCTGGAGCAGAAGAAGGGAGTTAACTTACATTCTCATGGAAATTTACTAGTACATATATCTCACTAGTGCACTAATTCAGGAACAAAGTAATTTTAGCACTAAGAAGTACCAGCAGGAAGCATGACTGATACTTGGTCAAGCAGTAATTAACATCCTCCAAGTGTTGGAGCTCAGCATTCTCTTCCCTTCACCACACCCCCAAGCTAGGAAGTCTCACGTGCTGATTTAACATGAGCAGCATCTCCTGAAGTTAGCTTCCTGGTGACTGAAACAGTCACGTTCTGCATCCTGTAGTCCATTTTGAGACTACAGTTTAGTTTTGGCTCCAGGAGAGCATGACAAGTAATCTGCTGGCTTAGAATGTACTTTGGGTTCAAGTCTTACACCTTGCAGGCCTGTTGTGGTTTGTTTTTGTTTTGTTGTTTTTTTTTTTTTTTAAACTTCATGGTTCCATCTCCTTCTGTTACTATGTCTGTTTTCTTCTTGCTTTGGAAAACACACAGTCACCACATTCAATTGATTCTTAAAACTTTATATATAGGGAAAGACTATCCTATCCTTTGTATATTGCATCGGATGTATATTATCTTCATCACCTACAACCAGCTTGCTAAACTTCTTGATCTGTCCAGCTTACTCCAAAATGTCTGCAGCTATAGCATGTTGTACAAGCTCACAGCCACCTTGAGTATAACTGGCTCAGCCAGCAGTTTCCAGAGTGCTCATGTTTCTGATGACATCTACTGGGAAACTGGTGCCGTACATACATTAAAAACTGTAAGCATCTGGCATGGATGACAAGCACCAACTATCAATGAAATTTTGCTTTAAATTATGTTAAACAGATGTTTGGTATTCCTGCAATTGAAAGAAAGCAGAAAACAGAGCCAAAGATGAGGCAGAACTGGAATTAATCTGCACTACAAAGTGGTTGGTAAGGAGCTTTTAAGGTTTGTAATTCAGGTTCAGAATTACAGCGACTATCCAAAAGATTGCCACCCAGTTTAAGAATATTTCTTTCAAGACATCAGAAACTAGTTTTGATTTGATGAGATTGCTGCCTCTTGAGATTTCTAAAAAACACTTAGCAAGGCAAGACTATTTTCCTGAATCCAGGTGGTGGTTTAACCAGACCATATGACTATCTATCTAATGTGTCCAGAACAACCATCAAGGACCCTGTTACTTCCTGCTGGCATATTAAACATTTCTAATGTTACCTCCCCTCCCCCAGTCTCATCTCTTATAAGAATTCTAAGAGAAAACCCAGCTGGGATATATTTAATCTGGCAATAGTGCACAGAATCCTAGCAAAACTTTGCATTGTTAATAAGGCTAATTCTGAAGAAAGCCTTCAAGTTAAGACAAATTCAAAACGTCTGCAAGTAGACCAATTTACAGAAACTGACACACCAAATAAATTTGGGGGAAAAGTGACTGAAGAAAGCATGAAAAGAACACAGCAAACGTAATTAAATGATATTGAGTAGTACATTTATTTCAGATATTAAATCAGCTTCTGACAGTGAGATGTATTAGAATATAGTCTCTGAAGGTAAAGGATGGAAGGCCTGTTACTCAAGATAATCAGTGTTTGTACCATGCCTAGCGCAATGAGGTCCTGGTCCTTAGCTGGGGCTCCTATGTGCCCCAGGAATGCAAACACTTTAGGCTTTAAGAGAATGGACTGCAGTAACGGTTTTGAAATGGCGTTCCACAACACGGGCTAAATGACACCTAAGCAGCAGACTTCACCCCTGAAGCTCTGCAAGAGAAACTTGGTCCAGAAGATCTTCTCCAACTCCAGTTTTATGATTCGTTCTTCATCTACCCACCCCCACTGTGCACAGTAAAAGCAATGTTCACTCATTCCACTGCAACATGGTGAGCCTCTAGGAAGAATGATCGATCCTGCTTCAGTCACCACATATAAGAGGGCGGAAAAAAGAGCAGCTGGTCTCACCCTCCTCCACTCCGATAATAGACTCAGTATCTGGCAGGTGCAGAGACTCAACCCCAAGACTGGGCTGAGAGTTCATGGAGATGAGATTCTTACTATGCACTGGAGATTCTTCCAGCAAACTGCTCCCCATCAGTGACTCTAGTGTGAAAATAGAGTAAAACAAAATTCTTATGATGTAATGATACTACATCATCTACTACAATCCCTGACCCTTCCCCCTCCATATCACACAGACTTCTTCCCTAAGCACCTCCTTTATCAGCTCCTACTCTTTGGGCATCTGGCACTCCAATGGGTGGTAACGCCTATATTTGTTGTTTTGAGCCTTAGTATGGCAGGATCTCATGCAGGCTTGGCCTTCTCTTTAAATAATTCATATAGCATAAAACCCAGGCTTCTTGCAACAAGAATATATAATGAAAGGCACAAATTCCATGTTAAAAAAAAAAGACATCAGATACAAGTTAATTTTAAAAAACAATAAACCTATCTTGACTACAATAGATTTAAAAAAAAAAAAAAGGTATTTTTCTGTTAGGCAAGGGGAGGCTCTCTCTCCTTGATAGCAATCCTTCCTCATCTCCAAGGGAAACAATGTATTATTCCCTACTAGCTTGTACGCTCTACAGATGTCTTCCCTTCTTGTTGACCATCCACCAATTCCTTCCTGCACTTCCTCCCCATAGAGGATACCTTCCTATCCTTACCTGGCTGTTCTCGCTCTCTGCTGCCAGGTGTTCCAATTCGGGAGTGGTGTTTCCTCATATGCACATTTCTGCTACCGCTCTGGGAAAATGTCTTCCCACAAATTTGGCACTGATGGGGCTTCACTCCTTGGAGAAGGGGGGGGGGGGGAAAAATTTCCAAGAGTTACCAAAGTGGCGATAAAGACCTCATCAACAAAGGAGTCAATAATAAATTAAGACTATTTTGAAATGGCCATTGACACCGTTGTTGGTGCTAATTATCCGTGAAAAAACATGTGAGAACTATTCCTGTTTCCCAGAGAGAAATAAGCTTCTAGAATAGAAGAGTTTCAGATACCCGTATTGCCAACTGTTGGAAAACTCAAGCCTGAAGAGTAACAAAGTCTTCAAATCTGATTTATGAAAGGGAACGAGTTATTTGGAATCTCTTACTCAGGAAGATAGAAAAATTCGAGGTCTCAGAATATAAATTGACCAAAAGCAAGCAAGCAGAGGGGAGCCATCTCTTTCTATTACATTAAAAGAAAAATGCAGCATTTGGTTTATGTTACTAAATAGAGACTGGACAATGAGTTGTCACTGTGAATGGATTCTCATTTTACTGAGCAGTTCCGAACACAACCAAGTCTGTTGTCTGTAAATGCAAGCTTACAGCACAGAAGCCAAGACGACAAGGAAAAAAAAAGCATGGAGAGCTCAGGTAGTCCCAAAAGTTACTATCCAAGCAAATTTTCCCCTCCCCTAAACAAGCCGTACTTATGATGTGCTGATGACGTTTAAGATGGATCAATCAAAATGGAAGGCAGAAGCTTTGGAACAGATTTCACACTTGTTAAACTCCCATTTAATGCTTTATCCAATTATGTACCACATATTAAAACAAAAAAACAAAAAAAAAAAAGGAAATCCCTGCCTGTGGCAGAAGCTTACTCATGAGAGATTTCAAACGGAATGGTTGAGAGGTGTTAGATTCCGTCTTTTAAATTAAAAAATGGCAGCTATGAAACAGGTATCCAACTTCATGACATTTTAAAAACATTCTTTAATAAATAAATTTAAAATTTTTGTAGTTTGAATTTAGAATCATAAAATGTAGAATTATGTTTGAGGAAAAAGGCTACAGAAAGACCAGCAAAGATTAAAGATTATGGGCTACAGGCACCATAGAGGAAGTGGTGAAACAAAATGACCAGAAGTTTTGTAGAAGCCAGGGGATTTTTCTTGAAAAAGTCAAATCAAAGTCCTACAGTAAAGATCTTTTCTCAGATACGTCTTAGCATGTCATATGAAGGCTCCTACCTGAGTGGACAACCAAATGTTTCCGAAGGCTAGAGTATTCAGCAAAGGAGCGACCACATCCCTGTGCCTCACACAGAAATGGTTTCTCCCCTGCAAGGGAAAAATAAGTTTTTAGACTTTGGGATCTTAACCTGATCTCATTGTCCAAGTGCCTGAGAAGAGTCTGAAGATCTCTACTCAGTTCTTCCTTTAGGCCTTACATGTATCAAAGTTCAACAAAAATGATGCATACTCTTCCTACGGCTTTTAAAGCATTCTCTTCATCACTTTTCAAGTGGCAATACTGAAAATTCTCTCAGAAAGATCTTCATTCACTGAAAGACAAGCCAGGGTCCTCCAAGTACATAAATACCAAGAGAATAATACAAAAGTACCTGTAATATGATATATCATTTATATGCAGCTCTTAACAAACAGCTCTCTGCTTCACACAGTGCCAGGACCCTGTTCCCTTTCTGCCTCTAAGGGTCAAAATTCCCATTAACTATACTTCCCTTCCTATCAGATTGTACACTTAATTTCTGAACACACTGACCTCAGCAAAAACCTGCAAGAGAGGTGTCAGTCATTTATATATATATCTGTGGAGAAGTAGTAATTCAAGGCACAATTTATTTGTATAGGCTAAAACTTGGTACCTATATGTATCTCCACAGCTATTTTTGTATTTGACTAAATGATAATAAATCAGGAGATGGCTATACCCATGCAATGTAATGTAATTAACCTGGTCTAAGCTCCCTTTTAATAAAGCCTGAAATATACCCATGCAATGTAATGTAATTAACCTGCTCTAAACTCCCTTTTCATAAAGCCTGAAATAAAACTAAAGCTAACTGTTACCTGCAACATCCCACTAAAGAACTCAGTATACCACGTTTAACAGTATGATTTCAAGTCTTTAGCTAGACTACTATATCAGAGTTGCAGGAAGTCCTGTTGGATATACTCCATAGAAGATTAAGCAAGATGTTTTAGCTATTTCTATTGTGTCTGCTAGATATACAGTTCTTTTGGAGTAATCTTTTGAAGTTGTTTCTACTACACTTTTGTCTTTAAAAGTCTTCTCACTGCACTTTATTTCTCAGCTTCATATCTACTGTGGCATTTGATGGATCTGAGCAAAAGAATCAGTGAAGCATGTTCTGACTGGTGGCATAGAGCTGAAATACATAGCAGATTCCTGAACACTACCTGTAACTTGTTATAAATATTTAAAACTTCGGAAAGGCCAAGGCAGAAAAACTGGCACTGACCAAAGTAACAACACACAGTTCCATCTACAGAAAACTCTAAATCTCTTTATAGCTGCAGTTCTAAAATGACTTTGGTCTGCTCAAACTCTTAATTGCACATTAATAATGTGCCGTTTAGAAAGTTATTTACTCCTCCAGGAGCAACTACTCCATTGACTGCAGAACACATTTCTTCTGTCATGATGGACTGCGCGTGTATCAGCTGGGCCTGTCAGCTTTACCCGTGCTGTGGCTGGGAGCTTTAAGTGCAAAAGAAAGCTAAGTACAAAATATGGCTGTTGCTACTACACATGCAAAGATTTACTATTGGCATATATAATTTTTAACTACACGTTAACATCTGCCCACAGACCATGTGTTCTCTAGCTGAACTTCAAATTATTTAAAACGGCAACCTTATTCTACATATATAGCTACAAAGTATATAGCATATGGCAGTGTTAAATAGGCAGAAAACATACAAAGCTGTTAGCAGCCCACATAATCTGAGATTTGATTTTACTGGAGATGCCTTGTGCTCTAATAGTTGTGCAGGGTTTTTTCTGTGCTGGAAGTGTTAACCAACCGTAATGCAATGGTACCTGCCTGGCCTACCAGGGTATCTCTAGTAATATTGTGGGAAGCCTGAACTGGACCATGTACTTCAGTGGTGTGATAACTCTGAGGCTTAAAACACACAAACAAACAAAACAAACCCCAGGAACATTCATTGTCAACTTGGCTAACTATTAAATTGCCGACTGCTTCAGCTGGAACTTGTGTGCCTCCCTCAAATACCTTTCTGGGATAAAAGCACCTAAAAGACTTTTTGCAGGTGTCAAGACTTTGGCTGATATACCAACTACCATAAATATTGACAAGGCAGGATCAAATTCTGCAGAGAAGACAGCATAAACAAGCCATGTATAAAATACAGCACTGTGGAACAAAGGTTCTCGTTTTATTTAATATAAAAAGCTGAGCATGAGTTAGAGTACATAGGCTCCAGCATATGGTAACATCCCTGACTAGCATTAGCACAAACACAGCAGTTTGCGTGTCAAAATACTGTCTTCTAACTCTTGTTTTTTTTCTACTAGACCTTGCTGCTTATTTTTTGATACTCATTCCACTGTATTCCTCACTTCCCTAAGCTTCCCAAATGTAGTCATTCTACAAGCAGCATTGGTAACATAAGGTAGCTGAGATTCAGCCAGATGTCAACCCAGCTACGACTGTGAGTTCAAGACTGCACACTGGAGAAAAATCTAAGCTGCTGTGCTTCTCAGGAATTTACAATAGTTTCCTTTTGAAAATACTTACAACAGTGGTGTTCACTGACTATTCCCTTGGGAACAATCTAGTTTCTCCCAAAAACCAACCCCCCCCCACCAATCCCTCAAATCAAACAACCAGGGGGCTGGAAAGGAAGGGAATCTTCAAGAGCGTGGATCTGAGAGGAGGAACACAACATCATCATATAGTATTTGAAGGGTGAAACCTGTATGAAATTATACAGAATAGTAAAAGGGGTAAGCAGTTGATTAATTTCACTGGTAGATCAGCGTGAACTGGTAGGAAAGGGACACTAATGAAGGTCAGAAATACACGAGCATAATATTCACAAAGTTTGAGACTGAAGGCTTCGAGTGTTTTTTTCCTCAGTAAAGACCCCACCTCTGCAGACCACAAATAGGTGAGGTCGAAAACACACCAGTGTGAATTCGTAGGTGGTTCTTCAGATTTCCAGCTGTTGTGAACTGTTTCCCACAGCCCAGCTCTGTGCACACAAAGGGTTTTTCACCATTGTGAGTTCTCATGTGCACCTTCAGCCTCTGCAAGACATAGAAACTTTTTCCACAGCCTTCTGCTGGGCAGGTGAAGGAGCGATCATTCCTGGAAAGCAACAAAACAGCCTGTTTCATAAGCAGTTACTGCAACTTGTTTTTTCATGAACACTCAATCTTCTTGTTTTTGATTAAATAAAAAGCCAAAGCATATTAACTGAAAAGAATTATATCCAAAATGAAGTGACCCAGCCAAAGGGAGGGGCCTAAATTAGTCCTAAGGAACTACCATATAGCCAGAGTCTGTGTAGTCCACTGGAAGAAGTCATTCAGATATGTCAAACCTTTTCATCCTATTACATGGCCCATTCCCTACGCAGCAAGGCTTAGTAAAGCACTGCAATAGATTATATAAGAAGGTTGTGGAATTTCAGACATTGGAGGTTCAAAAATGATTGCACATGTACATACAGTACCCTTTAGTTTCACAGTTTGCAATAAATGATTGTTTGTAGAGAGCAGGAAGCTGTCTAAAATTTTCCTTAAAGACCAAAGGCTTTTCAGGTAGAAGAGACCACGGTCCTTTATTACAACAAGCAATTTTGTTCAAGGATGTATAAAAAAAACATCCCACAAATTCTAATGTTCACTGTACCACAGAAGTAATGTATGCACATGGTGATAGTTAATTATCTTTACCGAGCACCTGTTAAAATATAATGTTCCAAATTAGTCCACTAACAAGGACCTGCAAAAATAATCTAAATTTGGCCAAAGTGTTTTAGCATAACTGAATTAAAGAAAGCAACAGCCTTACTGTTTCTAAGAGTAATGTCAGGTTTTCACAGCTTGCTGATGTTGGAAATCAATGCTATCCCATATACACAGCATGATTTTGCAAACTCATGACCACAAATAGCTCTGTTCTGCTCACCGGTGTGTTTTTAGATGATATTTGAAGTGAGCTGGCCACACAAACGTCCGATCGCAGCCCTCAACTGTGCACTTCAGCTTCCTTTCCACACGAGATAAGTGAGGAATGGGGCTAGAATCTTTCGGCTGCCCATCTCCTGAGCAAAGATGAACATTTTCACCTGGAAGAAAAAGCCCACCAGAATTTAAAAACACACAGGTTACTATAATGTATCAAAGGTAATAGATAAAACCAGCATCCTATATGACGTAGGTCTGTAAGGCAGATACGCTCTTGGTTACTAATAGTTCACCAGGCCCTACATGCTGCTACCTAGCCCTTAACAGGGATCAGACACATTCACGAACCTTTTCAGGCCCATAAACTACTCCTAGCAAGTTACCCATATCAGACCAACTGCCACCAGATGAGGCTAACCACAAGGAGAATATAAAGTCAATTCATCAGAAACCAGAAAAATGGTCTGTGTATCAACATCAACCATCCAGTTTTAAATATCAGCCAAGATAACTATTTTTTTTAAATCTCTTAGCTAAAAAAGAGATATTGCATTTGATTGCAATTCTTTATTGAAATAATAAGTTATAAGCACGTGACTAAGTTCAGTCAAGTATACCCCAAAACGCTGATCTCCAAACCTAGTGGAGCTAAGAAGAAGAAAGTATAAGATATAGCATGCATTACAAATAGACACTTGAAAGTGAAAATGAAAGGTGAAATACAAGCAGCTGCAATCGGAAAGAAGATATTCTTTAAGTATACCAAAGAACAGGAGGCGTGCAAGAGAACTGATGCTTCCACCAAAGCTTGTTCCCTGAGAAAAACTGAGGAGCCCGTATATATTACAGAAAAATTAAGAGACTGTTCTGCATCATTCTCTATCATTGATGAATTTAGGGAGACGTCACAATAGATTATAAGCAAGAGAGAGAGAAAGAGAAAGAAAGAACCGGCACAGATATTAATGAACTTCCCTAAACTCAAACTACTGAACTGACTTCACAACTTCATATAATTCACTGGCTATTCTACAAACAAACAAATAACAGCTGAAACTAGGGCCTTGTACAGAAGATTCAACTTTTGAGACAGAATCAGGAGATTTCCTACCATTATTGCTTGCTTTAGCATTCTTAGCGAGCTGTGCCCGAGTGGCAGCAATTAAACTGTCATGGGCCAATTCTTGTACTCGTAGAAACCACGGGGTACTGCTGTCTGTGCTATCGTGCGAGAGAAAATCATTCCCAGAATCTTCTGCTTCATCTTGAACAAACACCAAGTGTTCTGCTGGAGACCCCAGACCTAGAAAAGACAACAACTCCATGAAACAGAAGGACAGTGCAATAGAGGGCAATTTCTTTTGCTTCCCAGAGGCTAGCATTCACGGTACAGATGTAGTATCTGCACTAAAAAAAGTCTTCACTGAAGGAAGGAAGGAAGGAAGGAAGCTGTACTGTACTGTAGGAAGCTGCTGAAGGTTAAATGCTCCTGACATATCCAATAATGCCCAGCAATTTCGTGATCTTTCCCCTTCAGAAGCAGCAGGGACAGAGATGTACTTTTATCTCCTGCACTCTGTTGTCTGAGACATATCCAGCCAGATGACAAACAGAAGGAGAATTACCTGCTCTTGTTAGGTTGAGGAGAATAAATGAAGTGCTGTCACTGGGCTGGAGGTCTTGCAATAAACTGGAAGTCTCTGAGGTTGACAGAAGCTCAGATGGTTTCTGTACATTCTGTGTCCTTGTTTCCTCTCCATCAGGGTCCACATTTACCTGGAGGCTTCTTAAAACAGCAGATGAAGAAACATCTTTGGAAGAATTAGTGTGACTTGCAGAAGTGAGATCTCTCTCATCATCTAGTGAAGAAAGTGAAACCAGAGAAAATAAAAAGTATATAATGACTAAAAGATACCTATAAAGTTATTTTTCTAGTAAAAATAATTGGAACATGAGGGAGACAAAACAAGGAAGGAATATTCTATCTAGCCAAACTTCATCATTAAATGAGAAAAGTTTCAGTCATCCTCCTGAACTTGTCTCTCCATCACTGGAATGCCTTATCAGTAAGAGCCGGGGATTGCACCACAGCATCACATTAAGGACAGCTGTAAATGACACACCCACAAAGATCTGCTCCATAGATTTTACCTGGCAACATCAGTCTGTTGCATTCTGAGGTCTCAGTAACAGGAAGGAGAGAAAGACAGGTGATGTCTTTTGGTTCCGATTCCACCAGCCCTTGCCCCAGTGGAATAGAAGTATTCTGAACAAACTGAACCAGCAGCTGAAAAAAAAGATACGGAAGATCAGTTCAAGAGTAGCATAGGTCATTTAGAAAATTAGCCTATTAGCCCGTACTGTCTTGTAAGAGACCTGAACTCTAATACAGTCAAAAGTAAATGAAAGCTTTTCAACTTACATCAGTGACAAATAATATATCATTTGTATTTGTCATCTGTGAAATATTTATAAAATTGTCGTATCTTTAACATACAATAAACTGCTCAGGATCGTTGTAGACTACACTAAAGACTACATAGGCTACCTCATATTTTCCTTTTTAACTCGTGGCGTATTGCTTGATACTTTACTATGCTCTAACCTTCCAAGTAAACGTTTTCCATGCTCAGCCTTTGATTCAGGTATTTCGTATAATTATTGACTTTCAACACTTACCTGAAAGAAAGTTGGCCTTTTAAATAAAAAAGGTAGAGACAGACTAGCTGTAAACCTATCTGACTAATGGCTGTTCAAAACAGACAGATAACGATCAGAGGAAAAGGATGGGGATGACAGGATGGGGAACCAAGACAGCCTAATCCACCCAAATCAGATACTCCTAAAACCATCAAAGGTGAACAATTAAAGCCATTGACCCTAGTGTGAAAACCACCCGCTAAGGGGCTAAGGGGATTCTACAGAAGAAACTCTCTCCAGAATGTTATGCAAATAAGGGAGACTATTGCATAAAGGGATATAGGACTTATTCTGGGATGCATTCCCTGGGGAGGAATTTCGGGACTGAACAAGAGATTCTGGGGACTCTTCGGGATTGTGGATTGTTTAGGAGAAAGGCCAAAGGCAGGAAAAAGGAAGGATCAAGGTAGATCATGGCAGACCAAGCATGGGAAAAGGGAGAGGGGAATAAAAGGGGCCTTTACACGTAAGCAGGAGGCTGGTCAGTTCACTTGTCTGCCAAGCCCTGCACCTGATCTCCACAGTCTGTCCTGTCTTCTTATTAAACGCTATTCCAAACTATTTCCTATGTGATTGTACTCTCTTGTCTGTGTGTGAGGCGTTAGCAAATCCCAAGCCAGATGAGCTGACAAGGAGGATGAGAAGTCTGGGGCCAAACATCGGAGAAATCAATGAAAGAAGGTTTCCTCTAAGCAGCGATTCTTAGAAACAGGATCGGGCTATTTGTGCCGTTTGAGTTTATGTGGGAAAAGGTACTACCCTCCTGTGTTAATCTGTTTGTCATGAGCCACATCTGTACAGTCTATGTGTGTGTGTGTGTCCAGTTGAAAATTGCGCTAAACCTCACCATCGGCTGGACCTAGTAACAGAAATAGGGAACAGCCCTCGTCTTGATGGGCCCAGGAGGTAAGAAATGCCCATGTCATTCAGTCCAACAGATACAGCTATTCTTAACATCAGTCAGCTCTGCCAATGTAAAAAAGTACTTCTGGCTAACTCCTAGATATCCTAAATTATCAAAAAGTAACCTAAAATTTGGAAAGAAACTAGAAGTCAGAGAAGGGCTTTTCCAGCCCCATGAAAGTCTAAACATACTTAACCAAGTTCAGAGCAGCAAAGCACATACTTTGTTTACTCATTCTCTCCCCCTGACAACATCTCAAAGTTCAAGCTTCTGCCACACTGCTGGATGTGATCCTGGGCCCCTCTAAGCCTCTGGAACCATTCCAAAACAAGAGTATTTAGCTTCACCTCCAAAGCACGGACAGAGAAAAAACACTTTCCCCCCCCCTCGTTCGCAGTGTCACAACAGTCCTTATTAAAATAGTCTGATTTAACTGCTGGGAATTAGGAGATACACATCCGAACTTTTACAATGAAATTACTGAACTAATTATTCTGTGTACTCCGTAAGTTTTTTTTTTTTTTTTAAACAAATTAGTCTTAAATCCCTCTCCTGTATGCAACTAAACCTCTGGACGGCAGAAAGACTAGAAAAGGTAATTTCTGACAGACCTAGACAGAGATTCCACATTTCAGAAAAAATGCCTCTTGAAAACCATATATAGAATCTCTTCATTTGGCTTATAAACCTTGCCAAATAGACTTACCGTCATGCTCATATTCTCAAAATACTTTGAAGAGCATAGGTAAGAGAAATGTTAAAAAATAATAATGCACCAAAACTAACCTCTAAGCCACCACTCCTTATGTCTAGGAAGCTCCTCGATGTAAAGATCCTGCGTTCTACGCTGTCCAGCAAACAACTATATGCATTGGAATTTCTTTATCTTTGGCACTTAAAAGAAAACTGTACAAGATGGGTATTAAAAAGCTATTACCCTCATTTTGACACATTTTTAACATATATTCTCACAGAGCCCAGGCAGCATTCTCTGTGCAGTGAGAAGGTTCATCAGTGTCCAAAGGAGGAGAGTGAAAAAATAATGGTCTGATCTGTTGACTTAAAATCACAAGACCATTTTAAAAAAAAAAAAAAAAAAGAGGTAGTCACTAATCATTATTTCATATGTGTATGTTGTGACTGTCTTGGGGATTAACTTTCAGAACTACTGAACGTCCAATTATTTCTATAGCAAATATCAGCCTTTTGAACCTTTGCTACATCAGGACCAGGTACATTAAGTCAAAGAAACTGCAAAGAAAACACTTCACACAGTACACTTCATATTTTGGGCTCTTATTTCTCTGTGTTGATCCCTGAAAGAAAAGGGAGCCTTTTAATTATCTTTATAAAGTAATATCAAGCTATATAGAGAATCAGAGGGGGTAAAAGAAGCAGCAGTAAATAAAACAACAAGAATCACCCTTTCTATTAAAAATTACAATAAAAAAAAAATCCTTCTCATAAATTAAAGCAAACTAATAATCAAATATACTCTCCCATCTCTACATCAAATAACTATAGGAAAATACAACTTTTTATGCAACAGCTGCATCTTAACAGCCAAGTACTTTCAGAAACATCCCTTCCTGTTTAAATCATCTAATACCTGTGTGACAACTACTGCAACTGTGGATACAGGAAAAAAAAATAATTAAAAAAAACTGTACACTGGTTTAAGTTTCTTCTAATTTGGTTTAGCAACTGAAAGCAAAAAGGAAATTGTAAGGCTAACTGAAAATTGGCTTTTCAGCATAAAAGACAAAGACAAGAAACAGGAGAGGCAATAAATTAAACATACAGATACACAAGCCCCAACAAACTGCCGATAAGAGAGTAACAAAGACCAGAACTCGTGGGACACTCATGGATGGGCCTTTCAGGAACCACTTGAACGTAATCTTTAAGCGATTCAACCAGGAACTTTGTAACTGATAGGAAAACAAGATTATCACAGCTTACCAGATGGGTCTCACAGGAAAGAACAAACTTATAATGTGATGTGAGGGAAACTGTGGGACTTGGTAAAACTTATTATGGGATGTCTTAAAAGGGGGGCTGTAGGAATGTGAAAAACCTACGGGATGTTTAGTGGAAGGATTAAAGGCAGGGGAATGGGAGGGATCAAGGTGGTTGGGGCAGAACCACCACAGAAAACAGGAAGAGGGAGATAAAAGGGGCTGACCACACGTTAGCAAGTTGTTGGTCAATGTGCTGCTGTGCCTGGCCACTGCTGTCCATCCCATCTTATTATTAAACACTGTTCCTAAATAGTTTCTGAATAAGTGTGTTCAGCTAGTGAACTTCAGGTTGCATTAGTCTGTGAATAGGATGCAACCACAATTTGGAAAGAGCCAAGATCCCACCAGAGACCGGATTAAAAAGCCAAGGGCCTGGGCACAGATACTGGAAGGTCCAAGGTGGAAACCAGAGAGATCCATGAATGTGAGTATGCATGTGAGGTGAGTGAGGGCACATGTATGATATGCTAGTGAACTTCAAGCCTGATTACCCAGAGAGCAGGAACAAATTCAGGCCATTTGTGGTCTTCACGTTTTATGTGGAATGCTATTTGTGTCTACATGGGTGCCTTGCCTATAAAGGTACTGTCCTCCTGCCTGTGTTAATGTGTTTACGGCCTGCCATGTCTGTACTGTCTGTGCGTCCATGGGAGTATCTGTGTAGTTAACGCTCAGGCTCACTACTGGCTGGATCTGGGAACAGTCCAGAGGTCTGTTATCTAGAGGACCAGGAAGGGAAGAATCTCCCGGATGCTGCAGTCCATCAGATCGAGCCATCACATAACATCTTGCATCACAAACAGGATCCAGACAGGCAGTAGGTATTCCCAAAATGGTGGGTATAAAAATCCATTTGTAAGGAGGGGGCTGATCCTTCTGCAAAAATGCCTAAAGCGTTAGAATTTGTAACCAAACCCTTAGGACATCTTGGGAGCGCTTGAACAGGAACAGTTAGGGAAACCGAATAGATAGAGTATTAACAAACCACAAAAGCAATGATATGTGTTTTAAAGTGGGTTTACTCTATAGCCAAGCTATATTGAAAGAAAAAAAACCCACACCCACACGCAAGAAACAAAATAACCTCAAACCCTTGGAATTTTAAAACAAATTTTGATATTGATGAATTGCAAAAGGATGCCCTCGACTTGGAGATTCAAATTTTACAGGCCAAATGCAATTTGTACAGACAGAATCTATGAACACAGGGAAGAGACAAAATGAGCAAAATTCAGCTCCATGTTCCTATGAGCAATTTGACTTTTTGGGTTTCACTATACCACCTTCTTCAATATACCCTCCTTAAACTCCTTCTGCTGAAACACCACTTCCCCCTGGAAACGCTGTAAGCAATGTAAATGGTGTACCTAAAGAAAATGTAAAATATTCCTTGGATATTCACTAAACAAGTAATTCTCATCCCTCCCAGTCAACAAGAGATGGTTGAGAAGTCAGCCATCAACAAGAGATGACCCCAGGGGGTATCGGTTTTGGTATAACACTGCAGGCAGCGCAGCTTGCTCATGTTACCAAGAAGGCTCTGATAATGTCCCTGACCCAAGAGAAATAAAAAAACAAAACAATTTTTTTTAAAAGAACTGGGAACCTCTCCTATAGATATTTTTAAAAATATACCTTAGAAGAATAAATGAAAATATGCGCACATGGATAGATCAGGTTAAAGCTTGTGTCTCACCAGATCCCCTCCCCTCTATCAGATGATTCAGACCCTAAGAAGTGGCAGACACAGCCGACCCTTCTCTTTTGGGGTTGGGGGTGGAGGTTTGCCCAGTGCTAGTGTCCAGATCAATCTTCCCACCGGGCATCTGGAGAGCCAAGGCTAGACTCACAGAGCAGCAATGACCATGTTTTTAATTGATACTAGAACTGTTCTAAATTTAACCAGAGAGCCACTGCAGAATAGAGACCAAAATAACATTTACTAGATCAGGAGCAGGACAGGACTGGAGCCAAAGGGTGTGGGTGGCAGGAGGATTATTAGCTGGAAACTGGGATGCCCTCCCCCCATACGTCCTCTGGAGAATACAGTCAGAATCTCCCCCATGAGGTGCTGATGAGGAGAGAAAGGAGAGGTTGGAAGGCTAAAACACCTTTCTCCATCTCCCTTTCAACAGCCACGTTCAATTTATCGACTAGAGCTGTAGTTCATTTGATTACTTTAATTGTATTGGCGCTATCCAGGCAGCAGAAAGCACCCTGTGGTGGACCTGTGCAGTGGACCTGGCTGGAATTATTTACAATTGTAACAAATCACCCTAAAGGCTTAAAACATGCATAATGCAGATCTTATCAGCTCCCTGTGGAATGCAGGCAAGACGGCTTTGGGGGTAGGGAATACAGAAGAAAAAGCAGATATACCTGCCCATACAAGCCATCTGCAAGCAGCTTTGTGACTCTTAATCAAAGGAGAATTCACCTCTATTCAAGTACTAAACATTTGCACATAGCTTGGGGGCTACTTTAGGGATAAAGCAGCAATGAAACTTATGCAGTCCATCCATAGCGCCTTCATTAATATTAGCTAGCATGCTACTTGCACACAAATACAGTTAGCTCCTTTCACACATGGTAGGGGATATCAAAGAACATCGGTGACTGTAAGTATTGTGTTACCATGGCTTACTAGAGGATATAAAACCATGATGGACTTTCAGTGATAACTTGAAACTTGAACTGCTATTTGTGAAAGATGCAAGAAGGGTATCTTCCAGTTTCAAGTCAAAGGAGCAGACAGAAAATGACATGAACTTAACACTTAACTTTCACAACCACAGCTAGAAAGAGAACGTGTATAGGACTGGGTAGTTCACAACCCAAATGAATCCCAAATTGTAGTGCAAAATGGCCGTAAGCAAGATCAAGGAATACAGTTCAGAACGGAGCATTTATCGGTAAGGATGCCCCCTGCAACCACTGTAGCTTTCATGCATCAGACCTCTTCCTGCTGGGTAATTGCTTACTCTCTGTTCTGGATTTGCTGAGAAGGAAACGCAGCCCTGCTATGGGAAAGTAGGACAAATACCTTACTCAACAAGTCAAGAAAAAACAGGGCCTGCTTACAGCTCATATTAGAGGAACGAGTGTTCTCGCTATTCTGGCCACTGGTAATCAGGAATGGTCTAAGGAAAGCTACCCTCCCACAAACTGAAGCAACAAAGTGCCCTACCCTATCCCAGAACTAGGACAAAATCCAACAGCAGCTGTGAAATACTGACCGTAAGACAAGAGAAAGGAACTCCTCACAGCCCAAGCCAAGACTACATGGGGCTATTACAAACATGCAGCTACTGTTCCTGAATAGCGTGACTGGAAGGACTTCAGCTGCTCCATTAAGAAACAAATATCATCACATTACCTGAGCTGTCAAGAACTACCAGCATAACATTCTCCTTAGAATACCCAGTTTAAGATATCTGTGTTGCATATGCACTAAAAAAGAAACAGAAGACCCAACAAAAACAAATCTAGTTAGACCTGCAAACTTCCCCGAAAGAGATCTCACAGCAATCCTAAGTCCCCTGCTCCAAGACCTCTCTGAAGAGGTAAAATGATGAACTATAAAAGCCAGGAGAGCAGGCGATGTGGTCCTCAGCACTTTTAAGTGGGGGAAATTAAAGGCAGCTGCTTAATAGCTATTCTGCTTAAAAGACAAAGGCAAGAATTGGGAACGGTAATGAATTTAACATGCAGATATGACTGTGTGTTGAATGTAACAAACTGTGGGTTGTTGTGTCTAACAAACAGCAGATAACAGGCAACAAAGACCAAAACTCTGGAGACCCTGATCAACAGGCCACGTTGAAGACGTTCAGCCAGAAACTTTGTTACTGAGAAGAAGACAAGATTATTCTGGATCATCAGAATGATCTCACAGGAAAGAGCAAACTTATCATAGGATGCAACAGGGATTGTAGGAACATGCAGAACTTCTTATGGGGTATTTAGGAGAAGGATCAAAGGGAGGGATAGTTGAGGAACAACTATGACAAATGGGGAGGGAAGACATAAAACATGTATACCAGTCACACATTATCAGGCTGCTGGTCAGGACACTTCTCTGTTTGAGCACTGCAGTCCTAAACCCTGCTCCTAACTATTTTCCATGCGAGTGAGCATTCTGCTAGCGAATTTCTTGTTGGACTAGCCTGTGAATAGGAAGAAACTACAGTCTGGAAAGACCCAAGACTCTGGCCAGAGACTGGATTAAAAAGCCCAGGGCCTGGGCAGAGATACCCTAAGGACTTCAGGCCTGGCAGAGACTGGAGAGATCTGTGAATGTGCATCTATATGAGTTAAGTGACTGAGAGTACGTATTTTCCACAAACTTTAAGCCTTCTTTGTTGAGTAGGTAGGAATATGGTTTATTGCACTGTTCATGTTTTATGTGAATGCTGTTTGTGTCTACCTCTAGAGGCACTATACTACTGTTTGTGTTAATGTGTTCGTGGCCAGCTGCCTGAGCACCATGAACGTTCATGAATGCCTCCACATACATTGTTGCAAGTCATGCTTGGCTATGTTACTGGTTGAACCTGGGAGCAGTCCCGCAGCATCACATCCGGTAACACGAATCACCTGAGTGCTACAGTCTATCACTTCTGGCAACATTTTAATAGAAATATGAATACTTTAAAAAATAGAACTGGCTCAGGTTAACAGAATAACCCGAAGTCCCCTAAACTGAGTAATGTCAATTTTGTTTGAGAAAAAGAAGTAGTCAGTACAGTAACTTATTTTATTCTTTTAACAGAAAGAACATTATAATACCAAAAAAGATTATGCAACCTGAGAATAGGCAAAAGCATTGGCAGAAACTCAGAGGGGGAAAAATTGCAATGATTTTTAATCTTTTACCATTCAAATCAAAACATCAAAGTGTTGGAAGATGTCACTGAGAACATTCTGGGAATTAATATCTAAGTAGGAAGCTGGGTAAACTCAGTGAACTTTTTCGCTAAGTGTTGACAATAAACTTTTGTGGGAACTGAACCCAATTCATAATTGCTCACCTCAGGTTTGGATTCTAACTCATCCGATAACATTGATTCAAGTTTCCGATTCCTGCAGCTGTCCTTGGCAAGGCACAAATTTTTGAATTCAGAGAGAACAACGCTCCCTGCTTATTCTCATATTTTTCTAAACGCAAAACAATGTGGTGGTCTTCCTGCAAGAAGCTGTGTTGGGTAAATATTCAATTTAACCTAAAACAAACAAAAAAAGAGATATAAAGGAATAGGAACCAAGAAACTAGAGCAAAAACATCAGTGGATGCTGCAAACAAGCTTAAAATATTTCTTGAAGAATAGGGGAAACTCATTTATCCATGTTCTTGCCTTTCTATTCTCACTGAGCCAAAAGAATAACATCCTAACACTGTGAAATTCAAAGATTATTTTCCACATTTCCTTTGCAATATGTAATTTTTAATGAAAATTGTTTGTCCTGGAAAGTGTTATGGGATCAACTTAAAACTACATGAAATGCGCAAGAGACAAGGAGGCTGAATTCCCAGCCTGTAAAGCAGCAGGATTATCCAAATTGTTGAGGAAAGACACCCATATACGTACAACCTGTCATGAAGAAACCTCTGCCTTCCCTATGTATTAAGACGTTCACCTATTTTCTGATTGTCAGAAGTTTCTTCACGAGCACAGCTGGGTAGGTACTTTTTACATAAATTCTTTTTAAAAAGTTATTTCACAAATACACACATGCTACCTATATAATACATTTCTTCTTTAGACTACAAAGAAAAATAAATTTGTCTGCTCTCATTTTTGCTTACTTGGAAAGGGCTAGTGACAGGAGAAGGAAGCAAACTACAGTTCTCCTTGCATCACAATCACAAATCCTATTGAATCAATTCCAAAACATAATGGTAATACTGTATAAGCAAAGAAAAAAAAAAACCTAAACTTGAAAGCCTTCCCCTAGCACTCCCAACAAGCAGGTTGAGCAACACGCTCAGTACAGGGACCTCACCCTCTGCCAGCCGTCTAGCGACAACAGAGTAAGCACAGCGAGAACAGAATAAATCAGACTAGGAAACAGAAACCGCGGCTGGGGGATACTCCCGTTCGCTCGCCCGCCGCCCTCTCTCAGTCTGCACCCGGCATGGCGGCGCCCCGCGGGCCGAGGCTGCGGGGGCGGCAGGTCCGGCTCCCCGGCGCCTCAACGGGGAGGGCCCCGCGGGGTGGGAGGGGGGGGCGGCGGGCACCGGCCCCGCTGCCGCGGGTCGGACCAGGACTGCGGGGGGGGGGCGGCCCGGCAGCGGCCCTCCCCCCCCGGGGCAGGTGCGCCGCCCCTCCCCCCCCCCGCGGCCGGTGCGCCGCCGCGAGGGACGGGACGGGACGGCCCCTCCCCACCCGGGAGATCGCCCCTTCCCCACTCGGGAGGCCGGCCCTTCCCCCGCTCCGCAGCCTGCTCGGCCCCGGTGCCCCGCAGGGGGGCGGCGAGTCCCGGGGAGGCGGCCCCGGCCCCCCCCCGCGGTTCTTACCGGCATCTCAGAGCCTCCCGGATGTGACGCAGTGTCGAACCGGAAATGCCAGGGCTGGGGGTTTCGCCCCACCCTTCCAGCTCTATGGTAAGCGCGGCGAGGAGCGCCCCTTCCGCCCCGCTGCCCTCACTTCCGGCCGCCGCCGCCGGGCCCTCGGGAGGGGGGAGGTGTCGCCTGGGCTGCCGGGCCGCCCCGGGAGGGCCGGTGTCGGCTCGGTAAGTGGGCGCGTGTGTGGCGCCCTGAGCGCCGCGCTGCGGGAGCGCCTCCCGCGCCGCCTCCCTGGCCGCTGGAGGACAACGGAGCGGCAGTTGGGCGCTCTGCTTTTTCTCCCAAGTAGGGTCCTCGCTAGCGAGCTGCCGCTTCCGTTCGGACCCGCACCAGGGCTGCGGTGTTTACTCCGTGATTCATCTTAAAGTACCCTTTCGAGTTGACAGATTTTTTACAGATGCAGATTAGGTAGGAAGCTTGCAGTCAAGTTCAACTGTTAAGTGCTGCACTTACCTTTTCTCGATATAAATCATCACAAAAGACATTATTTCAGCTTGTTACAGCACATGCAAAAGCACTAGTTTCCCGTTAGTATTTAGTTTGCATTTATGTTGTGCTCCAAATTATAAGTGAACTTCTTGCAGTGGGTCATGGAGAACTCCTAAGTTCACAGCAGCTCCTTAAGTGAAGCATATCAGGTTGGTAAACTCAGAAACCTAACGTGTCTTAACAATGCACCTAACAAAGAAGAAGGGGCTGAGTGAATAATTGCCAAAGCCTGTACCTCATTTTTTCCCTCATTAGCCTTATCTTCATATATCTAGGCTAGCAGGATAGAGCTGCTGAACCAGCGCTGTTTACTGCCTTTCGTCTTGACATTAGCTGCTGAACTGGTGACCTTCATGTCCAGTAAACTTTAACTTGGCTATAGGTATTCTGTAGCTTTAGAAACACACGATTCCTGGCTCCTGTGCCAGAGTTGCGCTGAATGAGCACTGGCAGGCCTGTGTTGGCGTCTGCGCTGCTGAGTAATTAGAATCCCCAGCTGTGTGGAAACCAGCCAGTGGGAGCTGCTGAGGCGGGCAGAGCCTGGTTACTTGGGACTCAGTTGTGTGCACAGCTCAGTTCTGATCCACAGTGGTTGCTCCTCAGGTCTAACTGTTCAGCTCATGGAGGGCTAAGAACTTTGCCTCAATAAAAAGACCCTTGACCAGCTATCTGGTGGAATTGAGCAGTAACTTCCTAAAAGTCTGCAAGCAAGTTGGCTAATCTTTTTTTCTATATATTTACCATGAGTTTGCAGTCACTGCATTAGTACTCACATAAGCCTGCACCTTGAAATCAATTCTCAGTCAAGCTAAAGTACGTTTCTGATGTCAGTGGTGGAGAAAACTGATTCAGCATCCCCAATTGGCAGCCTTATAGCTTTGGTTGTCTTGGCATCATAGTGGCCATGCAAAGGGATGGGGTCAGAGACCTCACAAAGGCTGGTACTATAATATCGAACACTTAGTTATAGCTGAGATGACCTGAAGCTTGAAACAGACCCATTTATTCACTTCAAGTCTACAAAACTGAAGTTATGAGCTACTGAGCTTTAATTTTTAGCATAACCTCAGTAAGCTGAAGAAGCTGAGTACGTGACCATGCAAGCTGCCTGTCTTATGAGAGGCATGACCCCAGCATGCCACATTTGCTGATCCAGTATCATCTAACAAAGGTAACCAGAAACACAGAACTAGTAGCTTCATAAACCATTTTGTCCTGATATCACGTCAGTAATCTCAGGTAATGAATTGTAAAACTTGATTACAGATTACATTAAGATAAAGATATTTGGTAATCCTGGAAGTCCTTTGACTTATTATGAGCCCAGCAACGTAGGGTTGTTGGGCACATATTAAAATATGGAACTATGTAGGAGACTAAGTTCCTTGTATTTGCTTAATTCAGCCAGATGAGTTCAGATGCTTCAGAACTTTCCATCTCCTGCATCTTTACTGCCTGAGGACCTGAGGGCTTAATCTGACAGGGAAATGTGCAGTAATAGTTGCGCAGTACTTCCCTGAGTCATTTATACAGATTCTTATCATTCACACAAGCATGTGAAACAGCACTTGTCCCTGACCAGAGAGGAATTGTCCAGCTGGGAATTTCCCATAATGTTACTTTCTGCTGCTCTGGGATGCTTATCTCTAATAAAAGAGAAACAGGAGGTTCAAATTTATTTCCCCTGTGAACAGATTCAAGAAATAAAATGATACTATTCTCCCCCCCACACACACTGCGAGACAGGGAAAGTGATGGAAGATGGAGTGAATGGAGAGATATGTTGTATGTCTGGCTGTTCATAAGTCTGTTTATAATGTGATGCCATATTCTGAATGCCAACAGGCTTTATGTCTCTTAGCACATCTTTTGTTTTGTGTGTACATTTCTGAACAAATATACAGTATTATGTAAACTCTTGTATTATAATAACATACAGACAGTACTGGATTTTATTTATTTCAATAAAGTTTTAAAGTAAATTCATAAAGCTTATATGAACAATTGAGATTAAATTCACTTTGATGTTCAGCCTTTGCAGAATGAATACTTACCAGATTTTTGAAATCTTTCTGAGTCTGTTTGCACAAGACAAGTATCTTTCCGCTCCTGCACGTCATGTCGGAATGGGCATTACAAAGCCGGCAAGCTTTAAGAAACGGGTAAGATTTCAAAATAGGACACTGGACCACTTGCTAGCGTATCAGTGCAGGCTCATATCCAGCCTTCATCACAAGTCAACTCTTCGCTATGCTTAGCATTTCCTGCACAGTCAGCGTGTTTTCTGCAGTCAGGGTTGGCATCCTGTTGAGGTAATTTTGTTGGCTGAAATCGGAACGTGAGGTCAGGCAGCAGTACCAGCGCCTGCCATGAATCGAAATCCTTTTCCTTCCCCCCCGCCCTGCCACAGCCTGCAGGAGGAAGGAAGTTTCTCCCGCCGCCGGCAGCTCTGAGGCGCTCCTCCGCCAGGCGCCGCGCCGCTCGGAGACGGCCAGGTGCCGCTCGGCCTTGGCGGCGCGCTGCGCGGCGGCCCAGCCCGGCCAATTCGCGTTCGGCTCGGAGGGCGGCGGCGGCCCCTCATCGAGGCGTCGGCGCTGCACGGCCGCAGGGCGGGCCGGGGGGAGGCGGCGCCCCGCTAGCGGGCCTGGAGGGGTTAGCGCCGCGCCGCGCCGCGCCCCCCGCCGAGGCGGTTGGTCCGGCTCCGCCTCCCATTCGAACGGGTGGTATGTTCCATTCCCCTTCCACCCCCCGCCGGGGGTGGCTCCGCCTCCCTGCGCGGCGGCCTCGCCCCGCGAGAACCGAGATCGGTGCCGGCGGGCGCGCTCACCTCACCCTCTCCTGCCGGCTCGGTGGTAGGGTCCCGCCGCGGCGCGGTGGGTAGGGCCCGCTGCGCCTCTCGTCCCCCCCCGGAGGCGGCGCGGGTGGTGCGTCCCGGCAGTAGCCGCGTCCCGGCCGGCGCCCGCCCCCTCCGCCTTGTCATTGATGTTGTTGTTTTTGTCGCAGGAGCCGGAGGCGAGGCCGGGGCCGCCGCCGCCTGTGGCTGCCGCAGCAGCAGCAGCAGCAGGGCCCGGGCCGGCGCCAGGCATGTCGGTGTGCGGGGAGGCGGTGGGCGCCGGCTCCCTGCCCAGCGAGCTGGTGGTGCACATCTTCTCCTTCCTGGCGGGGCCCGACCGGCTGCGGGCCTCGGCCGCCTGCTCGCACTGGCGGGAGTGCCTCTTCTACCCGGCCCTCTGGCCGCGCCTCCGCCTCAGCCTCCGCGTCTCCCCGGCCGAGCGCCCGCGCCTCGAGTTCCTCATGCGCAAGTGCGGCTGGTTCGTGCGCGAGCTCCGCGTCCAGTTCGCCGCCGACAACTACCCCAGCGGCGGCGGCGGCGGCGGCGGGGGGGCGGGCGAAGGTGCCGCGGCGGCGGCCGACGGGGAGGCGCCGCCGCCGCCGCTGTGCCCGCGCTGGCTGGACCTGCTGAGGACCTACCTGGAGCTGGTGCTGTGCGTGCTGAGCAGCGTCCGCAACAACAGGTAGGGCCGGGCGGGGGGCGGGGCGGCCCCTCGCCGCTGAGGGGGATTTCCCGCCGCGGGGCCGGCGGCGGCCGTTGCCCGGCCGGCGGGGAGGCGGCGGCGGCCGCGCGGGGCAGCGGCCGGCGCCGCGGCCACCCGCCGGCGGCGGGGGGAGTCCAGCGCTCGTCTCTGCCCCGACGGGGGCTTGCTGGGGCTTCAGAAAACAAGCGGAGCCTGCAGAAGTGACTCGCTGAGCTGCTGCGGTCCGAGCCGAAGCGTGGCCGTGCTGTGGGAAGTAACCTCCTCCTTACCCTTTTCCGTAGCGTTAAGGCGAATATAAGTACCGAAGTTTATTTGGGAGGCAGCTAGGCTGCACAAGCCATAAACGAAACTATGAAAGCTTCGTTGTCTCCTTTAAGGAAAGAGAAATGCAGCTCAGATGCAGCGCTTCACACTGGGAATTTGGATTTGGCGTGAAACAGGAGATCTCTTTGGCCCAGTTCTGTGTGACTGAGAAAAATGAAACTTGGGAAAAATTAGTGGGAGGGTTAAGGTTGTAGTATTGGTGATGTGTTTCTGGAGGGAGAGGAAGGAAGTACGGCTCTTATTAAAATACTTAACGTTTCCAGCCATGAGGGATCTTGCTGTTTGAAGACTGAGTTTCCATGCCAGCTCTTGTGTTACCTGGTAAATTGAGATTTGCTTCGGCTTTAAACAAGATAAAGTTTTTATTTATTGCAAAACCTTCATTTAGGATTGTCTTAAGCACATTAAACTTAAATAAGTTTTTTCCTGTGCTTTGGACTTAAGATGTGTTTCTGCCCTGCCCTTTCACAGATTTATTTTGACTAAGATACTTAATTTCCTCAGGTTGGAGTTCTTTAGAATTAAAGCACTTACATGCTCTTTATCTTATGTGCGTGTGAAGACCTTTTTTTTTTTTTTTAAATCTGTTCAGAGATCGTCGTAGTACATGGCCTTTAGGCAGCACCTGAGACAGGAAAGCAAGAATTTATTACAGTTAGGTAATGATGCGTTTGGAAAGCCATGCAGATTTCGGGATAGGAAATGGCTAATGTTATTTCCCCTCTGCATGCATACAGTTCCACCTATCTAGAAAATAGGCTGCAAATATTTTGGGGTGTCTTTAGACCAAGTTAGAACTTCTGGATGGCTGTTGGGAAAGCTCTGCAGTTGCATCATGGTATGGCCACCCGCTCATCTTTGATTCCAGAGGGATTAGAGAGTAGTTTGAGGCTTTTCTCTTGCTACAATTCAAAATAAAGAAGCAAGACCTTTAAATGTAATTCCTCGTTTGTTCTAGATGGATGTAAATGTGATGTGTGAGGTCTCACTTTCAGTTCCTTTGCTGTGCTGTGCCTAGCAGGCCAATCCTGTGGTGTAACTGTGATGATTGAGAGCTGCAAACCGTATTTCTGGAAACTAGTCATTGGTCCAGGCTCACTTTTGTGTATAATTTATTTTTTGCCGTGTGAATCCTCTGTGCGTGAATGGTGATTGTCTGTCTTCGTTAGCCTTTCCATAATGCTGCTCTGCCTTTAAGAAGCTTTTGTTTAACTGTTGCTTTTGTGGGGAATCCCACTCGTGTCATAAGTGAAAAATGGTGAAGTGGTGTTGGTAACTTATCAGATCCAAGGCAAATACAGTGACGCGAACGTGGAATTTTTAAGTGAACAATCTCCAGAAACTATTACCTGGGTTTTTCATTGGACAAACTAGACGTTTCTTACTCCCTCTGTATCACTACAGTATGAGACTGTCAAAATTAAATGCATTGCAAACAATCTTTTAAATATATTTTTTATTTTGAAAAAGATTCATTGTTCATGACCTTTTCAGAAACTTGTATGAAGATGCTTGTTTTCTAAAGGTATTTTTGCAGATTCTGTACGCACTTCACTGCTGAAGACTATTGTACAATACTTAGTAGAAATAATTGATTCTCCAGTAGCTATTCTCCAGTAGATTAATACAATTCTAGTGGTAAGATACAGGTAAAAAGTTATCAGCTTTGACAGGATTTTGCATTACTGTATTTTCTTTCTGTCTTCAAATCATTTGCATTCTGCTCTTTTGTTTTGAAATGAATAATTTATGACTGGGGAACACAGAATACCCGGTTATTACAGTAGGCATTTTTTGATGAGCAATTGAAGAGTGGGGGGGGGGGGGCAGAATTTACTTTAAACGCTTGACATTCTATTCAAAATTACTTTCTGCATAGACTCCTTTTTTCCTCTTGAATAGACAAGCTTTAGTCTATTTTTGATGCTCCCCCCCACCTTTTTTTTTCTTGCAAGGTAACTACCAGTAGCTGATTATTCTGCATACTTCTCCATTGAAGACTTGTTTTTAGTTTAACGAGTAGAGTTTTAAGATTGAAATGAGGTAGGAAGGAATACTAACCTATGCCAAATTGCAGTTTGGTTCTTGTTGTGACCGTGTCTCTGAACTGAAGGCGTGCCCTACCTGGTGCTTCTTTTTGTCTGTCTGGTGACACCTGTACTCTCTTCAGCTATACCACTGGTCTGTGGAATGAGACTGTAATCCAGCCTTTACTTCCGTGCTTCTGTGATTATCCCTGTCTTACAGATGAATATAATATTCCTTGTTATGTTTGCAGTATGTCATTGTACATTGGATAGCCATTTAACTTAAAAAAAACTCTTTCCGTTATTTTGGAACCTCTCTAGTGACTTGAATCAGAGTAAATGCATTCCTTTTGGAATTAAGTTGAAAACAGGATGATTCTTTCATAACTCCTGTCAGGTCTTATGGCTATTTGGCAGAGAAATTGAAAGAACTTCCCTCTTACACTTAAGAGCTGAGCTAACAAGAAATCTAATTTTGTAAAACTGCGCGGTGTTCTTAAACTATGTAATCTTATTGCGGGCTTATAAAGTTGCTATTAAACAATACAATAACAACATCACCACCACCCTTCAAGAAAAAATCTTCTTCAGAAGACTCCTTGGCGGTTTATAGTACTGAAGGATCTAAGGCAAGACTTGTCACACTACTCATAAAAATTAATGCAGCTTTTAGATACTTGCTTTGTACAGGATGATGGTGATGTATATTTCTGCTACTAAAAGTATTTGCTTTCTGTACAATATACAGTTGCAGACTTTGCTTAGAAATCTGCACGTTAAGTCTCTTGAAAAATATTTCTGAGCAATCTTTGCTAATTCTGACGGGAAGGATTTAAGGAACTGAACTAAGTGCAGACAAATAGTTAAAAAAACACTAGTAGTATTCTGACAAATATTGCTGCTGACAGTTATCCAAGACGATACTTTCTAGATCTGGTTCATATTTGTGGTAGAGCTTAAGTCACCACAAACTTTGTTTTGTGACTGACAGCATATTGCTCCAAAGCGCTGCTTTAATAACCAAGAGGGTCTGGCCAACCTCTAGAATTCAACGATGTCTTTAATTTAAAAATATTACATTAATGCTTATAGTGATCTCCAAGTAGCTCTTCCATTGGCTAATAAGTTTGAGCTGCTGCCTTTATGACAGCAAATGCAGCAAAATGAAAAAGTATATTATTGTTTAGCTATTAGTATTCTAGTTATATTTCTATTGAAAAGTGTTGTAATAGGATCTGGAGGAACAAGTTGTTTCTTACTGGCTCTTGGGGGAATCCTGGTCATCTGTGCCTTCGCAAACTGATTTTGTAGAACTAAGTTCTAAATTAATGGCAGGTAGGAGGGTGATAAACTTTCCGTGAGTCGTTTCAGTGTATACAGGAGCTAATAAGCAGCTACGGATCATGCAGTAGGAAATTTCTGAGTTCCTTCTTTGTGTAACTGTGAAATCCTAATGTATAGCCTTTCCTCTAGCTGCTAGCAAAAAAAGATAGGAAGGTGTATGGGCCCTGATGGGATGCACCCAAGAGTGCTGAGGGAGCTGGCGGATGTTATCGCTAGGCCACTCTCCATCATCTTGGAAAGGTCCTGGAGATCAGGAGAGGTGCCTGAGGACTGGAAGAAAGCCAATGTCACCCCACTCTTCCAAAAGGGCAAGAAGGAGGAGCCAGGAAACTACAGGCCTGTCAGCCTGACCTCCATCCCTGGCAAGGTGGTGGAACAGCTCCTCCTGGAGGTCCTCACTAAGCATCTGGAGGACAAGAAGGTGATCAGGAGTAGTCAGCATGGATTCACCAAAGGGAAATCATGCTTGACCAAGCTCATAGCCTTCTATGACGGAAGGACTGGCTGGGTAGATGAGGGCAGAGCAGTGGATGTTGTCTCCCTGGACTTCAGCAAGGCTTTGGACACTGTCTCCCATCCCGTCCTCCTAGGTAAGCTCAGGAAGTGTGGGCTAGACGAGTGGACAGTGAGGTGGCTTGAGAACTGGCTGGATGGCCGAGCTCAGAGGGTTGTGGTGAATGGCGCAGAGTCAAGTTGGAGGCCTGTGGCTAGTGGTGTCCCCCAGGGGTCAGTCCTGGGTCCAGTCTTGTTCAACGTATTCATCAGTGACCTGGAGGAAGGGACAGAGTGCACCCTCAGCAAGTTTGCTGATGATACTAAAGTGGGGGGAGAGGCTGGCACACCAGAAGACTGTGCTGCCATTCAGAGGGACCTGGACAGGCTGGAGAGGTGGGCGGAGAGGAACCTCCTGAAGTTCAACAAAGGCAAGTGCAAGGTCCTGCACCTAGGCAGGAATAATCCCATGCACCAGCACAGGCTGGGGCTTGACCTGCTGGAAAGTAGCTCTGCCGAGAAGGACCTGGGAGTGCTGGTGGACAACAAGTTAAGCATGAGGCAGCAGTGTGCCCTTGTGGCCAAGAAGGCCAATGGTCTCCTGGGCTGCATGAGGCAGAGTGTTGCCAGCAGGTGGAGGGAGGTGATCCTGCCCCTCTCCTCAGCCCTGGTGAGGCCTCACCTGGAGTACTGTGTCCAATTCTGGGCTCCCCAGTACAAGAGAGACATGGCACTGCTGGAGAGAGTCCAGCAGAGGGCTACAGAGATGATGAGGGGACTGGAGCATCTCTCATACAAGGAAAGGCTGCGAGAGCTGGGCCTGTTCAGCCTGGAGAAGAGAAGACTAAGAGATGATTTGATCAACATGTGTAAGTATCTGAAGGGGGAGTGTCAAGAGGATGAGGCCAGTCTCTTCTCCGTGGTGCCCAGCGACGGGACAAGAGGCAACGGGCAGAAACTGAACCACAGGAAGTTCCATCTGAAGCTGAGGAAAAACTTCTTCACTGTGAGGGTGACAGAGCATTGGAACAGGTTGCCCCGAGAGGTAGTGGAGTCTCCTTCCCTGGAGATATTCAAAAGCCGTCTGGATGTGATCCTGGGCAATATGCTCTAGGTGACCCTGCTTGAGCAGGGAGGTTGGACGAGATGATCTCCAGAGGTCCCTTCCAACCTAAACGATTCTGTGATTCTGTGTCTATATATTTTTTGCCCTTTACTCTACAGTATATTTATTTGACTTGTTTGATCTTTGCTGTGGAAAAAAAAAAAACAGATTACAGTAAAACTATGGTATCTCAGTGAAGTATTTATCTTGAAGAGCCATGAAAAATCTGTGTTGTCACTCAAGACAGTATTTGAGATTCTTCAACAATTCTCTTCTATCAGTTGGAGCAGGCAGCTGTAATTGGCCAAAAAATAATGTAAATAATAGAACAAGAGCCTTACCTCTGTGTTTATGTTGAACGTAAGCAAGGCCATTTTTATTTTTTTTATTGGAAAGTGCAGAACGGGTGTTCAGAAAAAAACAAACAGCCAAACTGAAGATGGAGCATAGCAGGAAGCTTAATATTTTTAGTACGCTTTTTGAGCTATTGGAAAATAAAACTGTTTGTAAATCCGAAAAAGAGTATTTTTCTCCAGCGATGTGTGTAGATAGTACATACAATTAAGATGCCACTGTGACTTATAGTGAAAAATGAGTTACTTCAAAATACTTCTATTTAAATAGGAAGTGACTTTACTAGCTTTTTACTAACTTTACTAATTCTATGAAATAAGACTGAGAGGGGAGCAGAATGCCAAAGAGATTATATGGCACTACTAGTAGTGCCAAAAATCCAATCCTAAATTGAACCATGATCAAATTTGTTGACGGTATTAACTGATATGAATGGAAAAATACTTAATGTTTTTGTTGCTTGAGTTTTGAGGCAGAACTTTTCCGTGCATCTGTCTAGAGCATAAAATGGAACAATGGAATAGGAGTAGTAAAACTGTATAAAATACTAGTAAGTAGTGTTTCTTGGGTCCTGTGGCTCAGTAGCTTTAAAATTAACACTTGACACAGTAGCATTCAATGGGGGTATGGGTAACACAAAACAAAGTACTATGAGATGTAAATCTGCAGGTGATTCAGAATGATTCTGAAGATTTCATTTCATCTCTTAACATTCAGAATTAAGTAACTGAGATTAGGAAATAAAGGCTTGATTATAGCATTGGCTGTGAATGCTACCTTTGACGCTAGGTGGATGTTTCTGCTGTATAGCCTGTATACCAGGCTATCTTCTACAGCTTTTGAGGGAAAAGAAAACCCAAAATTTTCTTGGTGGTGTTGCCACATTCACCTATAAGAGAAGATAAGTAGCAGATGCAACTAGTGAACAGCTTTCAGGAAACTGGAGTAAGATTATTTAATGTAGATGCTTCAAACCAGGTGAATTGTGATTTTGAAAAAAATTACAGATTGTAATTCATAATTACTTAAAAATGTAGAATTTGACCATTGATATATATCCTATTTTCTCCTCTTGATGAAATATCTACTCCTACTCTAAGAGGTAGCGAGCTGCCGCCGGAGCTTTCCTAGGCTTTAAGTGCTGCAGTTGTGTTGTATTTTCCTAGAGACTGAGGAATTAGCGATGATTTGTAAGCCAGCAGAAACAACGGTTTATATAACTCACTTCTTTGGTCAGCTACAGGGTAATTGGTATCTACTGCTTAAGATGATTTTAACTCTTGCAGCCATTTGTGGTTTGACTGGTGTTTCTGCCGTGCTGACTATCAAGTGTAAACCAGTCTTTGAATGGTACAACTACTCTAAAACTATAGTTGTTTTCATGTCTCTTGTTGTTTCGTGGAGGATAGAAAAGTAAGGAGTATAGTAGGCAAGTAAGATAAGTTAATGGTGCTGGGGAAAGAGTCTCTCTAGCACACTGAGACCAGTCCAGCATAAACTAAAGAGACAATTTTTTTACTTTTTAGGTGTTTCTTCTAAAAATGAAAAATATATGTCATGGTGGAACAATAATCCTCTTTGAGATGATTACTCTAGAAAATACTAGAATAGCTTCCACAGCTTTAATACAGCATAAACTAAACACTGACTTGGGTGTGGGGGCTTTCACCTTTTGTGTCTTAGGTTTCTGTTGCCTACAGTGAGGCAGATATCAGGGCCCCTACTTGTATCCCAGCTGTGGTACACAGGTGTTTAGACAGAGTTGCTTGCAGGTGCATTATATTTAGGCATTAAGTGCAGTGTTAGATGTTAAAATGAATCGGTATTTGACGGTTTCATGTATGACGCTAACAAGTTTGTAAAAGCGCTTACCTTACTAGGAGTTTTCCTTATTTTAATGGCCTGCTGAAGATACTCCTCTGAGGTAACTGAAAACTGGCATTTATTCTTGCAGCTGGCTTCAGCAGTTTGTGTATTCCTCTTCCCCTTTACACTTCAGTCTTGTTTTTTGGAGTTCCTTGTGTGCTTACACTCCAGGACAGTAGGATGTTTCCCAGAATGGACTGTGTGTTCCGTGTAATAACGTGTTCTTGTTGTGTGTGTTTGACTTATCCAGAATGATTCCCCACAGTTGTTGGGCTTTGTATAAAAATTTATTTTTGTTTTGTTTTATAGGAACCTCCAAAAATTAAGTCTCTTTGGGGATATAAGCATTCTGCAGCAACATGGAAGTATATCAAATACATACCTCGGCAAGGTTGACCCTGATGGCAAAAAAGTTAAGCAGTAAGTTCTATTTGTACATTATCAAAATATTAAAATAAAAAAAAGCCGATAATAGAACAGTTTTTCATTTCTGAGATAGTTGACTAAGAAAGCTTCAAGCCTTTTAATGATGAGAATAGAAATTCTTTAGTTAATTTTTTTTGCTGCTGTTCCAAGCATTTACATGACATAATCTGGTTTTGTGGCTTTTTTTTCTTCCTAGCAGGGTGAGAATCCTTTCTTTCCTCTTTTCATTGTGTTCTAGAAACAATATTATGCTAATAGCAATGAGGGAGGGACAGAGGTTTGTTACCAGTGCCTCTCTTACTCCTAGAGTACATGAAGAAATTAGAAAAGGAAGTAATCAGATGTGTTTCACAAGTATATACAGGACAGGAGAATATTGAGGAAATGGAGCAAGTAGACTTGAAAGAGGACATAAATACAAACAAATTATTTTGAATTTTATCTCAAAACTAGGCTGCTTATTTGCAGAATTCCTTGGAAATCTTAGTTCACAATGTGCTTATTTAGTTCAAAGGTGTATTTTAGCTTGCTGCAATTAAACTACAGTGCAGTCTTTGAACGATTACAATCAGAATAGCTAGTTCTTGTTTTTTGGAAATGGTCAAATACAATTTTAGAAGCTACTGACATCTAGAATAAATTACCACTGAGGAGTGATGCGAAGTTAACTAGTTCGGCAGTTCTGCTAAAGCTTTCCATAGAGATAAAACCTAAATGCCATCGTTTTAATCTGTCAGCTTAGAAATCTTTCTCCCAGTAGCTTGGGAGTAGAATAAGTACAGCTTCTCTGTGAGCTGTACTTTACTGTGATTTTTAGTAGTTTTAGGATTAGCCTATGTATTTTGTCAGATCAGTGTACGCATGTGAACACAGACTGTCAAATTAATTGTTTGGTCCTGACTTAAATTTACAAAACAATGCAAGTACAGATATGTATCACATACTGTGTCTTTGTTATTCTATTATGCTTATAATGCAGAAGTTAGAGCAATTTGAGATTCTGTCTTAACGTATGTACTGTGTGTGGGTAAAAGACAGCAGTTTGGTAAAAGCTCCTTCCTCAGTATTCTTTGTGAAAATTAAAAAAATATATAATCAAATCATTGCCAAGGGGCTTAGAGAACCATCTAAGCAGATGTTTACTCAGCTGAGTACGCAGTTAAACAGTTAAACGTTTCTTCAAACAAGTAACAAACGGTTATGCGTACTTCAGAGCCACAAGCCATTCAAAACTCGTTAATATTCTAATTTGAAGTTAGTCTTTCACATGGATATTGGCCTTTGCATATACTGGAATGAGCAAATAAATGCTACCTCTTTTTTGTTTGTTTTTGCTAGAATAAAGCAGTGTGTTTGAGACCTGCTAGTTCTTTTTTAAATTAAAGAGAGGCTAGCAGTGAAAACATCATCTGCACTAGCAGCATGTACTTCAGGAAGTAAATCTTTGTGGCTACTTAGTCTCTTGTCTTTTGCACTTGGGTGTTTGGATCAGTTAAAAAACCAAACATGAATACTGCAAACTAACACTGAAAGATGCTGAGCAGCTTACAGAGACAGTGTGCTATTGATAGTTGAAGATTTTGGAACCTGTATGATAGTAAACTTTTCTAGTTCCATGAACTTCCTCCAGTTAAAACAGTCAGTGAGGGAAGAAAACATGACACTACCTTAAATCCACAGCATTGAGCTGGGTTCGACAGACCATGGGTGAAATCTCAGTTAGCAGAGAACCATTAGTATGCCTCACCAAGTAAAGGCCAAGAATTGTCCTGGGAAAGGGGAGGCCTTGGACTGCATTTTCAGAAACATACTTTTGCAGTGATCAGCATGTACAATGCATGGATTTTTGTAACGCTTGTTCTCTTTCCATTTTGTGTGAGTGTCTCTGGTTACTTTCTAAAATTCTCTTTACAACTCAGTTCATTACTATGTGGAAGCTCAGCATAAACAATACATTTGTCTTGAGCTGAACAAAGAGTAGTTGTTTGAAATCTTTGCTTTCTGAAATCTGCTTTTCGTGATTGATCCGTGTGGTTCAGATAGTTTGGTTTCCAAAAGAACTGGTTTAGCCTCTGTTACTAAACAAAACACTTTGATTGATAGTCTTTAATTAAACAAATGGGCACCATATGGACCTTAGTAATATGTTTGCTTCCTGTCCAGGCCCATCAGTGCATTTCAGTACTGGTCAGGACTGTTTTCTGGACTTAAGCAGTAGTTCAGCCTGCCTAGTCAGGCTTTGGTCTGTGCTCTGACTCTGAAAATTGCCATTTGGTTTATTACTTGTAAAAGTAGTTTAGTTTTTGGATTTTTGTTTTTTAAATGGCTTCCTTCTGTATGGTCATTTGGAGGCTTCAGGTTGATGGTGAGCGTCTCAGAATATAATTGCTTTCTGTTCGCAGGCAGCGAAGAGATCTAATTACTTTTGCTGAGCAGTCACTGGGATAAATTTTGTTTTCTTGCATGTGCTGAGCTTAGCTTATGTTTTGTGTTATATTTACTAAAGCAAGATTCTGTAAAGTTTTGTAAATGAGCTTTAAGATAATCATGTGTAAGTTAGGATGGATGCTGCGCTACATGCTAGGAGTAGAAGTACAAGTTAGTATGATAATAAAATAGGTGCTAATTCTAAGAATTCACTTCTTGTGTCTAAAGTTTAGAACACAATGCAACCTGTTTTTGTAAACTCCAATTACGTACAGCCTGTTTTATGTAAATAGGACATGCATAAGTTTTTGCACAAGAAGAAAAAATCCTTTAGGCTATTTGAAAAATTTATTTTAAATCTGTTGAAATTAATAGCCCGTGGTTGATATTCTGCTTTGTGTCTGACCTCTTACTAATCTAGAAAGCAAGTACTTAAAACAATCCAAGGGTGATCTTTGTTAAATATTCTATATTGACATGTTTGATATCTCTTTATTAAATTGGTGAAGAACCAAGGAAAGGAGGATAGAAAGTTTTTCATAGGACTTACGGACTAGTAGGCTGCCAGCACAAATCTAACTGCTTGTGTAAATACTTCAGTGCTAGCACTAAAAGCTTAAGGTAGGTAACATTAAATCAGCATCTCCTTGGAAGAAAAGGTTTTTTTTCAGTATGATTCTCACAGAACTGTACAGCTGTGGTTATTTTTACTGCATGTTTCTTTTCATTGTTAAGCTGCATAAATACTAGAGTGATGCTGTCTGAAGCTTAGATGTTTTAGGTTACATCAGAAGCACATTTTTAAACAGACTTTTAGTGCAATGAGTTATAGATGGTAGTATTCTACTGAACATTCGCATCTCAGAATTATTTTGTCATATTTTCAGTAGTTTTATAAAACACTACATGCTCTGTTAAGATTGGCTACTTGAAATATTCCCAAATAAAGTATACAATTGCTGCAACTGTTACAGTGTCTTTCATAGATAGGTATGATGAGAGGAGGGGAGAGTCTTTGTGTTTGTTGTGGAAGAAATTAGAGAGGTTCCCGTGGTAGAAACTTTCTTTTGGGGAGGTCATCAGAGAATTTGCCTCTAATTCAAGCATTGGCAGAAATAATTTTGAAACAAACTGACAAAATTCAGTGACGTATTAGATCAAACAGCACTCATCGGAATTCTAAAAGAATTGAGGAATAAAATTGCAGAACTGTTTTATCTGTGTCTCTTAATCTGTTGTTTAAAAGCCTGTTTAATTTGTGTCACAACTGCCACATCCCAGTATTCAATGAAAAAAGAAATCTTAAGGGAAGATCTGGAAGAACTACAGGCTTTAAGTCTGATGACTTAGACTAGGTAAAGCAGTAGAAAATATTCTTCTGCGTATAATAAATGAATACATAGATAAATACCATAACCACACCAACTCTTCTACAAAGAAAAGTCATGCCTTGCAAACCCAGTGAATTCATGGGAGAAGGACAAGCGCATGTGCAGGCAAGGCAGAGGGTGAATAAGGATTGATTTAACTTTCTTGAAATAGAAGAACTATAGGACCGCAAAGGTAGTAGGTGACAGCTTCCAAGCAAGCAAGAAGAGGGGTGATTGCACTCCAGAGTTTCTTATTACTGGATGTGTTGGCTGATAAAAGCTTATGTGGCTCAAAGAGGACACTGGACAAGCTCACAGAAGCGAGTTTCCATTGAGGGTTACTGAATACTTTAAGCCCCTTCTGATTCAGGACATCTGAGTTTGCAAATTTTTGGAAACGAGTAGAAATCTTTGAGAAGTATCACTGTATGCTTTACTTGTTCCATCACTCTTCCTAAGGTTTTCGTATTTCTCTACTGTCCGTCAGGATACTGGGCCAAATGGGCCTTTAATTTTGTCTGGACGCTGTCTTGATTAAAGATATGTGGATAATGATAATAAATTTATTTTAAAAGTTTGAGCTTAGATATGTAATATATGCAGATGTTCACAATAACAAAGGAACAAATGTTCTATGCAAAAGGTTATCTGATGTGTGGCATGGGGATTTGTGTTAATTCTGTACTGTAAGCATTTACCTTGTATTTCATGAAGTTTGAGGGAACTCGCATAGCCTGGCTCAATTCCTTCCCGTGAATGCTGAACTTCCCTTCTGGCTGGCCAGGGTTTGAGATTCAGCTCTCATCTGTAGATGTGTCCTGGAACGCGTATGCTCAAAGAACGCTTGTCGCTTCGGCTGAAGGACCCTTTTGGGCCTTAGCAGCTGTGGAATGAAGACTAAGAAATATCTCTTTAGAAGAGGCTTGTGAAGTTTGACTCTACTACTAGAACTGGATATTCAAATTCTTACCTTAAAATATTCTTGTTGCCTTTTTGAATTAAATATCTACTTTCATTAAAATAAGTAAGGGGTTGGAGAGGTGGGATGCATCAGAATAGGTGCATAATATGCATGTATACAATAAATAGTTTCATCTGTCACTGATATTTGAAATGTTACCAGGTCCAAGTTGTTGTGGTATAACTTGAAGCTGTTGACACTTGAAAACCCAGTCAGATGTGCATTCAGGATTATTTTCAAGAATCTTTTTGTTATGTGTTCTTTCTTTATCTTTTAATGAACAAAATCAAGCACTTAGTTTCAGATCATTCTAACTTAGCTTCAAAACCAGGTTTCCCACCTTTTCAGTGAAAACGGCTTTCTTGTCAAAGTGAATTTGCAGTCCTAGAGAAGTTAGGTAAATATGAAAAGCTGTTTTTAAAAATAAGAACTGTGTTTTAAAAGGCTTTTATATTTGCATAACCTTAAAATGTGCGGGGGAGGGTGTTAAAATGCGTGCTGGGAAACATGCAGCATGAAGGTTCAGATGGCACCACTGTTGACAAAGGACATCAGTTTTTTTCAAGTTAGTTTACAGTTTTAACCCTTTAAGTACAGTGAAGGCTAAATCTCTGTGGGAGGTCTGCAGGATCAGTGTCTGCAGTTTGTAGCTCACAAGAACCTTGATCGTAGCAACCTTCCTGCAGAATAAGGTCATAAATGAAAGGAGAATAATTCTTGAGTGAAAAATAGAATGGTATGCAATTGGTAAGACTAAACCATACTTAATAGGATCATCGTCTGTTTTGTTTTTTACTTGCAGAATACAACAGCTGTTTGAAGAGATATTAGGCAATAGCAGGCAATTGAAATGGCTATCTTGTGGGTTTATGCTACAAATAGTAACTCCCACATCATTGTCCTCCTTATCAAACCCCATAGCCAACACCATGGAACATCTGAGCTTATTGGACAACCACATCCCTGGTAATACCACTCTTATCACTGCGGTTGAATTGGAGCGCTTTGTGAATCTGCGTTCGCTTGCTTTGGATTTCTGTGATTTTACAGCTGAAATGGCAAGAGTCCTGGCTGATAGCAACCATGTGCCTTTGCATCGACTGTCTCTTCTGATCCACAGTGTTTCCATAATGCACAAGTCCTTGGACAGTATGCCAGAAGATGAGAACTGGAAGGCGTTGACACGCAACAGCACTAATCTTCGGGTCTATATAATGGCTTTTGATGTCAAGAGTGATGATATGTTAAGGATTCTTAAACCCGGTATCCCCCTAGAGAGGATTCACTTTGACAGCTACATCACTTGTGTTTCAGGGGCTGTTGTTGATCTCATATCCAGGCAGTACGACAAGTTCCTCACTCATTTTATATTAATGAATGATGTGATAGATATGTCTGGCTTCCCAGATCTTAGTGACAACCGGAATGAAGATCCACTTGTCTTATTAGCCTGGAGGTGCACAAGACTCTCTCTTCTAGCTGTTCATGGTAGGTAAAGCATTGTACGGGCATAGTACATGACTTTGAAATAATTTTGACACTCTAGCCTTTCTAGTCATAGTGTTTTAGTGAGAGTGGTGTTCAAAAATGTGCTGGGCGGTTGCTGTATAAGCTGTTGTGTTTTATACTAGTATTTTCATGTTTGGAAATATGAATGCTTATTGTGTATGTGTTCTGTATATACTTATAGTTTACTGACTTTTTATGAGACGCCACGTAAGATTTTATTAGATTACTTACAGAAAGGAGGATAACTAGGAAATGTTCCAAGAAGTTTATCCTGAAAGTGGTATGCGCTGTTCAGGTTGCACCAAGTGGCTGCCTATGAGAACATGAACACTGATAACGTTTGCTATTTTACCATGAGTTTGTGTACTGTTAGGATGAGATGATTGTGCTTCCTGTTTGTGAATAATATGGGTTAAATCCCCCAGAGCTGAGGGGAGGAAGTCTATTACCAGTTTGGTAATGCTTTGTCAGCAGATGAAGGCAGTCAACAGAATTTGAGACTGCTCTACTTGAAGAGTGAAAAAAAAATACAATGGAGAGGATAATGCCTTGATGTGTGCAGTGGTTTCATTAGTAAAACCACAGCTGGGTTTATGCCACCTATCTGTTAGGTATATAACTTCAAATCAGTAAGCAGTTTGCACTTTTATATTCAGCTTTGGAGCAAGTACAGTACTTGCTAGAAGTTAATCACTTAGCAAATTTAAGGCAAATAACCAGTGTTATAACCAATTTTATAGAATGATGTGAATGTGGCCTATATAAAATGTTTTTTAGCAGTTTGTCTTTAATATTTGGACGAAAGTTTGAGGGCTTGAGATATATTAATATTTAATTAGATATTCTCTTAAGTTACCCTCCTAATGCAGGAAAGTTCTCTAAGCTACTATCTAAACTTAAAAATCTGCACATAAGCTAGTGTCATTATTATCTAATATCAGTACATATCTGTTCGGTAGAATATGTTACTCTGTGCAGTGCGTTTGGAAAGCAAATACCTTCTACAATTCTGTGGAGCAATTCATTGTTACTGGTCTTCTTTCTGTGGAGTGATGCGATAGATACCTTGGGGAGAGAATGGCCAAATACCACCCTTACTCTGATATGGGAATTCACTTTTTTCCCCCCCTTTGTAGCAGAAGCTATTTATAAATACCCCCTCATCTTTGTTTAGCCATTAATAGGGTTTCTTGGGCATTGTAGCATAAGCATCTTTTTTAAGTAGTAATGGTGAGGAAAAATATGGTTAGGAAGAAAAATCTAGAATGTTGTGATGCTTCAGTACGGTAACTTATCCTCACACTTGTATTTTCTGTGGTTTGCCAAATAATGAAGTTAGCTACTTATCAAATTTTTGTGTGATGCTATCAAGCTTCCTTCAGGAAAGAAAACCAAAAAGCTTGTGTATGTCTTTGAGGAGCCGTAATTGGCTTTATTTATAAGCACTCGGATTTCTTTTTTGGTATTTAGACAAGAAGCTGTTAAATTCTTTATTTTCCAGGGCCTTTAGTTTTCCTCCTTTCACTGCTTTTAGTTTGCTCTGAGAAAGGCTTAGAGCTACATATAGCATTGGCTGCTACTTGTCACTGGCCAAAAGAGGAGGAGAAAGCACACCCTAGAAATACTTTTCATTGGATGCCTCAAGATTTTATTCTATCGTTGGTGGGAAGTATCATAATCCCAACAAGGGAGCATCTTCAGGAGCAAAGGGAAGCCTAGTGAAGGGTTTTAAAAGCTTCCTGCAGAATGAAGGAAGCGTGTGAAGAGTGTGTGGCCTTTTGGGAGGGGATGGGGGAGAGTAGGACAGTAGCAGAGTGGGACAATCTGGCATGCAAATAAAAAGCCAGCTAAAGCTTTTTATTTTTTATTTTTTTATTTTTAGAAAAAAACACTTCCTCTGGCGTTTCAAGATTTTTGTGTTGTTGTAGACAGTGTTACTTGTGAGACCCTCAGTTTCATTCTGTTCATGAGCCAAAACTAAAGTTGAAATTTGTACTGTCAAGCAAAAACAAATTATGGTGCTGCCCGTGGTATTGTTCGTGGTGAAAGGATCACTTCCCTGTTACTTCTGAAACACTCCATTGAGCAAGGGCTCTTTAGCTGCTAGAAAGTTACTGAGAAACCTCGAGTAAAACTTTTGAAAGGAGAGGATTTTAAAAGCAGATACGCTTGAAAATAAGATGGTTGTCCCAGAGAACAGAGGGTCTCCCAAAACCATGCATCTCAACCACAAGGATGGCGCGGGGAATGTAGTTGTAGTTGTTTTTCCCTTTTATTCCTGCGCTAACTCTAAAGGATTTAAGTTTCTTGTATGATCTAGGTAACTCGAAGGTGTTGTGAGTTCCTTCAGATCCTGGTAGGAATATAAGTGGTGCAGGTCAAACTTCTCACCTGCTGATTCTTCACCCCTAATAGGATATTGCACCCAATGAGAACTGCAGGAGTTAACACATTCCTAATATCTGATATACTAGAAATGAGCCATAGAGATGTGTGCAGGCTTCCTTGTCCAAGAAGTACTTTGAGCAACACGTTTACAGGAAAACCACAGGAATCTTCAAACGGCAGGAGAAAGTAAAAGACGACTGAGAATTTTCTTTATTCCTTTTGCTAACTTGAAATTCCTTCTCCATTTTTGAGTTAGATGTCTTACTCTATGTCATAATATGTCAAGATATGTTAATTGTGTTGTTGAAGGCCAAACCACAGCTAGTTTTTATTCCTCAGTGGCTTAACTTCCCCAGTTTAAATACTATGCAGACTGCAACTTAACTTAGAATCCATGTGGCCATATCACCAAGAGGCTTAGTACCTATGAGAGTGATAATGGAGGCCAAAATGAGTCTTTCCTTTTGCAATGGAAGGACTAAGTTGGCAGAGCTCCCAAAAAGGGAAGTTCCCAGATGGTCTGTTGGGCGTCCGAATGAGGAGGTGCTCAGCATTTGCCTTAGCCAAGACACAGCAAACTAGCAGGTAGCTGGGGAATAGGTATTCCTAAATAGGGAAGCTAGTATACGCTAATGGGAAGAGAGGAAAGCTTTATAATTATGTTTAACTTCAGACATAATAACAAGGTCTATGTAATTTTTTTTTTTAATCAACGTGACTTGATTCCTGGAGAGGCTTCTGATCTTTAATGCAGTGAAAGCAAACTCCAGGATTTTTCTCACGCAAGCACAATTTTAAATCAGCCCTTTTATGCATTGACTTGAAATAATGGATTGCTAACTTATTTTCATTCTACCTATTTATGCTATTAAAGTGGATTGTAGGAGGTCTGAAATTCTAGATAAAACTTAACTCTGAGTAAAGAAGTCCAGTTTTCTACAAATGGAAGAAAATTTGATCTAGAAAACTTGATAAAACTACCTGAACTATTTTGATCCCCTTCACTCAAGGAAACATAAAATAGGGCCTAACTACTCGAAGGAAGGAGGAGGGGGAGCTTTGCTGCAGGGGAGTGCTGTCAGATAGGAGATGACAAGATGAGCTGGGAAAGATGCTGAGGTGCTCTGGTATTAAATGCTTCGTAAAATGACTTGCAGCAAAATGGTGGAGAAACGTTTTTGTTTTTTCTTTTTTCTTCCCCTAGGTTACACGGTTTGGGCTCATAATCTTATTGCAATTGCTCGTCTTCGTGGCTCTGATCTGAAAGTTCTTGAAGTCACAGAAGAAAGCATTGATTTTGACCAAGGAGAACTGGCTGATCAGGATGTGGATCCAGTACATAATCTCATTGAGCAAGTGTCCCTTGGATTGGGTCGACCTTGGCATGCAGTCATGGACATAGAATTGCTCAGTGTCTTCACTGAGCCAACCCGTCATTTTTATAGAGAGATGCAAAGCTTCAGTGAAGGCATTTAACTCTTTATTTACAATTCCTGTGGTTACATATGCAAGTAGGGTCCTATTATGTTTTTTCAGTAGCGTGAATTAACCCCTTTTGTGCTGTGTTTAATCAGTATTAGCTATATAGAATTATATATGTGTATTCTACTTCTTGATCAAAGAACGTAGTCGGGTATTGGTTTAGAAGCTGAAAGTGGCAGTGTTTAGGGTTTTCACGGTTAATGGACTTGTCTACCAAACCTTATAGATATACAGCCAAAGGCTGTCTGAGGTTGCCGGCTAACTTTATTTTTATTGAGTAACTGCATTTTGAATGATTTTACAATTATCTCGCAGTTCTGTGCTCAGGAGCCAACTCTTTTTAATATCCATAGCCCAGTGGATTTGTATGCAGTCTTTGTTTGCTTTATCTGGTAGCATGCTACTTAATAGGCTTAACAGGAAGAGAAGACTATCCAGGGCTGTTCATTGTTAAGACTTTCACTTTGCTTTATTTCACATGCAGATTCTGAAGCGTGACTTCCTACTGTTCTCAGTGTTTCTTAGCTGTTAAGCAGTGGTGTGAAACACTAGCTTTTCAGATATCTGCACTTGCAGATTGGCTCCATAAACTGTAGTCTCTCTGAATTTTTTTTTTTTTTTTTTTTTGGTAAACGCATTCTAGCTTATTCTCAGGTTCTGTCATCTTCCTTAAAAGTTAGCTTTGGGCCCAGGTTTAACAGAATAAACAAGAACATGCACTCCGATGAGGTAAAAACATAACAGTGAAGACTTCAATATAAAGGTATACACCTGCAAACAAACATTAGTCGTGAAATCCCTAGCAACCAAGTCACTGGATTTTCTCTGTCAGCGCCTGTGTCAGCTGCCAAAGAATAGATTAAAAACGAAGAAGTGCCCACATGCTGGCAGGGGCAGGCCAGCTTTTGGCCAGCCAGATACTGCTAGATTGTAATATATAAGGTCGAATTTCGACCTGTGGTACACAGCTGTGCTGTGGCTCAGTCAGCAACCTCAGAACTCTTAAACAAACATGCACCTGTTTCACTGTGAATAGTGAATGTAAAGGAAGGAAAGGAAGCAAATACGAAGCTTGTTCTATCACAGGTATGAGCTGCTATGATGCATGAAGAACATTCCATGAAGTATGTTTTAAAATCTTGTTATATCTGAGAGGCTTTAAAAGCCGATTTAACTGTTTCAGGGCAACCGCGGTACAGACGTGGTCTCTGTGAGACTTCCACCTGACCCCAGTTTTAAGTGGTACGAATGTTGTGCATTTAATGTTTAAAGGACAGTCTGCAATAATAAAGTAAGTGGCCAACGTGGGTGCCCAGCAGTGCTGAGACCTGGCTGCTATATTGTAAGCTTTGGAAAACACAATTTATGCAACAGATGTCCAGATATGATTCTATTTATGGAAAAGTTTATATGTGTTTTACAAATGGTTTTACCATCTTATATTAAAATGACCTTTTGACAGGTGTGCGCTGTTTTGTCTCCAGTGAGCACATACCATGCGGATTTTATATGTACATCAGTAGAGTGAATCCACTGGCACAGTGTGTGTATATGCCAGATGTGGTGAGATTTTATCTTATAAATGTGATCAGATTAAAAAAAAAAAAAAACTCCTGACAGAAAATGTAAGGAAACCAGCTGAATGTTTGAATTGATGACTGATGTTGTATGGTTTATGTTAAATGTATATTCTTTTAATCAATGAATAAAGCATTAAAAATTGATCACTGTATAAAATATTTTATTGTATCAGCATGAGGATTTTTAGAATTAAATCGCAACAACCATTCATAAGCTATGTATAACTGGTAGCTCCCGTTGTGCTTAGGTCAACAAAACTTAGAGTCTAAAATAAGTCATACGGTAAAATTTTCTTATTTGGCTGATACTTTGTCAACATTTTTGAGGTGGGGGGAGGAAGGGGAAGGATGCTTTACTACAGATCAGATGATCAGACCGGTTAGTGCAAACAGTGTATCATGATATGACTTATTAGACTAATACAGTAAACTGTGGATTGTAGAACATAAAAGACTATTCTCCTGCATCCATTGCAATTGCTTAAATCAAACTCTGATGTGCTCTAGAAAAATGTGTAGTACTCTTTTTGGTGTCCCACTATTAAATAGATTATGAATACCCACAATGCTTCAGTTTGACATTTTATCTGTACTCAGAGTACGTAACTGTGTATTCTGAATGAAAACTGCAAATGTCTGATAAGCTGTTGAAGAGCTGCCGTGCCCTGCAGTGGCTGACTGTGCTGTGAGAATTGTCGGAGTGGCTGTTCTGTGTGTGCGTGCCAAGCACAGATTTAGCTTGGGCTTCTGAACGTCATTTTACGGTAGTCCTAGCCACTACAAGAATTGCATTGCTTGGTGTTTGAGGAATCTCCTCTATCTTGTAGATTGGGTGAGCAAGATCATTTCACAGCTTACACTGAGAGGAAAAATAGCTTTTGGTGTAGGTAGTGAAGATAAGGGTGATAGTTTTTCACATTTCAGTGAAGGAAAACAATGGGACTTGGCCACAGTGCCTTTCAGGGCTTAGACTCTAGATAGTCATGTCATAGTGGTAAACGTGGGTAGGCTTATGTAGCAGTTAAATCTGGTAGGGATGGTTCAAAATCATCTGGATTAGGATGGTGGTCTTAAAATGATCAAGATTTCTGGCTGCTTCTGTGGAACTTCCTGAAGAAAATGCTATTGCATAATACTATGGTTCTATGGATAGCTGCCTTATCTAACTTGGGAAGTAACTTATTTACCTTTCTGTGATATGAATGTGTTCTCTTTCTTTAGTCTAATGTATTTTCTGCTTTGTTTTTAATTAGCCTCTTAATTGCAAAGGTAAGACAAGGAGTAAGAGAGGCAGGCTACTTGGCTTATGGTAGAGAGATGTGCAGTCCTTTCAATTATTGCAGTTATAGCCACCATATTTAAAATGTTCTATTAGATCAATGGATGTTCATTATTAGTACTCCATAGCTGATTTTCTATACATTTGAAGTCTGACAACTGGATATGGCTTGTATGTCGCATGTGAATTCAGTGTAAATACATGCAAACTACTATAATAGCCTCTGTTTCTGATGTGTGGTGAGTCTATTCAGTGAGTTGTGAGAGCGTGGTGAAACCTGTAGCTTGAGTAGTGTAAGAGGAATACACCTCTGAATTATTTTATTAGCAATATGTATAAGTTGTTGTCTATATTTCTAGCAATGATCTGAGCTAAGAGTATCAGGATGAAGAGATTCAAACTGAAATAATTTGAAATCAAGAGCTAGGGAACCAAGACACACAATGTGGAAAACGCATTTGGAGTGAGGTGTTACAAGCTGTGTGGATTTGCCTTGTGGTTGTATAATCCCAAATGGGATTTTTTTTTTCCCCCCCCTTAAATGGACACCGATGTCAAGTTAGTCCTGCTGTCTGCCAGGTTTAGTAGTAGTATTCAGGAACTTGGAACACAAGCCATCAAGTGTTAAAGCTGGAATGCTTTTTTTTGGAGGTGGGGGATGTTTTCCCCACATGCCCACTTGTCTGACCCTCCTCAGTTAGGCATATCTAAGTTCAATTTATGGGTTACTATGTCTTATTTCCCCTGGCATAAATCTGAACTTTTTTTAAACTGCTGGTTTGCAAATAAAACTTTCAGGTATTATTGGAAAAATACGCTGGAATTCTTCCTTTGCCTCTGTGGGATGATCTAATCCTTACCTGTCCTGCATCATCTTGGTGCAGCTAACATTTATTTTGCCCAGAGCTTCATATATCGTTGTGGACACAGAGAGTTTTGGTGGAGGAAGGAAGAATTTGTTTTGAAGGCAATTAACTTACTTATGAGCTGGAACAAATATTTAGCCTACACGTTTAGCCTACAAATACTGCATTTGTTCAGAAAATGTAGGTACGTCCATGAGTCGCCTGCAACCCTTAAGGCAGATCAAAAAAAAAAAAAAAAAAAAGCTCTTGTGGTGGTAGTATTATCAAATTAATGGCTTCTGTGCTATCAACTGTTTTCTGCCTATAGAAACAAGCTGGTAGTTTGTGGTTCTGGTTGTTCCTGAGACAAATCAATTGGAGAAAGTAAAACTAAATAGTTTGTTTTCTTTAGCCCTGTGCTCAAGTCTTTCAGGAAAATTAGAGCCTTCAGAAAGCAAATCATTGGCCAAAAATGATGTAACAGCTAGATTAAACAGCAAGTAAAAAAATTTCAACATGGATGATCCCTCAAATGTTTGTTGCCAGAATTTGTCAGTGGCTAGCTTATAAGGCTTACCTAAATGCCTTTGAAGCCTAAACTAGAAGCAGAAAGGAGAATAAAGAAACTGCAAGAATGAGCCATGAAAAAGTTCTGGAAAAGCAGCTGAAGTCAGTGTATGTGGAAATAACATTAAGAGCAAAACAGGAGCAGTGAGCTGCATAAAGAAAAGCAGACTTGGCAGACTTGAGTAATCACAAAAAAAAGTGTTCTGGAGCCTTTTTTGGTAACTGCTAATTATGGGGTGTGGTGGCTTGTGAGAGTAGAGCAAATGTACATACTGTGATTACATTAAAGGATGAAACTGTGTGTGTGTGTGTGTGTGTGTGTGTGTGTGTGTGTGTGTGTGTACACCAAGAATGGGGGAAAGGGACCTGTCCACTGCTGCTATGGTAAGTGGATGCATTTCTAAAACTTTCTGCATTTTAAAGGGTACCTTACCAAATGACTGCAGTGTAATTACATGCTTCTCAGGCTGAAGCAAAGTAGCCTCAAGCTAAACTCTCAAAACTGACTGAACAGCCAGTAGCTTCTAGCCGAAGTCCTTCTTTAGATTGTGTGATAGCAGGTAAAAATGGAGCTAGGACAATTAAAGGCTGAAGGTGTTCCAGTGTCCATTCTTGGACAGAGGAGATGACTATGGCTTTGCAAGAAAGTGGGGAGGATCAGGGTAAGAGGCAAGCCCGGCATCTCAGCATTGTAGCCTGTGGCTGCAGAGTAAGAGTTCATGGCAAGCCTGTGGGGCTGTCCAGACTCGGGGTGATCCAGCATTTCACCAAAATGCCGGTGCAGGCAAGGTCTGAGCAATTTCTGCAGCTTCCTACATGCTGCAACCTCATGTGACAAACAGAAATAGACAGCCACACTTTTTTAGACACAATAATTCATTCTCGCTTTGTTTCTGCAGGTTTGTTTTTGCACTTTTCAGGGTCTTTTGCTTTTTTGTGACGCCTAACTACCACTACAAAGCATGTGTAGACACGATTCATATCTAAACCCTTAAAAAGAAAAATTGCTTAAGAAACATAACTAACTCTTATTTACTTATGCATGTTTTCCCAACAGTAGATTCTTGATAGCTTTTGTCTCCAGTTTGGATAGACTTAATTTTGCATTCCTTTCACTAAATATATCAGGTATGCTTGCTCCTGTGCTATCCAAAAAGGGAATTTTTGCCTTTCTTCCTTGCACCTTTAATGATCTGTACTACCTGGTAAGAATGAGTATGCTTGCAGAAACCTCCTGCTATAGCCCATGTAGCCATTTTGTTGAATACTGAGTGCTCTCCAATGTTGGAAAGTCAAAGGAATGAAGACTGTGAGCTTGGGGGGGGGGGGTACCTTTTGTCCCTCACAGCTTCCCAAATGGCAGTGTTAAAATAAGACCACTAAACAATTCATGTTGAGACAGTGGAAAACCAATGCTAATTAATTCAGACCTCAAGTCCAGTTTGCTGCAGACATGCCCTCTTCAAAGGAAAGGGTCTGGTACCCCTGAAGCATCACATAACTACATTTATGAAGCCCGCCTTGCTCCCATCTGATACAAAAGACAGCTGTAATGCAACAGGTTTGTCCTATAATATCAATTTTCAATAATGATAGGAAGGATTCTACATTTCCCCTTTCCCAACACTATTGGTTAGTTAAGTCACAACAGCTGCCACTTGGTAAAGCTTTGTGACAACTGAAAGATTATCTACAAGGTAAGTAATAGAGTATGGATGAAGTATGGAATGCTATTAATTCCTCTTCCCTTCTTCAACTATTTATACAGTTCAATAAAAGACAGTGCACCGCATCAAACAGGGAAGTTGCAAAGGAAGTTTCATTTCATCAGTTACATTTTCAGCAGATTTTGATTAATAAAAAAATGTTTCACATTTTATTCATAAAGCAAGCATCACTTTTGGCATGCAAAGATTCCCTGTACAGCTCAACAAGGACAAAGCAGCTAGGCTACTTAAACCATTGTTCAAATGATTTAATTTTATACACCTCTGAAGAGATTAAATTAAGTGTTTCTAATTTGAGTAAAGTTACTACTGTACAACAGAAATCACTTATTCACAATATTCATAGTTACTTCATCCTTTATTTACAAAATACTATCCTGAGAATTTTCTATTAAGCTTCAATTTGAGCAAAGTAGTTTATATATACCTAAGTAACAACGGTTACTTAACCAAACATTCAAAAAAAGCCATGTGAAGAATACAGAAATGGTGCGTCACGTTGCTCAAATGACACTGTCAAGTTTCTTGCTGTGGTTCTGGTTGTTCTACAGCTGATGGATTTGATTGAGGTGGCTCAGTTCTATTTTCAGGAGGTGGTGGCGGAGGCAAGAATCCAGGTCGTTGAGGTGGATAGTGAGGATAAGATCTCACTGGAAATGGATTTCTTACTGTGGGAGAACAGAGCAGTTCAGTCAATCTCAATCACAAGATCTGATGTGGTAGCCATTGGTTGTTACACCTTAGAGATACTTTGAAAGACAAAACGCTTAGTTCTTGACAGGTGAAGCAGAGAACAATAAAAGACAGAGGAAAAACTCTTCAGTCTAACATTTATGTCTTGCTCCACGAATGGAAACTCCAAGGTGAAACAGTCAACAGGTATGTCCCAAGTGCATATGTCTTTGTATGGACACCAGCATACCTCAATTAGACATACAGCAAAGCCAAAGAAGGGGACAGTTACAAGCTTTATGTATGATACAATCTCTTAGGAAGAAAAGGATTAAGGGGCTTTCTTACCCCAGAAAAAGAACCCTTTAAATGCTGAAAGGTGTTTGTATGCCTGTCTTACAGTCAAAGCTAAGTATTTGTAAAAACATCAATGAAGATGAAATGTACTATATGATTAACCCTCATCAGAAAAGATGCTTCCCGCTGAACTGAGAAGTAGCATGCACAGGAAGATCTAAGCATTCACCCAATGTAATTACTCCCTACTATCTGCACAAAGCACTGATCTTCATGAGCTTAAAGTGACCGCTGACAAAAGCTACATACTTGGCAGCGGAGGCCGTGGAAGCCCAAAGTCTCGTACTGGAAAACATTCACGTGGTCCATACATGCCAGTAGGAGGAGGAGGAGGAAAAGGAGGTCCTCTTCTCATGAAAGGTCCTCTAGGATCCATAGGCAGCAACGGAGCTCTGACTGGAGGGAAAGGTGGAGGAGCAAACCCCGAGCTGCCTGCTTCACTTTCAGAGGCAAATGACTGATCAGGTAGTGAATTCTGTAACACAATGAAAAGTGGGAAGTTAATTTAGGGAGAGAGAATATCTTCCATCCCATCAGGCCCACTTTGCTGTAGACTGACAGAACGGCTAATAAAATCTGGGTTTAGTTCCAACTCTGCCTTAACTATGGCATAATCCTGGGCAAGACTACCTACGTGCACTGAATATCAGCTTGACCACGGCTTCATCTTCATTTGCAATAGAGATATTAGTCGTATCTCAATTCACAAGACAATGAGTGTTGTCATAAAAGTACACATACAATTTCATCATTTACACTGCACAGTGAGATACAATAGATAACTAGAGTACTAGAGGAAAACGTTCATAAGTATGTTGCACAACATGGAAACTTCTTTAAATCAAGTGTCTGTTTAGCTACTTACACTAAGATTAGAATGATCCTTCATCCCATTTCCACTTGGTTCTGTTTGTGGACTATTTTCTGAAGATGCTTGCCCATCTGTATGGAAAGTTAAACAAGTTATTCAGTGCTGACTTCTTTCTCCTCACCACCAGTATTTTTTTTTTTTCCCTTGCCTGCATCTTCTGATTTAAGAAAAGCGTACTGTTATACTAACCAACTGTCCTGCAGGCAGACTTAAGGACAATTGAGGATCATAAAGCTATGCCTGAACATTTTCTTCAACTTCTACACTGGTTTGTACGTGTGTACCAAGCTTGCAGCTTTCACCAGTTTCTTGTATCCAAATAAGGGATTTTCTTCCATTTTAATTTATTTTTCTTAGAAATTACAAGTGCATTTTCCTAGCAATGTATCTTAACACTACAGTAGCAGTTCTATTTCTCCTCTCCCTCCTTCTAATACTTTATTTCCCAGACTTGTAACTTACTTCTTTGGGAAGTCCTACTTCAGCTGAAAGTCCCACTCTGCAGCCCCCAGACTGGAAATTACTGCACCAAGATATAGTCTTGGCAGAAAGTTTGATAGCAATACCATTCAAGTCTGATAAATACTGGATTTCTTCCTTAGTTGCTAAAACATTGAGGATACTTTTGGCACTGTATCAGTTCTGGATCAGCATTCAAAAATAACAGTAATTCATCTCCATATTTGCTGCGCTCACTTTATAAATGCAGGATAAATAAGACGTCAGCACCTTTACCTTTGTACCTTCCTGAGAACAAGTATTGTCAGAAACAACTGGAGAAAATTATTAAAGGGAATTGTCAGAGGAAAGTCTGACTGACTGGATTGCTACTAAATACACCCCTTTCTTCCAAAAAGCAACAAAACAAAAAACCCAAACCTGAGACTTGAAAAATCCTGCTTCCTTACGTTTCTGCATGAACGAAGCTACTAATACCAAAAGATATCAGACTAGAAACAATACTTCTAACAAGTGACAGATTTTCATTGACGTTAGTGGTGTTTCTTCTCCTTTGAAGCAAACAAAGCTCTTTTCTCAATGAACAGATAGGTCCTTCCCAAAAATCAAAATTTTAAGTAATTTCAAGCAGTGCCTGCCTTTGTTAGAGATAGTTATTTAATAATCTGAAGCTTTTAATCACTTATGTCATGTGCAGAATATTTATTCCCTGACACTTGGGTTGCATAAGACTTTCCATTTTAAATTCTTGTCAAACTGCTCAATGTCTGCCAAATTTTAACCTTTCTGACAAGAAGTTAGTTTCCTGCTCCACATATCTGCTTCAATTTAAAAGTTGTGCAGAGTTAACCATTTCAGCTTAGGAAAACATGTATTATTTTGTTGATATTAAATAACATTTTGGTCATCTTGTTGAGAAATTGTAGCTCCTCCACTCTTTAGAGCCACTAGAGCCTAGATTTTGGCACTGTGAGATGTGTGGCTGTTCTGAAGTCAGATGGTATGTATTGTATTTTTTTTCCTTTGTTGCTATTCTTACAAATACACACCCAAGTCCAGTTAAAATTATATGCCTCTAAAATGCAACATGCACATAAGCTCTACGACTTGCTAAAGGCTGGCACCACAGTTATCCAAAATACTTTTTCCACTGAGGAGTTTTTTTGTACTGCCCAAGAATTGCATACAGTTTTTTTTATTGTTGCTTGCAGCAGCTGGAGAAAGGGTGAAAATGGAGGCAAGAAGCGCGCGCACAGACAGTGCCTATCTTAGGCTTCAGTCAGCATCCAGCAGAAGCTGGAAGAAGAAAGGCCTCAGTGGAATACAAACAAGTAGGAAGAGGTAAGACAGAGGCTGGAGAAAGGGAATAGGAAGGTGAGTGACTGGACAAGAACAGAATTCTTTTCCAGCAGAGAACACTTCCCTGTAAAATCTGAAATTTTAACCTCCTGAAACAGAAACCAGTATTCCCAATCTGGCACTTAGGGCACCTAGTAACAAAGGTTCTCTCTCCTGTTGCTAGAAACTGGTCAACAAAGATAGTAACTTAATACTGGGCGGCAAAGTTTGTGTCGTGAGTTTAACGGTTTCAGGCTAGCTGATGACTCAGATACATGTGACTTGCTAGGCATTAAATAATGATGAAAACTGTTTAACAAGTATTAAGGCTTTAAGCCCTTAGACTGTTTTAGTTATAATGCTGAAGTCACCATAACTTTGCCTCTAAGCCTCTGTTGCTAAGCGTCACAAACTAGATTTTACATAATTGGCCACTTTGAAAGAAATGGTACTTGGCTCAGTGATGTGTGATTAAGTTGGGGGCAACTGTACTGTGAACTACAAAAAGCTTTAAGTATGGTAAATACCTTGAAGAAGGAGGCTTCACAACCTTCTAGATCAGTACTCAAAGCCAGTGGGTATTTGAAACATTTGCTGTTATTATTTCGGTTTTATTGATGAAAATCTCTAACTTGACCAAAAGTGGGATGGAAATGCACGTAAGGGTTTGTGCACAGGAGAGGCTGTAACATGTTCAAAGCCAAATATGAATGGTTAAAAGACGGAAGGGTGACAGAAAATACCTTACGACTACCATTCCCATCCATCTAACAGAATCCCATGACGATCAACCCATCTATCTGATAGAAGAGACTGCTGTGTTGATAATAGGAAAAGATTGCATCAGGGCTAGCAGTGTTGAAATGTTTCTGCACAACAAAACATTGGGTCTGTGTTAGCTGTAAAGCTGTCCACTACTATGGTTTAGTACCTACAGTCATCCTATGCCGAGATCGTTCATTTGATAATATCATGGTAGGCAGTTAAAGCAATTCCAACCTGTTTTATCAAAAGACTGCGTGTTGTAAGTTCGTAGTTCTGCTGGTCCAGAAAGTCTACCAGTATTTGGAGGATTAGGAAGAAATCTCTCTTGTCTTCGAGGAGGAAGAACTGGATCAGTGTAAGCCTCGCCTATCATTGAAGAAATCACAAAACAGATCAGTGAAGATTCACAGAGGTATTCTCCCATTTCCTACCATTTTGTTCTTGTAAATATTCAAAGTGACTATTAATCAGGGGGGGCAAACAATCTTAAGAAAGGACTATGGGAATCCCAATAGGCATACACATACTATAGCTTACATTTTGAGTAAATTAAGGTCTCACAAGCTGCAAAAGAGAAAGCCTTAGGGATCTTGATTGTTGTTTTAACATACAGTAGAATGTTTACAGTTATGATTGCATAAGTTATAAATGCTGTGACTCTGCAAAAATAAAGACTGAATACAGCAGTGAAGGTCAAAGTCAAAATAACTTACTATATATTTTAATCAATGCGTATTTAAGAGTGCTGTTTCCCATTATATTTCATCTGCTATACTGCTGTCAGCTGTTTCCACCAACTTCCTTGCATCAGATCTAGCAATCATGCAGATAGAACATGAACTGTATCAGTGAGATCCAGTGCAAGGACGGGGTAGAAACACGGCTCAAGACAAGGGAACAAGGCTGCCTCTTTGTGCAGTATCTTGTAAATAGATCATATTTGGCAAATGTGAAACTGCATCCTGACTCAACTCCACGTTCTGTGTGATGAGGCTTACATGCAGAAGCATAACAACCACAGTAGACTGCTGTATCTAATAATCAAGGTATATTAATCTGTGTTCCTTATCTGAAATGTTTTGAATTTAAAACTGTAGCATTTTTGCTTCTTTGTTTCAGGTATTTGGGAGGGTTGTTTTTCCCTCTGCGTGCTAATTTACCATAGAATTATCAGTAGCATCCTCTTTGGTTTGTTCATGTCTTTCTTGAATGAAAGTGTGCAATGAAGATGTTTAGCTGAAGGGGTGAGAGTGAAGACTTTTTTTTTAAAATTATTGAAGAGGCAACATTAACATGAATATAAACAGTGAACAGTGCATTTCAGACAGGCCGACTGTCCTGCGGTACTCCTGTACTATTAGTAGAAATGTACTTAAAAAAACAGGATTTTTCAACAATAGCTGCTTTGGGGGATTTTTTTCTAACGTTAAAGTACAATTAAACATTTTAGCTTTCTCAGATATCCCATCAGTCATCTAGCCAAGATCAGTCTTTTAATGCATTAAACAAGCCCCCCAGTAAATATCAAACCCCAGTAATATCAAACGCTTAATTATGCGCTACCAGTGTACATTTAACATACTCAGCACAGAAGTGCAAATGAGCTGCACCATTCAAGAAGGTGAAAAAACTCTGTTTTTAACTGCTGTTAAAAAACCTTTCCAGTGTGGTTACACATGCAGCTCCCAGAAAACATTTCATATAGGTAAGCAAAAAATACTTAGAAATATATATATGTATTTATTGCAAGTCAGTAACTCCATTTTTCCATGGATCTAGTAGCTAAGCAGATTTCTTTACCTGGTAGAGGCAGAATTATCCTACGTTCTCTGTCCCAGGGAGGAGACAGGGATCCAGTATCTGAAGGTGGTCTGTGTGGATCAGTTAATCTGTCAGAACTCAGCTCTCCTCTTTCATTACTGGCTTCACACACAACAGTAGTTCCTGGTCCTCTGGATCCTATTTGAAGAAGTCAGATAGCTATTTACCCAGATAATCTGAATCCTCTACTATGGCTGTCTTCATTGAGTCTCAAAGTAGTCAGATAAATCATGGAATGCCAACACTTTCAAGATATGAGAGGTATGTGGCTCCACAGGGCCCTCCAGCTGCTTGGTGATGACTCAGCCCAGTTAAGTTTACTAGAAGCGATTAAAAGGTTTATTTAAAAAAAAAAAAATAGTTCAACTGAAATGTAATCTACTAAAGATTTTTTTTTAAAATCAGTTTAAGTGTTCCTGTTCATTCAAATCAGAGAAACTAGTGCCTTCTCACTAAATGTTCTTCTCAATGCTAAAATAACTGCTGCTAACAAGACTTATCAAAATAAAAAATCATCATGGTGAAAGTTAACATCTTCATCAGAAGAAAAACACTCATATGACATGCAAAACTCTTCTTGTTCTTCCTAACTCTTTATTTAAGAAAGAAAAATAAAAAAAGACTGGGTCAACACATAACCAAGTGAAAAAGAGACTTTGACAACATAATTGAGAAAATCAACTCTGTTTCCCCTAAATGAACTTGGATTTTAAAGTTGCAAGTGTCCTTTAAAGTAAGATTTGATCTGAAAAATGACAAATACAGGATTCTGATATCACTCTCTAATTTTCTATCCTAAAGTTAACCTAGAATTTGAAAATTAAACCATTTTCTGTTTTATGCAAAACAAGACAAGCACTATAATGGTTAGTTAGCACATGGTTTGTTTAATCTGCCCCAGGTACGTTAGTCCTCTATTATGAAGTGAACAGTAGTTATGCCTTAGCATAGTCTCTTTCCTTGTTAAGACTGCACTCTGAAATCCAGTTTGTATTCTTCCTCACCAGCATCAGTTGAGCTACAATTTAAAGATATGGACAACGACTCAGTTTCATTACTTACTGTCCCTATGCAAATAAGAAGTCGTCAAGTAAAAGATTCTGCTTGTGTGTGGTACAGCTATGGCTGAACATTTAATCTCAGCTTTCTTCTGAAGAGTTAAAGTGTATACATTTTCAATGCTGGTCTTTTAAAAATTACCGTTCATTAGTGAAAAGCTTACAGAAGAGACATAATCAGACATATTTCCCATGAAATGTTAAGTTCAGGTGCCAACAGGTACAACAGTGGTAGTAAGCTAACAGTAGCTTCTTCATTACCCATAACAGATGACTGAACTCCACATTAGCATTTATCTACACTATTTCCATGAGCATCAAAAAGAACTGAAGGAATAAGTGTTCTTCTTCCCTCATCATCCATGACACCACAGCTTTCTTTCATCTGTTCCTGAATCTATGCATTTCACTCCTTAACCACTATTTTCCTTTCACTACTAGAGAAGGAATTGTTTTCCTGTACAACGACTGCCTCTGATTTAGAGCAAAACGGGGGAAAATATTTTCTGGATCCACAGCTACCTGCAGAAACATTTTTCACTAGCCCCAATAAAACTGTCCCAAGTTTTTCACAATGTAGGTACTTCCTCCTCCTCTCATAGCGCTTGGACCACTGAAATAGAAGTGGCAGCATTCTTTCTTCAGAAAACTAACTGACTCTTGTTTACCTTAAATTCAGAAGTTTATTTCAGCAAACACTATTTGCCCAAGAAATAAAACATGATGGACTAAGTTTGGCTCTTCGTTTTTCTTACCCTATGCTTTAAGGTGAATCCACTGACTAACCCACTAGTAATAACTGAATTTTCCACTGTGCTGTTATATAGTAGACAGTTTCAGAAGCAAGTTGAAAAACAAGAAGAGTTTATCTCAGGAATTGTTTATAATGATCTGTTTGTTTCAATACTTTCTGTCACCATCAAGAGGAAAAGGTGTGACGGGTTTATAGTAGAGGAGAGAGAAATCCAGAACAGATACGTTTTCAAGTTTAAGAGTTGTACCTCTTCCTCCTCCTCCACCTGGAAGCATAGGTGAAAGCCTTAAAGGACCCTCCAATAAAGTTGGAGGGGAAAGAAAAGTTCTTGTTTCAGGTGAAGGCCGGCCCATTGGTGAGGGTCCATATGGGGAATGCTCTGGAACAGTTAAAACAAAATACTCAAGTTCACAATACTTAGTTTAACAAGCTGTAGAAAGTAATTAACTTCTCAGGTGAAGTTTAAATTGGATCACAAGTGAAATAAGAATTGTGCTCTATTACCATGTGTGTCATATTCTCAGTCTACTCTCATTGATGCTACCCACATTCTTAGTTTCAACAAAATACTGAAAGTGACCTAGAGTCACTTATGACCCAGTTTTGTTTAAACGACTGCTATTTGTACATACACATGGCCAACAGTTTTCAAACAATCACATATGTGTGGTCTTGGGAAACAAAACCAGAAACTAAAACAATTAGGCTCTATTTTACAATTCAATACTGTACCTCTGCCAAACGGTCTAACTGGAACATCGAGAGCATAAGGATCCTTTTCTAAAAGGTCAAGTTTAAATTCTGTTTCAGTTAATCTGCAAATAAGCAACAAAAGAGAAATAAATAACCAGGAACTACAGAAGTTTTATTTGACTACACTGTTTACTACTAATGTTTCTACTGAAAGCATTAACTGCCTGAGGTATTCTATTCCATAATTAAAAACAAAACAAAAAAACCAGCGGATAAATATCACAGAACTCTGAACTTAAGAACTCCTCAAAGTATTCCTCTATGCAACTGCATTTAAACTGTAACTGAAAAATTGAAGTGCCATGCTAGAAGTCAAAATTCCTAGCATGACATTATTCTCATGAGTACTCTAAGTCCCATTTCAAGTATTAGTTTCTTCATATCTCAAGTTTTTTTTCCCCCTCACCACTAGATCTGCTAACTAAGTATTAACCTCTGAGTTAAGCTGTAAAATCATGCAGTAAACATGACTTCCAGTTAATTAAAAAAAAAAAAAAAAAAGACAACCTTAAGTCCTAATAGTATGTTCTGTTCTAAACTATTGGAATACTTCACATAGTTCTTATCTTGTTGTTTGCTGTCATTATGGGAGCGCTCCAATGACTCCCCTTCTTTCAGAACTACAATGGAACACTGTGCTCTCCCTTGTCTGCGCCACAATGCATTACCATATGTCTAGAAAATAGTAAGTTACATAAATCCAAAACATATTTTCATAGCTAAACTGTTTTTTTTTAACAGCTTAAACAGAATTATACCATACTTACTTTTGTCTGTTATGTGCATTTTCTTTTCTTATATCACTGAGGTGTCTTTCAGCTGCTCGTGCTGTCAGCTTTGGGGAAGGACAAAAATCAGATGCTTAGATGTTGCTACTTTTATTAAACACTTCATAACTGTTACAGATCCTAGATCCAAGACATGTTTTCATCTCAACGGTATAGACTGAATATTCATAATAAATGATTCATGTATGAAGCATATGGAACAGAGCCTCACGTACACCACCAAATGACATTAGCAGTTCCACTACCTAAATTTTTGAGGAACTGATACGGCTTTCCTACTATTTCTTAAGACTGCAGAAATAAAATACTGCGACTACAGCCGCTTTGAATCATCTACAAAATACATACACAGGATTTAAAGTTTAAAATTTTATACAAGGAAGTTTTATTTTAAAAACAATACAGCTAAAATCTGTAAAATTATGAGCACTAAGCCCCATAGCTTTTAATACAATTCTCTCTTACACATGCAATTCTCTGAAACCGTAGAATGTGTTAGTCAGGAGATATTTTAAGTTTCCTGTTTGAAAGATGTAAAACGTAGCAACATTCTTGCAAAGCTGTTCAGAGAACATAATGTTCTCACAGAACATACTGTCTTCTATTAGTAGATAAAACAAGCGGAGTACACCCAGGGAAAACATTAAAACGGCACTGAAACAAGGCCAAAAGCTTTTATTATTAGCAAAATATCAGGCATTTGTTAAACGCTAACATCTTATTCCAGTAGACTTATTGCTATAACGGATAATGTTGGAGCATCATGCTACTGAGCTTATAGATATCTGGCTTAGTTATTGCAACTATTTTATACAAAAGAAGATTTTTTTAACATGCTTTTGTGTATTTCTGCAAGTAATCAGCAAGCTTAACAGTGACAGTTTAGTTATTTTTGATTATCTGTTTTTAATGAAAAACTTAAAATGATAAAGCAAGCTGACCAAATAATTGAAAAGGAAGACAGTACTTCATGCACAAAGTTAAAAATCTTAGTATTTGGAACTTACCCAATTATCATGAGCTTTTTTCTCATGTGAAGTAATCTGTTAGAGAGACACGTTCATTAGATCATCTAAGTACACTATTCAAGTAGAAGAAGAGAACTTAAGATCAAGTATAAACTGTCATTCATAAATTTAGTATGTGTAGATAATTATGAGACATCTACATTTAAACTGAACTGTTACTTTTTATTAAAGGTTATCTAGTGATCTCTACTACGAAATTGTGTCAACCAAAACTAGATGGCCTTAATTAGAAGGAAAGAAAAAAAGCTAAATACAGTATCGCAACCTAGCTTGAAGTGGTATTTCACTTGCAATAATATCCTTCCTCTTTGGTGTAGATGTTTAGTAATACAAAACACATACCTGAGTCTGGTAAGAACGAATGGTTCTTTCTAGCTCTTCCTCAAGATCTTTTGCTCGTTGCCTATAAGGAAAAATACGACATTGTAATAAAAGTATGTTTTGGAAGATAATTTTAAATACAGTAAATACCATAGTAAACACAAGGTATAATTAGAGATTGTGTATCTAGAAAGAAGTATTGTCACTTAGGACCACGAGGTACTGAAAAATGACAGCAGCAACAGAAGTTCTAAGCCCTATTTGAATTCCACAAAGAGGATGCAAAAAACTTCTCGGCCGTCTGTGATATAAAGCACATCACTCTACTGCATGCAAGAATAGCCAGCCCTTACCCAGCTCAGCACATGTACTAACACGGCTGGAACATTGTGCTGTTAGCGTCTACCACGGTCAGTCCTGGGGGACAGCGACCTGCACCAAGATTAGTCTAGATCACAGAAAGCATAATACCAGCTTTGTTGCCAGCTGCCCTGTAGACACTCTCCCCAGGTTCCACGCTCTTTCAGCAGGTTGGCCCAAGATGCATTCACTGCTTATATTCTATTTGCAACGTTAAAATGCTCTTTAAAATTAAGATCTACAAAATTCACCCTTTAACTGAGTCTTAAAGGGTAATATCCTGTATTCCTGCATTAGTACTGAAGCCTGTCTACAAGAATTCCACGTTCTAGAGAAAGGATTCATCTAATTGACCCTTCAGGGGGTTTTGCTGATCAGTATCATTCAATTACAGTCAATGTCCCCATAAACATTGAAGGAAGATGGGAAATACACATTACAGATTGAAGAATTATGTCATATTTTGAGAAGACACAGAAGCAAAATGGATGCATGCAACTGTTTGTAACCCGAAATAGAGCAAACTAATTAAAAACAATTACATAAAACATTTCTATGACACAACATTTTACTGAAGAATTTGTAAATACTAATACGGCTTGGCAAGCTGGGAGATACAGATACAGAATGCTAAAACTATACTATATAAATCTGTTAGGATCTATAGAAAAACTGAGCATGCTGTATTTATTTCATAGCATTCTCTTTTTAACTTCCTTAGTATTTTTTATCTCTGTTCAGTAAAGGGTCCTAAAGACCCACTTCTATTATTCAGTTAAAGCTAACGTGTCAATACAATTAGCGCTTTAATGGAAGAAAACGAGAGTGACCTTACATACTCAAATTCTTTAATAAAACAACCTTTAGCATGTATTACTACATGCAAATTAGCATATAACAATAACAAAAAAGAGCAAAATAATCTAGAAGAAAATACATTCACTTATGCTGGCCTTGCTATTCTCTATTGCCTTTCATCCACTTTGGAAGAAGTGACAACAGCAACCAAAATCTGTAATTACCTGTAACTGTTTAATTCTTCGGCAGCATGATTAATTTTTTCATCTACTTTAGAAAGCTTTTCTTCCTTCTGTAGGCGTTCTCTCTCTTCTACTGTCAGTTTCCTTTAAGAAAAGTCACAAACTGTGGTTAAGTCTACTTCAAATCAACAATTCTGTATTAGTCTCTCAAGAAAAACTTACCAAATTACATAAGCATGATGAACACTTGGTATTTATCCAGGCAATAATGAATTTTACAGGCAATGTATAGTGACCGAAATAGCACTAGTTTGCATTCATATTAATTTATTCATTAACTGTAGGTTATGAAACATTCAGATTACCATTATTCCTAAGAGGAATTCTGAAGATTATCCATAGTCCCAAACATTAAAATTTCCCTTGTGCAAAATGCCTCTACCCTAGGTAATAACCACTGATTTTCTACATGCAAAAAATACAACTACACTAACTTTCGGTGATCTGTTCTGACACTTTACATTTTAAAATAATTTTACAGAGAAGAAAATGGTTCTTTATTGTGAAGAATTAAATTCTTTCCAGGGCCCCTCTTTTTTTTTTTTTTTTTTTTTTAAACCCTTGGTCAGGGAGTTGAAGAGAGTAACATCCACATTCCAGACTACAGATTAGGCACAAGGTAATTCTGTAGAACACACACAGATACTATGGCTGCACAACAGTCCAGAATAGCATGAACTAGTCATTCTCCTCTAAACGGCAGTTCTTTGCTATCAAACCATCTAAACCGTGGATGTGTTGAACATGATCTAAGTGTCTTTCCTCAAATTTCGTTCTCCTCTACTTTTCTATTTTCCTTTTATTTGCTTGGACATGACTAGCTTTTTAAAAAGGTGCCTTCTTAATACTAATAACCTCTTTTACTCTGCTATCCAGAGTACCATGCCAGCTTCTCCCAAACCCTTTTTGGTCTTTTAAAAATCTTTGATAAGCACCACATTATTTGCTCTGAGCTGCAATAGGGTGTTGTTAAATAGCATCCACGCCGTCTGCAAACATTATCCGTTCTGGCTGCCCATCATAGTTTCTTTTTAAAAGGTTCCTCACTTTTTACGTTGTCTCCCTTTTTAAAACCAAATGCTAGCGTAGTGGATTTTGGGGGGCTTGTCACTCCTGCAAGAAACCAAATAGCTATGCATCATGTACTGTTACAGAATCAATTACTGAAAGTAACATTTTAACAAGGTGCTGCATACTGGTCAGGACAGGACCAAGATTTGTGCTCCTTCTCTTGCTGCCTTCCAGATTAGGTCTGCTCCTTGAAGAAGTAATTTCTTGCTCATCAAATTTTAGTTTTATGCCCTAACATGATGCCCCCTCCCCTGCCCCAGCCACACATACACTTCTGAAGTGGCTATACACTATAACAACCCCCCATTCCCACCAACTGCACTTTGAGTCCTTGCTACCTTTCTCGTTTCACTGAGTAAACCATAATCCCTACTGTCACTCTGACTGGGAGGTAGAAAGTATAGTCCTCATATTGTATCTTTCTTTGTCGGGATAACATGATTCAAAGGGATTCTGTGTTGCTTACTGATAACAGTTAATTTGTCTATCTGTTTTAACTCTAAGTTTAGTTTTACACATAGCACAACTCTTCCACTGACATAAACTCTCTTCCCTGTAGAAAATATACCCCACAATTAAAGCAGCTACCAATTATCTTTCTTTCAAGAAGTTTGATACATGCATTATGTTGTATCTTTATTTTAAATCAAGCTTTCCAACTTCACCCATCTTATTTCACAGACTAAGATTCGTTCAGAAAAGGAAAAAAACCAAGAAGCAACAGGCTTGTGGAAAAGTCCTAAAGGAATATAACACTACTTCAACGGGAACAGTTACTGTAAAATGACTTTGATGGCAAATATACAAGAAGGTATAACATAACAGGGTCTTTTTAACTCAAAAATCTCTGAAAAATAGCATTCAGACTTTCAGTAATGTTGAAACCCCAAACCAAGAAGAGTATAAAACTGCAATCAAATAACGTGTTGAATATACAGATCAAAAGGAACTTGTACCTGTGCAGTTTCATTTCATTTTCTTGATAAAGCTCAGTCATGACTTTAAGCTTTTGCTGAAGCTTTTGAACTTCACTTTCAAAATGTTCATTTTCAGACTGCAAGGAAACTTGTTCACTTTGGAGGTTTTCTATGCGTTCTGTCAAATTCAGAGACAATTAATTATATTGGGAATAATGCACAGTTTACAAAATTAAAAAATGTTTAAGTTTGTAATACTCTCTGATGCTATGCTGTTTTAATAATATAAGCAATAATATATACTAATAAATTTCTATCAGTTATACAACTGAGAAACAGTACTGCTTATCTGATGGGAAGACAGAAACTCCACTTTGCACCTGCCACAAAGCGCAGCTCTGACCAAACATCAAGCCTTTGCGATTCCTCTAACTGGTACAGCTTCTTTGGATAATGCAGTTTTGTAATTCAAAATCCAAGCTTTCATTTATGAGTTTTATTATTATAAGTAATTCACTAAAGGAATAAGATCTGTATCATCATACATTCTTGAAAATTTAGTCACATGAGGTCTTGCCAAGTCGCCTGAAGGGATAACTCAGATTTGTCAAACTATCTCACCTAGCCAAAAAAGGTCTGTCATGCTCCTTTCCCTATTCGTTATTTCCTATTCACTGTTCCTCTTTTCAAGAAAGATGTAGTGCTTCAATGAATGAAGTTCGAATACCATTATGGAACAGTTACAATTTGTTTGAAAAAAAATTTTGTATTTTAAGTCATCAGAAACCAGTTTAAACAACCCTCAAGCTTACTGTGAAAATAAGAGAGTATATATATCATCAACCAAATAACAACCAAGCACAGTATGTTCAAGTACGACTACTACTCTGCTGGTTGTGGTCTATAAAAGCAATAGCTAATCGCAGACCTTTTTGGAATTAGTGCGGCTGCATTTTCATTTTATAAAATATAACTCAGTACAGCTAATGCAATAAAGGAAAAAACAGAGCAAGATGCTTTTAGGCTCAATTGTCCAAATGCAAAATTTTGGATTTTATGAAGTATTCAGCTTGCACTCATTACAAACTGCAGTTTTCCAGTAAGTGGTTTCAAAATTCAAAGTCCACTGTTTCATGTCCAGAATGTTTGTAAAGAAGGTATTACAGATTTATTAACATCACTTGGCAGTATACTTTGAGCTTCTATACTCCAACAGCGTACAATAAAAATCAGAAACAGTGCTTTAGCATTCGTTACTCGTTGTTATACTTTGATTGTTTTGCTTCCAAAAATCAGTATTTAAAATAGCTAAGTGACTTAAACAGATATTTTAAAAATCAAGTACAGCTATGCATGTAAAATTAATTCATTTTTTAGTGGAAGTAATACTTATAGCCTGTAACATTATTTGATATAAACATCATCTTATTAATCTTAAAAGTAAAACATTAAGTTACCTGTAAGCTCTCCTTTAGTTTTCTTTTCATCAGACAATCTTGAATATACTTGATCTCTTTCTGTTTCAAGGGTCTTTAAACAAGCATTTAACTACAATCAAAATACAAAAGTGAGATTACTGAGATTACTAGAAACAAGATTGTCTACATGTAAAAATATGAAATTAAATATCAAAAGAAGCTGAACTTTATTATACTGTTAGATGTTTATATGCATCTAAAACTTACCCTAAAAATTGCATTTATTCCATTTCCTCCCTCTCCATCCATACATTTCTTAAAATCACATACCTTTGCAGCATAGATCAATTTCTTTACAGTTCGTTTTTGCTGATCATCTGATTAACAGAATAGAATACAATACATAAACAACACAGGAAGGTTTGTGACAGAGCTTACTACTCAGATACTTTGTTTTGTTTTTATTACCGTTTTGTTTTTATTATTTTACTTACGACATTTATTATTTATTAAACAATCCCCCACATGCCACAATAGGCATAGCAGTTTTTAAAAAGGAAAAAAAAAAATATATATATATGCACCTATATTTTAACGCTTTGTTTGTCAGCAAGATTGAGAATGTCTGCATTAAAAGAGAGGTGCTGAACAGAGCATAAGCTGTCAGATTTAATGGGCTGTGCCCGTGTTAAAACCAGCCCTGCCATAAAAAGAAGTTGCAGCAAGAACCAGGAGAAAGAAAAGCCTTTCTCTGCTGCTGCTATGTGGGGCCCCATATCTACATCCCACTGACTCCCAGGGCTACCATGCTGCTTGCAATATGCAACAGCTGTGTAAAGATAAGGAGGCAGAAGTTAGGCTCTGTGGACCTACAGTGCTACTGCTGGGAGGAGTTTCAGGAAGAAGTAAAAGAGAGATTTCCACCTAAAAACGTCTGAGAATCCTGTTTGATACTAACATATACTAAGCCATTCCAGAAGTGCCTGAGCATCGAGTTCTTTACATTGCTCTACAATAACATAGATGTTTTACCTGTGTACACACATTGCCCTACAGTAGCATACGCTATGTTACTCTGGAGGTGCCTAAGCATCAGCTGAGCTGTCTGACATGCTGTCATGACACCAACATTGGGTGAGGTTTGAAAATCCAGCTTTTACAAAACTGATACATCTTTGAACGTTGCTGGAAGTTTGCTCTTTCTATATTCCTAAAACATCTATTAAATTATTTTTTAAGAGGGAAGCTAGCCAAACCTTACCTAAATGCTCTCCATCTTCTGTTTCACCTTTTGTATCGGTGTCCCAGTGATTATCTTCAGTGCTGTCATCTTCTCTTACGGCTGAACTCCAGTCTTTCATCTTTAGTAAGTATTGCGTTAGTGACTAAGAAAAAGCCCACACAAAACAAGAACAGTAAATAAAATACAAGCAATGAAAATGTGGTTACCATTCCAATTACTTTTTTCAAGATTTCTCTCCTTTACTTAGTTCCATTCGTAGATTAAACTAACTTCCTATGCAGCATTCCCGGCGTCCAACATTACTTTTCTATCAAAACACACACCTGCAGGTTAATAGGTAATGCCCTAAGAAAGGCTCTTCAGAGAGCCAAGTAAGCATGCTTTTAAGCAAGACGTAGGACCCACCCAAACCCCAAAGCAAGAAAGTAAATACTCCTTCAGAACTAAAAGCGTTTCTCCTTATTTCATCTGCTGACTTCCAAGGCTGTCAGATTGTTCAACTGTGCTGCCAAGCAACCTTGTTTGCTTAGCAGAAAATAAGACATTAGAGGATGGAAACAACACACAAAAAAACTGAAACAGCTTAGTGAATAACAGGATAAGAAGAGGCTGTTAGACTTTCTCAGAACTTGCTAATGATTAGCATCAGTCCAAATAACTCAATTCAGCACTAGGTACAATAATTTACCTTGACTTGACTCTCTTTATTTTTCAATACTTCTTCCATATCTGCTTTAGATGATTCAAACATTTTAGTTTGTTCATTTAGTTCAGTAAATCGTTCACCCCATCCTTCAGTCTCTTGTAAAAGCTAAGAAGAGAGTATCAGATTATTGTGGTTATTTGTTGTAACTAAGAATCAAGGATGACTAACACTTGAGCCTAATATGCATATTATCTATGTACATGCAGAATCTTAAATACTCACTCATCAATAAGAATTAAACAGAGAGAAACTATTACACAGTTAGGGACTCAAGAGTTGAAAATAACAATTTTACATTATTGTCCCATTATTTCAGTGGCAATTGTTCTCTATTGTAATTGGTTGTGAGGATGTTTTTTTAATGTAGCAGTTAACATTTCAGTTCAGTTAATATTTCACTGAGTTTAAAAAAAAAAAAAAAGACAATAGCAATGTATTGACAAAGCAGTGACAACAGGTATAGCAAACAACTATGAACACCGGGGAATGCTTGGAGGGAACAAGACTCATCCCCCGACACGCACACCCACTTCTGAAATTATACCTGCTCTTTTTCAACCTAGAAGAGGCAGAGGTAGAGGGAAACCTGGAAGCTTTTTAGATAGCAATTTGAATTCGCATGACTTGCAAAACTATCCCAGTTGCCCTACTCTTGTCCACACTTAACATCATTTTAAAATCCAATTTTAAAAAGAGCCTCGCCGTTAATAAAAGTTACAGTAGTTGTATGTAATCAACACCTAAGAGTAAGTATTTTTCTAATTAACTACGGTTAACTAAAAAGACAAGTAGATTCTACGATTTGACTTTGCAGATGTATCCTAGTAAAACTGCATTTTACACAAACTCTTTAGAGCACCAAAAGGGATTACAACACCTCACTGGTCCATTAAAAATAAGCATTGCAAGATATTAATTAATTAAACCACGCCTGCATACTATGAGTATGAATTACTCATACTCATACTATAAAAACATAGGGAACTATTTGTCTTATTCTGTCAAAAGAATATAGCTGTGCAACAGGCAACCAATTGAAAGGGACTGAGTATCCAGAAAGGGATAACTAAGTTGAGCAACAAGACCATAACAGCCACTTATACTAAAAATAAGAACAGAAATGGTAGTTAAACAGGGGAACCGCCATGCAAATACACAAACTGGCCTGGACACCACTTAACGAATATGAAGTAAAAGGCATAAAACAAAAGGAACGTGACTAAAATTAATTGAACATTACTTGGCACAGAAGTGCACATTTCAAGCAGTAAATGCCATATATCCATTTGTAGCATCATGTAAACTAGGTATTACAGACAACACAAAAATATCGTTTATGCTAATACTGCTCAGAAGACATACACAGGCAACTGCTTTTACCATTATATCTCGTTCCTCAAAGAGAAACTAAACTTTAAGAGATCATTCTACACTGAGACAAAGAGAGACTGAATTGTCTTAACTTTATATAGTTGTAAGAATTACAGTAAAGAGAAACAGCAAGGATTTGTAGCGAGCTAAAGCAATACACATTTTAAACGTTCCTGCAAAAACCAAAGCAAACATAGGAAGTTTAGAGTTCGTTAACAGTTCCCTTGTTCAAGCTAAAAGGTCCCAATCCTCTCTCTGACACATCATAAATCTATTTTCAGACAGCACATCTGTTATAATGGTTAAGATGTGATGTGCCAGAAGATTTTGACCAATTAGTGCAAGTGGACAGAGGAAGAAAGTACTCTAATTTCCATTAACAAGTAACCTCTTTGTTACCTTTTGAACATAAGTGAAATTCCATCTTTAAAAAAAAAGTAAGAAAGAAAAAAATAAAAAAAGGATATGGATCTTCTAAGACAGCAAAACTGATTTTTATTGCTTACAACAACCTCTTGTAAGAAAATATTAATAAGCAAAGCAGGTACTTTCTCTTCCTTCCTTTCCAGGTTCCATGAGCGTGGTCCTTCATCTACCAAAAAACCATAGCTAAATACGACATATATAAACGTGCTCAAATTACTAAAAAGAAAAACGGCAAAACAACTCTGTTAATGACAAAGTGTAGTAATTCATCCTAAATAACGTGGCTGAGAAACCACCATACCCAGTTTATTTCATCTGAAAGGAATTCCAGAAACTTTATTTTTAGCTAAGACTTAATTACATCCTGGGGGTTGTTTTTTACTGAAATCTTCCTATTTTTGCTCCATATAAAATGACTGCCTATAAAATATAAGTGATTCCCAGCACTTAGTATTATCTTAATACTATTAATTCCTATTTTTATGAAGAGGAAGAAAAGGAATACACTTTTCACACATACACAAAAAAACATTGGAACCCAGAAAGTTCCGGGGATGGGGGGCGGTGGGGGGGGGGATACTGTTGAGAGACAACAAGGAGATCAGTCAGGCATGAAAGTAAGCAAACTCCCATGAAAACGGAACATTCCACAGAACATTTCATGTTTAAAAAAAAAGATGGCATATTTTCACTGTAAAACTAGTTATTGCACAGGACAACTATTAAACATGCTAAGCATTTCAAAATAATCATTCTTGGGGTCTGGCTAACACTGTGGAAAATAAACAGCTAAAATTCAAGTAGTAACAGTCCTTTCTGTACCTTCATACTACTTATGTGACTTTCCACCAGCTCATTCATATGGATACTACACTATGTTTCTCATCTACCTTTTGGACACACTGCAATTTCGCCATTTGTTTTGTTTTCTGTTTGCAAATGTTTTCTGCATTTGCCATTTGCCTCTGTAGAGGATCTTAGCTGTGGACTTAACTCAAATCTCTCCGTTTTCTTCCAGGTCTCAGACTTTTTTCTTACTAATCTTACCGTAGCACGTGTTCTCCTTCTCACTGATCTCTATGCATATTTTCCCACAAACACATTTATTTAATTTCTTTTTAAATTTCTTTTTTTTTTTTTCCTACTTACCGTAAAGCTCAAGCAGTATCAAAAAACTCATTGTGGATGAGCTCCTTGGAGAAGTCATATTTACATACCACTGTAGGAAAATACGAAATTTCTCAGGAAAGAACCTACCTGTTTCTCTCTTTCCTGGAGATGACAGTTTTCCTCTACTGCATCTTGAACAGATGTCTTGAGTCTCTCTGTATTAATCTGAAATACTTTTAGGGTGGACTTGGCCTAAGAGAAATGAAAAAGTACGTTGTTTCAACAGGACATTTGATGATATAATAAAACGGGGTCACAGTGGCATTATTGGAGTTTATATTTCATTTTTCTGACTGTGCTATGCATGTATTCTTAAATTTTTTCCGCAACTTAGCTCTTGGTGTGGCACTATGTATCACTGTGGAGTAACAAGGCAAAGAGAATACAGGGTACCTGTACTTTCCAACAAATGGCACCCCACTATCTGAAATTTAAATTACTAAATCAAGCTGCACAAGAGTACTAAGCTTTAAAGAGTCTTTTGGTTTACCCAGCATATTATTTAGGCACTCTTCATGGACAAAACTATATAAAGTAACTACATGGAGAATAGAAAAAATATAAAGCGTTGACATACCTCAGCAACTTGTGATTGGATAGATTTTGCTTCATTCTCTAAAGACTCCACTCTCTTCTGAATTTCAGCCACCTGAAAATAATTAGCTTTCATAGAAGTTCTTCTACAGATTTGACTGGTCTAGGCAACCATTAAAACTGTTTTAATTTTCAAGATGAGAAGACTTCTACTACCACATCAGTAAAAACTAGGGCTTTTTTTGAGCATTTTCCTTTATGGATTCCATTTTTCTAGTAAGATACAGTGAGTTTGGATGGAGACAAAAGGGGAAATGTAGTTTTTAATTTATTTAAAACAAAAAAACAGAGTAGTTTGTCTTTTCCATAGAGAATGTTTTCTCATGAAAAAATACCTTATGTATTGAGTAGCAACAAAGACTGTGTTATTTTTACTCTTACCAATTTATCATTTTCTGACTGCTTAGATTTTTCTTCTTCCAGTTCTTTTTCAAGATTCTCTATGTCTTGGTTGAGTTCCAAGTTTGACTTGTTCAATTTTTCATGCATTTCCTAAATCACGTTATTTTGACAGTTAGCATAACACAGTTGACATTAACTACATAAAAAGACAAGTATGTTTTAAATATAATTTTAGTATAAAATGACAAAGTACTTTTAACAGCTATCATCACATCGAGAATAAATCTCAAAGAACTGTAGCCTCTTGCATTTTAACAACACGTAACAACTAGCTCTATAGGATCTTAGGTGCAGAATGAAATAAATCTATTTGCTTGTTCTATATTTGGAAATAACCCGTTAGATATTTGATTCACCTTTTTTGGAACTCTTTTACAAGTATATTCTGAGTTTGGGGGGTCTAAACAATGTAGTTCCATCCAATTTTTGTTATGATTCAAGTTATTCTGTGTTCATGGGTATTTCTTACTCAAAAGTACCAGTAATTTTTTTTTTTTTGTTTTACTGCACCAGTAGGTTACAAGATATATTCAAATCACATCAGACATGTGAAAACATACTTCATGCACTGTGCTATCTCTACAGAAAGAGCGGTAAGCAATTTAACATTGCTCGATATGTGATTTGCTCTAGCGTAAAAAAAAAAAAAAGTTTTTTCAGATGATCCATTCCACTTCTACTGCAATCCTTACATAAACTTTTCTTCATTTAAATGTCTTGCTTGTACGCCACTTTCAGAAAGACAGGATTAGCAAAACAATACTCTAAATTGAAACAATTAAGTTTTTTTTCTTACGTATGCAGAATTTTCCCAAAACACTGCCTTAAATTATAGAAATGGTCTCAACTTCATGTTCCTACCTCAAAAAAAGACGCATCTGTTGATTCTTTAACAAAGCTCTCATCCTTCAGAGATGATTCTAAGTCTTCAAACTGGAAGAGATACTTTATGTCAGAATGTATGCAAAAAATTGCTTAATTAATAGAATTAATTTGTGATGCTCTAGTCTGAAATATAACCACAATCTAAATATTCAGGCATATATGTTGCTGGAAATCAGGAAAAGTTTAGCCCCAGTAGGTTATCACAGCAGCATAAAACATTTTAAAGTTATTTCCAGTGCACTATACTGTATTAAGCTTTAAGACAGAACTCACTAACACCTTAATCAGACTTAAAATACACTGACAAAAAAGCATTTGAAAAAATCACTTAAAAGCTTTAAGCACCTTACTTTTAGGCTTAACACTTTAAATATAGAAATTGGTTCAATTTGTCAAGTGAGACATTTGAAAAGATAGCAGTAAGTGAGGAATATTACCTCTTTCTTGCAAAGGCTGAGTTTCTCAAGCATTTTGCATTTGTCATCAATGAGTTCAGTAATTTCACTAGCAAGCTGTTTTTCCCTTCCTAAAAAAGAAAGATGGCTAAATGTTGCAATATTCAAATAATTAAAAGTAGTAAAAAAGGAAAAAAAAAGAGGTAAAATCATGCTCCAAGGAAACAGCATGAGCAATAAGCTTACCTACATAAAGTCGACTTCTAACCTGAAACAAAAAGAATAAATGCTGAAAATATGTCTGAGGAATTACTTGTACACAGTATCTGAAAATTCATTTTTTATGTTGTGCTTCCATAATCAGTTTAATCGCCAAACTTAAGAATAAAATATAAATACAGGCTGCTGTAAAAATCAGCAAGCCCATCCTCCACTCTGTCCCTTCACGGCTGTGGTGTTCTTGTCCTTCTCCAACTCCAATTAAATAGAGAGGAGAGGAGGGAGAAAGGAGGTTAGTTTTCACCTGGAGCACTTTCATGACCCACCTCTCTGTATAGTCATCAGATAGCCCTGCATGTCCATTATGCAAACCAGTATTATGGTCATGCAGGGCCGAAGGGGTAGGAAAAAGGGAGGACAAAGAGAGAGGGGCTACATGACAGCTCAGACTTAACTGCTTATGGGACCAAAAAAAAACTTACACATTTTACATACAATACCTAACAGTCAGAGCAGCTCAGGCGCAGCTCTGGGTGAAGTGCCAAATCAGCAGCTGTCCATACGAGATCAAAAGATCTAGATGTGCCCTAGAATCAAGATCTAGCAAATCACAAGACAAAATTTGTCACAACTGGCCTGGACAAAATACGCAGAAGTAGGCTGAACCCACAAGAACTTTACAACACTGCTTTCCTCTCAGGGCCAGGCTGGATGATGCACCTGACATACGAGGGCCTCTCACATTTTTCCTTCAGTTCCCTTCTCAAAGCCGCAGGATCACCAAGGAGTCCAAGAAGTAGAAGTGGGAGGAAGGTCATATACATACCTATCACCATCATCCCCCCAAAAAACAAAACAAAACCTCATTACTCCTGAATAAGTAACCATTCATTCTTCAGTGAGTAGTTGGTACAGTTCCAGCACAGTTCCAAGACCAATGAAGTTGTCAATAATTTTTTAAATATTTAATACCTTAGTGATAAATCAGGCGCCACATGCAGGAAAACAATACTTTCGTTGCTGCTTAACTGATTTCAGCTGAAACTCCTTTTTCTTACCATCCAGAGAGATGCTGCTTACTAATCTCAGAATGACCTGTTCCTGAAACAGATAAAGCCAGTATCTTTTGCCTATATGGGGAGCACTGAAACTCAGATGACAACTGCCAGACGCTTCCAGTAAGGAAGAATGCAACATTTGAGTCTCCTCGGACATTCTCTGTCCTCAGAAGGACTAACCTTTTGATAGAACAGATATAGCCAGAGAAGCGAAAGACAACTAGGAAGGCTCAAGTCTGTTATGGCAATAAAGGAAGTCTGTAACCATGTTCAAAATTTGACAGACTCTTCCACAAATGTTACATTGCATGCAGCTTTGGGGAGGAGGTGAGGTAAATAAACAGTGCATACAAAGTTCTGTAATCACAATAATAAGCTCACAGTGTTGTTTCAACACCCCTCATTCCAGCAGAGGAGCAGGTAAAACAACGCAACTATAAGGATCTCAAGCTCAGCTATGCTCTATGCCAGGGGAACAGCAAGCTGAAAGATTGCTTTCATCAAAAGAAAAAAAAAACTGTTTGGCAGAAGATTCAAAGAAACTTTCACACAGTTTGAATAGCATTGAGGCCCTATTCACAGATCAGGTTTGTACCTGGAGACTAAATATAAAAGCCCTCATATAAAGCAAGAACCTTCATACTTTGACTACGAAAAGAGAAACAAACAAACTGGACAAAGGAGACATGCCATGATATCTTCTAAGAGGGCAACAGATTTAAATGTAAATCCACTCTGCTTTAAGTGCAGCATGCAGACAAGCTTCAGGACTTCTGAGATCAGTAAATGATCCTCAAGTGCAGTTAAAATGAGACTTTTTGTGGCTGCAATCACTATGAACTTACTGTGACTTCGCATCACAGTGAAATTGAATTTGCAAACCACTTAACTGTTTTGGGTTGCCCACAGCATTGATTTTTTTTCTTTTGGTCTTTAGGAGGAGCTCAACCTTTTCAGTGGAAGGTTTCCTGCTTTTCCAGAAGCACTCTGTCAACATTTATCAATCAACCAACATCTAAGACATCAAAGCATGATTGCTGCAAGCTTAGTTAAGTAAAATCCTGGTTTTAAAATATTGTACTGAAACAGGATGGGTAATGTATTTACATTCTCTAGCTCAAAAGCTACTGATGTTAAGACTACTGTTAGATTATTCACCAAAACTTCCTTCCTTACTAGGGTAGGCAGTGGGTAGTTCCTGCAGTCCAGGAAAGCTATCATGGAAGTTGCCTTCTCAGCATTACTTCATGTTTTGAAGAAAGTAACAAAGGTCTTAGTACAGAACTTTGCATCTTCTAGTTACATATTCACCCACAGACTGAGAAGCACACTAGATGTTCTGTATGATATTCCTAAACTAGTTGGGAGTTTTATCTTAAAGGAACCATTCCACTGCAGGATCAAAAGAGCACAAATTCAAAGGATTTCAGGTCCCTCTTGTTAAACACTCCTATTTAAAAAAAAAAAATTATGTTGGGCAGAATAAGATATAGAACATAGCCTGCAATCAATAATCAGTTCACGTAATCTTACAGATGACGAAAGTCAGGAGAAAGGTGCAAGTTTTACGAAACTGTACGTGACTGAGAAAGCCTTAAACACAGCCTTAAATACCATCTAACTGATAGTAAAAGTCTGATGTCCGCTTTGGTCTTTTTGTGCTCTTATGGGATGACAAGGCAGCATAGAACTTACATTAAGAACACACTGGTTTTGCATGCTTAAGACTGTGGCGTATGTTCACCGAGTCTCTGCATCAATGACATTTAAATAAAAGAAATAGCCTTACATCGACATACTACTAGCCACACAAAATATCCAAGATCAAAGACTAAACAGACTGACATCTTTTGTGGAAACTACTAATGCTAAAGAGTTCAACTAACTCAGACCCTCCTGTTTCCTTCCTATTCATACAACCTAATACAATCAAATAGAATGGCAATTTTAAAGAAAACAAAGTTACCAAGACAAACTAGAAAGCAGAAGGAATGACTCAAAATTACAGATAGGTTAACTTACACAAATATCAACCCCCCTGAAAATATGGACCCTGCTCTTGAAAATACCAGGTGGTATTTTTCCAGATCTAAGCGGATGTTAGAAACTTTAATAACAAGGCAGGTTTTCACACCTGAAAAACTAAAATACTATGCATCCTATCTTAAAACACAGGAATTGTTACACCTCGCACCAAAATCACACTCCAGCTAGTCAAGATCATGCAAACATTGAGGAGAAATTTAGTACACTGAATTACGGACAGTGACCATTTTTATTAGCAGGGAAGAGTTAGGTAGGCAGATCAGAACTTACTCATCATCTAAGATAAACCTTTCCACACAAACACTATCTGATTTATGTGATAGAAGATTTCAATACTACGTTTCTCAAACTCATCAGCTTACAGTTCACAAAACACACAAAGTAAAATCAGAGCAGTATTACAATGTACAGCAATCCGTATGTCCAAGGTGTTTTAGAAGGCCTTCCTTGATAAGCATCCATTCAGATTGCTTTTTCTTACAGTTGTCTTGAAAGATCTAAGAACGTCCCGATCTAAGAATGTCCTGGCCTGGATATAACTATGGACAGTCTGAGATCAATATATATAGCAACAGATACACCCAATTTCATACTCCGTGAAAATAATTTAAGGACTGGTTTTGCAAGTCTGGTGTAGAAATTAAAAAAGGAAAGAAAGAGGAAGCCTTACTACAGTTAATTTTATTTCATTTCCTCTAACAACAGTCATTCAGTAAACATCCAAGCACTTACCCTCTTGACAAAATAGGCTACATACCAACTTCTCTCCTCTTTTAGAGGAATTCTAAATTCAATCACAGGAGACATAAAACCCTGCAACATTAGATAACTTGAAAGGAACAGAGTAACAATTTCAATGGTTACAAATACTAATATGGCCTAAATATCTCTATGTAACTCAGTACTTACTGACTGATAACCTCTGTACAGAAACAGGAAAATTGTAAAGACACCAGCAACGCCAGCACAAATCACTATTTCCCATGGGAAACCATACAGATCAGGACCAGGTCTCATATCTTCAGGCAGTGAAGCCACAGCCTGGAAAAGAAAGTCAAAAGCTTCAATGAAAGAAAAGATTATTATACTTTCAACACATATAGACATCACATGCTGACTTACTGTTTATTGCTAAGGCAATAAATACAGATTTGTGCATTATTTTTTCAAAACTTTGAGAGAATGGTTAACAGAAGCCTGTGATATTTAAATGAGTCATTTATACTCAGTGACCAAAAAAAAAAGTGACCAAAAAAAAGAGGAAGGAGAAAAGGTCAAACAAAATACAGTAATGGTCAGATAAAGCCCTGTAAGCTTTTCCTACTGAACCTCCCAGTTACAGAAGAATCTTCTTTAGGCTGTCTACATGTTTCACCACTAAAAGCATCAGTACTAAAAAGTATGTCATGATGTACTGGTAGGAAATTCTAACAAAAGCTAGAGATACGCAAAAATATTAATCTACTCAAACAACTGTATACTAAAACCACGTATCAAACGCAGTGAATGATTTAGCACATTTAAGATACACTCGCATGCATTAATTTGTAAACGAACACCAATATTTTCTGAAAGCGAAGAAATAACCTGTTTAATGTAGCTCGTATTTATTACACGCATTGTGCATGTAAGAGTACGTTAAGGTGCAGAAAAGTCTTAATCTGAACTGCTTTAATGAGATGATCAAACTACCGCTATCTCAAGACAAGGTGGGGAGGAGGAAAACCAGCGAGCGCTCTTCGCAGGGGGTCTGCTTTGCGAGATCCTTTCCGCTCGCAGAGAAACGGCGAGCTTTAACAGCACCAGTCCCCCCCACGCTCCCGCCGCCGCCGGGCCCCCCGCGAGGCCCTGTCCCTCAGGGCCGGCCGCCGCCGGGCAGCGCCGTCTCCCGGAGCGCCCCGACGCCGAGGGTCCCCGCACAACCGCCCCGCGTCCCCGGCGAGCAGCGCCGCACTCACCCGGCGCGCTCCCTCCAGCGCCAGCCCGCAGTAGCGCTGCGCGGTCTCCCGGAGGCCCAGCCACAAGCTGGCGGTGGCGACGTCCAAGGCACCCCCGCGGCCGCCGGCAGCCATCTTACTGCGGCAAAGGGCGGCGCAGGGCCCACCGCCACCTCCACCGCCGCCGCCGCCGCCGCCACCGGCGGGGCGGCCCCCTTCCGGCCCGCCGCTTGACAACCGGCCTGTACCACTGCCGGCGGAGGGGGGGAAACCACTGCTGCCGGGGGCGGGGAGCAGCCGGGACGGCCCGCGGGGGGCGGCGGGCTGTACCACTGCTACAAGGACGGGCGGGGTGCAGCAGCACCACCGCGGAAACGGAGCGGGAGATACCACTGCCGGGGCAGGGGAGAGCGCGGCGCCCGCGCGGGCCCGGCGGCGGCGGGCCCCAGCTCCCCGCTCAGCTCGGGCCGAAAGCAGGTGCCGGGGGCGCCTCGGGCACCAGGCGCGATCGCTCCCAGCAACCCGGCGCCGAGCTGAGGGAAAAGCGTAGGCGGAGCGGCAGGTGCACCTCCCGGGGCCGCTGCGAGCGGACGAGCGCGGCGCCGGCCCCGCGCCGGGGAGCCCAGGCCCGGCCCGGCCCGGGGCAGCTCCGGCGGAGGGAACCGCGCCGCCCGGACGGGCCTGCGAGACCTGCCGCGGCGGGCAGCGGCGCCCCGCGGGCTCCTCCGTGCCCCTGGAGCTGCACCCGCCTGCGAGAAAGGCTAAAGTACAACCGCAGCCGCCTCGCCGCCGTGCGCCGAGTGGTTACGAAACTAGTGCGTTCCTCATTAAAGCCGAGTTATTTGCAGGGAAACTCACCCCTTCCTTTGCTTCTGCTGCTTCCATGAGTAGTCATATAACAACACAACTTTACACAAACACGAAGGTCCTAAGAATAGCGACTCGCTTCCTCGGAAAAGGTCCTGACGGCCCCGGGGAGACACGCGGCCCCGGAGCCGGTCGCGACCTTGGCGGCAGGGCGGGCAGGGCCGGGGGAGGGGCGGCAGGTGCGCCGGGCGCGGGCAGCGGCCCGTCCCGTTTCCCGGCACGCTCCCTCCCTTGCCCAACTGCCTTGCGAGAGCCAGTTGCCGGTACGCGCTTTAAGCACTAATGCTAGAACCACGTTATGCTTCGCAGTATTTCAGCAGCGTGTAAGCTGCCGTTTCCCAAGCTGAAGTCCTCGGTTAGGAGTGGATCGCGCCGTGGCGGCTGCTGCTCAGCCGCCCTCCTTCCCCCCCCCCCTTCCCCGGGGCGGCTCCGGTTGCCGACAGACCTGAAACACTGCCACAAGAAACAGTAGCTGCAATGCCACATCGCAGTGGAGTCTTTTCCATCTCATTGGTTATGGCTAACTCTGGTTTTGTACTTAAATTAGGATTTTTCTCAATTTCACGTACTTAACTGCAGTACCTACGCTAGCTCCGTTTTCCCAGTACCACACGAGTGACTGGCATGCAGAACTGGTACCATCTAAGAGACTCTGATAAGGAGAAGGTGGAAGTGGCTATTTAATACAAGAGCAAATTCTGCCACAGCAGCAATCGGTGAGCGTTGAAATGAAATCTGCTTCACTAGAAAGAAAAACGCTTCAGCTTTCTTATCCTAGGCTGTGACTTGGCCAAAATTAACTGAAGTACACTGGAAATCAGCCAAAAAATTCTGTGGTTCTTAAAGTTCAATTACCAAATGTAAACAAAGCTAAACTAAAGTACCAATATTAACAAAGTTTACCACATGCCACTTTATTGGCTATTACTCTTCTGTTTAGAGGGGACAGGGCAAAACCGTCTACCTCTTCTCACATTCCTCTGGCAGCATTGTTTCTTATACGCTTAGTCTGGTAAGATCTCCTTCATTCTGCCCGCACCAAAACCTAAGGTGCTAAACTTAATCCCACTTCTTCAGTTAATTCTCTCTCTTTATCTCCCAAATTTCATCCTCCCTGGTTTCACTCCTACCCATGTTCTCATCTGCAAGGCCTTGACTTGTATTCACTATTTTTCATATTCACAAATCAAATAGCTGATCTACAGGGTACACCTGTACATATCTTCTAGCTAACTTTTTCCCAGGCATTACTTCCAGTAGAGCTTCCCTCTCCTTGAGGTTTCCACTGAATGCTTTTCCCACACCTGCCTTATATCAACCTTCTTGCTCCAGCGTTCTCGAGTATCTCTACCCTACTCCTGAATCACCCCAGCCCTACATCTTCCAGCTCCCCTCCTTCTGCTTTTGTAAAGCCAGCTCTTCCAAAAATTCATCTTTCACCCCAGACCCCTCTAGACTTATTTCCTGCACTTTGCTTCTGTCCACTATTTTTAATTCCGTACTCCTGCAGAAAGCCCTCTCTCTAACATCTGCCTCTTTCCCCCAGCAGGCCCATCTTCTCTCTGCCCTGCCCTCAGCTTCTCCTCATTCTCCCAGGCACTCAGCTCTCTCCACTCAGGTTTAGCATCCCCTCTGCTGGCCACTTCACACCCCTGCAAGCCCCCTTTTGCAAGGGCCTATGGTCCTTTGCCCTCTTCTTTTCCTCCCCCTTAGCAGACAAGCAGAAATTAGGGCTAGTGCAGGAGTAGTGGGGTGAACCCACCTTACCTGAAATGTGCAAAAAAAGAGGGTAACTTCCAGGTGGAGAAGCAAGTGAGGCAGCTCTGGAAAGAGCTTCCTGCTCACCTAGCAGAGGAAATGGGCAGACTGCAAAGGAGAGAGGCTAGACTGAAACTTCCTCCTGCAGCATTGTACCTTCCATTGACTTAGCCGGTTAACCAATTAATTAGGTTAACTCAATTGTACAGAGTATATTAAGGCAATCTAAGGACCTTCTTTTCTTTTATATGTTAAAAGAATAAAATCTTAACCTTACAATTGAAATTCCATGTTTCGATATTTAAGGCATCCCCTCAGCAGTCATACATGACATTTTATATTTTATATATTTGCTAAGAAGAGTGTTTTTATGCAGTCATGAAATAGCTTTGGGAACCAAAACTTTGAAATTATTAAAAAATATATATATTTTAATCATCTTATGCATCCCAACCCAAAATTTCAAAGTCCAAGGAAACGTAATCAGTAATGTCATGGCAACTAGAGGGAGCCACAAGTTTCCTTTTAAAAAAAAAATTATGTTGCTATTTTGACCACTGACCACAGCAGCTAACTTGACATTTTCATGCTCCAGATCCATCTCATTTAGCTTCAGACACCCTAAGAAGCAAGGGGATTACAAAGGGTCTGTTTAATTTTTTTTTTTTTTTAAGAACTTTGTTGCAGAAAGTGACCAATGACTGGATTAACTTTATACTAAAGTCCACAAAATGTCACTTAAGGAATTCTTACCTTTTCGATAATACTTGTCGTTGCTGAAAATACAGACTTTATGAATTCCCCAATCTCAAGAGCATTCCAGCACAGAAGTATCTGATATATCCAACCGCCTTCTGGTTTGTTTACAAGAAAAGAAAGGTTTTACATTACAATTGTCTCTATAAGTTGTCTTAGTGTAATTCCAAACTTTTTTTGGATTGCAACTTTTCTTCAAATTAAGAAACTTTACACTTACCATTACTTGGAACATAGTTCTGAATTTGTAAAAAGGCATCTGAGAAAGGTTCTTTGACGTCAAATGGCAGATCAACCACCGAACTGTGGATTTTTTCTTCAGTATTTACTGATGGAATCACTATTGCTCTGGAACGTTGGTCAATGTTGTGTTCACTGTCTACAGCGGTATTCATTTCATGTTCCTCCTTTGGCGTTTCTTCTAGCAGTTTTCTTTTACTGCCTATTCCTGCAAATAATTGTGAAGTGAAAGTATGTTTATTTTCAGAGAATTCCATGTTTTTCCCTATAATTTTTACAAGATATTAACCTCTATTGAGATTTTGATTTTTTTGTTTTTCCTCTATTCAAAGCGAAACACTGGAGTGCTACATTAGAATGCAAATGTGCTACAGATTTATGATTTAAGAAATACTAGTTCACATAATGGTCTCAAAACAGGGTTTCGAGGATAGAGCTTTAGGCGAAATTGTTGTTGTATTCAAGTAATTAAAACCAATGTTCAGGAAAAATATGCTTGTTTTGATCTTTAACCTATATAATCCTCTTTCAGGATTATTAGGTCTCTTTCTTATGGTCTGTCAAAACATGTGTGCAAAAGGTTTAGGAAAGAGCAAAAAAAAAAACCACACACACAGGATTAAAGATTAGTAACTTCCCATAAGTTGAAAAACTTCACTACAAAATACAAAAAACCACAGTCATATTCATGCAGAAGAAAGACTGAAAGCACTTAGCAGTGTCAGTGTCACTGACTTGGGCTAAATTTTACAAAGCAAATAAAATACAACTCCTCCCCTCCAAAAAAACCACCCCAAAACACAAAATAACCAAACTGCGTAACCACATAGAAATGAAATGACCATTTACACATATGTTAATTTTTTTTGTTCTATGCTTCAAAGACACTACTGGCCAGAGATTCCAATCATGAATAGTCAAATAGTCAAAAGTTAGCAAGAACAACAGGCTCTTAAAGTGTTACCGTTATATTAACGCAATCTGTATTAACAGTTCCTCAAAGCATCATGAATCAGTCACTAGCAACTAGCAGTTTAGGTTCGTTATCTCTTGATTTTAAACCGCCAGAAGGAGTTTAAAATTCCTTCCCCCCCACCCATACAAAGCATATTTTGTTCTTGCTAAATCACTGTTAGTTAGTGAAGCATTAGTCCAGTACCTTTTTCTGCAATTCGGGCTGCACACTTAATTGTTATAGCAGACAGAAGATCTTGCAGTTCTGTAAGAATATTCCTTTTTTCCCTTACATTTTTCCTGCCCAATGTCCAAAATGTGCCCATTTTCTACAGACAAAATCACTTGTTTCTTCTGCATAAAATTGTCTTTATATGAGTAAGCAGTGATTTCATGATGAATCTTTTCAAATTGCTGGTGCAGCAGCACCAGTTTGTTTTCCTCACAGAGGTGTCTATGGGTTGCTTAGCAATCCTGTTTTAACTTTACATAAAACTGTTGGTATGCAATGAATGGGTTGGGTAAATCTGAGTCATTATCATAAAATATTTGGCTATTTATGCTTGTTTCTTGGGACATGAACTCCGTCTTCCAGATTATGATTTTGTCAGTTTTCTTGTTTTAGCTTGATTCTGCAGCAGTATTCTTTTCCGGAATGCCAAGTTGTCCTTCCTCAGACTTATCTTTCATGATTTTTAAATTGTTTTTGTCATTTTGTGCATGGTCTGCAGTTTTAGTAGTATGTTTTTCTTGTTCACATTCCTTTTCTCTTAACTCAGTCTCATTCCTCTGCACACTATTTAATTCTACCTCATTTTTATGTGTCCTAATGCCAGCCTCACTTTCATTTGGGTCTTGGACAAAGTCTGTGTGTTCAGACTTTTTTCCATAGTGTTCATTGTTAGTTTTACTAAATACACTTCCAAAGAACCATGATGTTCTGGTAAAAATACTACCTGCAACCCTTTCTCTTAGAATATCACTTTTACAATTTATATTTTTGGATTTTGTTTCTGTCTGTTTTTCAGCCTCTTTCTTCGTTCTTTCCCTCTTCTCTCCTGTTTTATCAGCAGCAGTGTTTTTTTTCAGTGTTATCCACGCTTTCAGTTAGAATTGCATCTTCCTTTTCAACATACTCTTTATCAGTTAGGCTTGTGTGTGACAGACAGTTGCTGGGATTTATCAGTTTTTTTTAAAGCATTCTCACTTTCTAGTTTGACAGTCTTTGAAGACTAGCTGTAATGCTGGTTGTTTTCTTTCAAAATTGTCTTCTCTCTCAGAGGACTTCTGGGATAAAAGTTCATATTTACTGAGACTTTTATCATACGGCTGCTCTGTTGCTTCTACTGTCACTAAATTTTCCACACAGGTTTCTTTAGGTTTGGATTCACCTGAGAACTTCAGTATTGCTTTATCTTTTGAAATAGTGTTTGGTGGGGTCTTCTGATACTCAGATTCATTATCTGTATTTTTATATCTTGCTGCACTGTCATGAGGGCTTGAACTGATGGACACAGGTGAGCCTAAATCTGATGATACAGAATAATATTTTCTTTTACTGTATTGCAGGCCATTTTTGTATTTCTTTCTGAGATCTGAATTAAGACTGTCCCCAGACCCCATTCTCTGATTCCAGGAGCTCTGTTGGGAACATGAATCTTTCAGTGTTATTTCTGCTTCACCTTTCTGATGATGTTGCATGTTCATAGGAATTTGTTCAGTTTGTAAACTCCTCTCCTGAAAAGCTATCAACAATAGTATCAAGTGCTGCCCCATCTTTTACTAATCTGGCATGTTCTGCTGTTTTTTCATTGTTCCGCTCATTGTTTTGCACTGCCAGCTGAAGTGCAAGAGTATTCTCTTTGGAGGTATCCACATTACTCTTCTCTGATTCTGTATGATTAACCTTCCGATTTGATGGGTCTTCAGTTTCTTTTCCCCTTAGTATCTTATCATGGAAGCTTAGTTCTTCTTGCATTCTCAGCAAGCAATTTTTATCTTTCATTCTGAAACTCTGTATTTCTTCCAGATGGCCCCTTTCTTCTGAGGTGTTGGTATCTGTTAGACTGAAGTCGTTAGATGAGTGGCAAGGAACGAAAGGCTGGCCGGTAATGAATTCCTGGGACTCCTTGTGTTTCTGATTCTGTTGATCAGTTAAAATATACAGGCTGAAATCTTTGATGTTCTTTTCATAAAACCCCAGTTGAACATTGTTATTTGAACTGGCTTTTTGATGCTGAATTTTGTTCTGTACCACAGTGTTCAATTGGTTTGCCTTTTTCTGATGTTTCCAGAATAAGACTGGACCTACTGTCATGTGGGATCTTCTCGACGTCCAGACAATTATCTGCACTTGCTGTCAGCTCCTGAGAACTTTGTATTTTTTGCTCAGAATCTACAGATTCTTGCACACATGCGTTGAGGTTATTTTGCTCTTTTTGCACTGCTTCAACTCTTTCCATTTTGGATTGTTCCTGTAGGTAAATTTCAATTTCCTGATGGCTTAAAGTGAGTATTTCTTCATTCATACTTACTGTGTCCTCTTTTTCTTCACTTGGTTCATCTTTTGTGAGTACATCCTGCTTCCTAGAATAAAAATCTTGTACCTGTGAATCTACTGTATTTTCAAAATTTAATTCTGATGGTAAATGTAGACAATCTTTGAAGATATGGATATCATAATAACCTTTTATACTGGAGTTCCCCTGACTTTCACTACTCTTGGAAACATGTTCTTCAGCGCTGGAATAACTAAACATGTGTACATACCATCTTTGAGATACTTCAGGTCTTCCTAGAATTTCAACAGATAAAATGTTTCGTGAAGCATTGTTATCTTTGACTAATTTGGCATTATGTGCTGCTTTTTTATTACTGCATTCATTACTTTGCACAGCTAGTGCGGAAAAGAGATTGCTGTCTTGGGTTGCACCCACATCTCCCTTTTCTGGCAACTCCTCACTACCTCTCCGATTTGCTTGTCCTTTGATTGCTGTATTTTTATGTCCTTGTAACATTTCATCATCATTTTCAGAATGAGGGTTTTTTCCACTAAAGTACACATCCTCTTGCAAACTCAGCACTTTTTCTTTTTTCGTTATTGAACTCTGAAACTTCAATATGTCTGCAAAATGACTAAGAGAGAAGAAATGCCTCTGTTCTTCAGATATGTAAGGCTTTCCTTCTGTATTTTTTGTATCTTTGGGATCAAAGTTCTGAGGTGGGCTAGAAAAAGAAGAAATCTGATCTGATGCAATTGATTCGTGTCCCTGTTGATTATCAATCAGATGTGTGCATACTAACACTTATAAAGCTATTATATATATTTTTATACCAACCTGACTGGCCATGTTTGCTTTCTGACTCCTGACTTCTCTCTTTAGCTTCCACGTTTTCCATCAGCTGGCTTTCTGACACTGAGACTTGTTCTGAACTGCAAGGTTCAATTAGCTTCTTTTTGTCAGCTGTTGATATATCAAAAGATGATTCTGTGGTATTTGAGGTGCTTGTGATGTCATTAAGAGTATGTACACTTGCTGGTAGCGTCCAAGAATTTGGCATGTTACCGTTTGAATCTATTGCTTCTGTTGCATAATTCTTTTTGTTTTCATCGTCTGTCACTGCTTTAACTGACTCTTGTGATGCTTTGTCATTGTGCGATTCTTCTTGTTTAAAAGTCTGCATTTCTTCGTTTCCATTTGCTTCATCCTCTGTTTCTGTGCATTGCTGGTCTTCCATAACTGTATCTTTCTCAGCTTGCCCAAAATTTAGAACATTACTTAAACCCAAATTAAACCAATTGGATTTGGATTCATGGCTTTCACTCTTTTGTTCTTCTTCTGTCAATACTTCTGTAACTATTCTTTCATGTTCATTATCAGAATATGCAGCCACATGAGAAACGTCATGCATTTGTGGATTTTTTTTTTCTGATACCAAACCAACATCCACATTCTCTTTACCAAAATACAGAAAGTCTGTCAGTCCACCTTGAAACCAACCAGATGCCATGGGCTCTCGCTCCTCCTTATCACTTGACTCTTCTAAATCATTTTCAGCAGTTACTATTTTTCTGCTGATGTAAGTATTTTCTTCTAAAGATTCAGTAACGGCTTTTATGGTCTCCTCATCATTTTTACTTCCTGTGGTGAACCATCCTGCAATACCGGAAACCCTCCAACTAGATTCAGTTGGAATGGGTTTTAATGGAAGACTGTTTTGAGTTTGTGGCTGTTCAGCATCTTCTTTTCCGTTCTCATTTTTTCTGAGCAACTTTTTGCTTGCTGAGTCCTCCTGACTGTAAGATTCCTTCGAATCTTTTTCAGAAACTGATTCAACACTTTGTTCCTTCTGGATGAAGTCTCTTGTATATTGTAGGAGTTCATGTTCATGCAGCTTTGATTCTGCATCAGGTGATGAATATTCACTTTCTTTGTCATGATTTTGTAACACGCTATCTTCATTTTCAAAAACATACTCGTCTCCATCAAGACAGAGGAAGTCAGTCTCCTAAAAGAACAATATTAACTTTTAAAATGTTTTCTTTTGTAATTTTATACATCACTGTGTAATACAACAGTGTGTCTTTACTCTTCCTCTATGTAGTTGTACCTGTGTGTAACTTTACACAAAGGAATTTAGCTAATTATGATATTCCTAATGGTTATATGTGGTTTATTAGACAAAAATTAGCTTAGATGAACAGATTTTAAGAGATGGCAGTAAACACAAATGGAACAATAACAAAAAAGGCATATTTGAATTGTCTGAAATAAAAATGCATTGACACTTGAATTTCTAATTGGATATTGGATTTTTAATTGCTGTGAACTACATAGGAAAATCTGGTGATATTGGTTTACCTTAGTAGGCACTTCAACTTCTTCTGCAATAAAAACTTCCTCAACCTTCACAGCATCTTTTGGGAAATATCCAAAATCCTTTCCTTTCTGTAAAAAAAATAAAAGGAATGAGAACATTTACATTTTAGTAATAAGTATGTTAGGTGCTTGCACGTATGCTAGAAAAGTAGGAACAAACAACAAGTTTACAGGACTGCTTCCAACTCCTCCATTTTGTTTGGCCAAACAAAATGGTTTATTCTTCCTTCACAAAAGTGTGTTCCTTTTGCCACTTCAGAAAGCAAAGAGAAGTATATTAATCCGTGCTGCTATTTTCTGTTCTATTTTTATGGAAGTGTGTTTGTGCATACTCAAACCAGTAGCCTTAACACTGCTTCAACTGAAGACAGTGTTGTGTGCACAGATGGTCTCACTCAGCTCTTACTAAAATCATCTGCATCTCCCATTGACTCTCAAGGGGGAGAAAAATTATGCTTTAATAACAAATGAATCACAATAAGGTTCAAGAAGGGTAGGATATGAAATCCAAGTATGAGGTTGGCTACAACTGAAGAGAAAAAGGCAATGAAGATGGGAACGCTGCAGAAAATAAATAAATGATAATGCCTAAAAGAATTACACAAACACAAGTAAGGGTCAGTCTGACCTAGAAACCAACAAGTAACTTGAAGTTAGAGCACTGGAGGAATAAATACATCCTGGACAGCAAGGAAGAGTGAGTTACCTGCCAAGATGTTCTCAGATTAAAAAAGGAAGACAGCATTTAGACAGCATTTCACTGTTAGATGATAAGCGTGACAGATAACTTCCCCCCCTCCAAAAAAAAAAAAAAAAGAGAAAAAGATTACCTGATACATTCTAGTTTTGGAGCACTTAAAGAGTTTTACTAGCATTTGGGTTTGGATCAATGCACCCCTTGCTTCCTAGCTATAACTTAACTACATGTAGTAACTGAGTTACTACATGACTGTTCTAACTACATTGTCAATTGTTCCAGCTCACTAAACCTGCCTCATAACTTCTATGGGAACTTTACTTGAGCCCTGAAGCGTGAAGGCAGGTCCCAGTGCTGTTTATCTGGTTAAGCAACTGCAACAACTCTTTACCTGCAGACCTGTTAGTACCTGACCCAATAGACCTGAATATTTTTAAGGGAATCAGACATAATCATATAGCCAAACGACTAAATGAAGGAGACAAAACCTGGATTTTGATCTTGACTTTGTCTCTCCATGTTTGATCTTTAGCCACGTTTGACTGTTTCTTTCTATAAAAAGATAGTAATAGTGACCCATCTCCCAAATATGATGCTGAGCCATGACTAGTTAATATTAGAAAAGAGATGGAAGATCTCTAGAAGCAAGCAGACCACTGTTATGCTGTTATTATATTATCTAAATTATTTATAGGGAAAGTCTTGCATATTGAAGTACTTACACTTCCTGTCCACAAATTTTCACTTTTCCTTGAAAGTTTGGAGTATACAATTATCTCTTCCCCTGTTTTGAAGTTAAGATACCGGCAATCAGGCCCTAAGTAGTCTGTAGTGGCTTGAACTCTGCTCATTGCCGCTGGAATAATATGTAGAAAGAAAGAAACAAATAACTATAGCAGCCAATTTATCTGAAGTCAGATAGAATATTGAAGACGACTGATATATATAATTACATGGCAATCTTTGTTAATACATCAGCACGTGCTTTATGATGATACCACTCAACTTATGTAGGCAAGTGGAAAGCTACTAAAAATACAGAATGCAAAAATTAAGCCTTGTCCTGCTTTCTGTTCTATTTACTACTGACATCAAGGGGAAAAGCTCCTGTCCTGTATGTGCATTGTTTTTCGGTCGTTATTCAGACAGGCTTTCAATGCTGGAATATCTGTGAAGAATTAGCACGGTCAAGTATTACAGGAAGATCTAAACTGCTGAAAAATATTTTCCAGGAATATTTATAATTTCATATTTTGCAAGTTAAATCTAGTAGTCATTTCAGGCATCTTGCCCTCTATTTTGAACATTTTAATATTTGAATTAATATTAAAAAGAAAAGAGGTAAGTTTAAGCATTATAAACCTTAAACATTCGCATTATCAAAAACAAAATTTCCAGTTCAATTTGAATGGCTTTCAATTCTATTTCTCTCCACCCCTACTCCCCCACAAAAAATTCTACTATGTGCTACAATCAGTCTGGGGCCTATTCCACAAACTTTCTGAAAGACAGATATCTCTGAGCATCCAGAACCCAGTGAAGTCAATCCTCCTCCACAGCAAAATTTTCCTCCACAGGAAAGTAAAAATCCATCAGGTTTTTTTTTTTTTTTTTTTTGGAAATGCCAGCTTTCTTCTGCGGAGAGAATAAGCTATCCTCTTTGAAAGTGCAACAATTAATAAGGGTGCAAACCCAAAGGAGACAGCTTAAAAACTGCTCACACTACATATGATTACAACAAGTTTCACAAGGGTATTCCAATGGATAAATTATCCATTATTTATCACTGCCCACTTGTGATTCAGTGGCCTGGTTGCCTCCTACAGAGCTATTTACTCCCCAAGAACTCTGCAACTAGGTATTGCTCTTACTTCATACTAAAAGCAGAAAAATAAGTAGAGAGAATATATTAACAGTATCTTTCACAGGAAGGATTAAAAAAAAAGTAATTTGCTTGCAGTAGAAAAAAGATTATTTTGCAGTATGTGGCTATGAATGTACTGTAAACACAAGATGTATGTCTTCTTTCTCAGTTGATAGGCTATCATTTTTGTTTCCTAGAGAATTTTCAATCTACAATGAATGAGCTAAAAAAATATTTGAAAGCTGCTTTATACCAACCATTTTGAGGAAACCCCAGGAAAAATACTTACTCAAGAGTGTTTTTACTGAACTTTGATCTTTTATATACTTTCACAACACAATTCAGCAAGCAAGATTTTCAAGAATATTCCCCTTTCTATTAGAAAAATTTAAGTCTATTGTTCAGAAACTTAGCATATTGACAACAAAATGTATTTTCTACGAGTATTTATTTTATTTCAATATTTCATCACTAACTTCAACATTACAGATTGTAATGGTTATATGTACAGAAAAAAACAACTTTTTTACTTACTCTCACATTCTCGATCACCACACTTCTTCCATTCTGAAAGTACCTTTGTACTCTGCAGATTTGTTAAAAATGAAATTACTAACAGCAAAATTCTCTGATCCAAGATCCTTGACATGTTAGAGTAAATCCAGAATGTACTGAAACTGAAAGCTGAATTGATATTCAGTTAACAAGAGCATTCTACATTATTTTCTTAATCTAACAAAACATTGGAAATAAATTTATAATCTCATTGTCCTTCCCTCATCTGCTTAAACAGAAGTACACTGTGCTGTCTCTGCTAATAATCTGCAAAGTCAGGTGTCCTGATCATATGCATATGTTTAATAATTAACTAAGTTCTGAAAGCTAGACTAATGCTTTGAATACAAAGAAACTAGTTATGATCCCATCAAAAATTAGGCTCTATCAGATAGGTTCTTTTGTATTGAGTTTGTAGAAGACTTTGTTAGGAAAATTCAACATGTCAGGAGTTATATTAGTATTTTTTCTGGATTATTAATTTAACATGAATCTATCTGATTTTAAGATGGATTGTCAATTCTATGCATATATTGATTCGCATGATTTCTTATATAACTACTGACATTTTTCTAGCTTTTTTGTTTAATAAACGATATTTTATGTGTACTGATATATTTTAGACTGTGGGTGGTCATCAGGATCTCAAAATAGAAAATTTTCCACGTAATTCTTTTGGAGTCTCACCCACCGGATACTAAGAACAATCCTTTCCCATGGGGAATACTTTCTCCACTCCAGTTGCTTTTAAAAGCTCTTGATGCTTTTCAGGCTCTTAAGATGACTAGAAATCCACATGCCTTCTCTACATCATGTATCACAGAGCAGTACACTGATACTAGGCAGATGATGTGTCCCATTTTTTAAGGAGTACTTTCTGTTTCTTAGCAACTTATTATCCAATGTGGAGTCACAGCAACGTTTTATCAAAGAGAGATTGCGCCTTAAAGCAGTAATTATGCAATGAGCGGTACACTGGTTGTATATAGGTATGGACTTGCACTATAAATGAAGTCCTGCAAAGTGGTTTGCTTTAGAAGTGAGACTGGCTTCAGATGTTTCACGTCATTGTCCTGCGCTTCTTGAACACCTATTTAACGACAAAAGGGGCTTCGCCTTTCCTTTTCAGCAGTTCTGCATGGGATAACCTCTGCTCTCTCCCTTCCTGATAAGTGTCCTAAGAATGTGCATTGCTTCCTAACCAGGTAATAGCCATAGTCATATGCTTCCTAGTAGTCTTCCCCTTCTTTCAGTCCTGAGGGTGACTCACGTATAATTGCCTCTGCCTTCCCTTTCCATGACCTAAAGTGTATCTCACCTACAGGATAGTGCTAGGCCCTGTCTCCTGCTCCAAAATGCAAGTATGGCAGACACTAGTATTTAGCCTAGCCTAAGAGCCTGCAAACAAATGCAACTACCAGAGAGCAGGAGAGGGCACAGAGTGAATTGCAGCCAGGGACACGTTAACCAGCAATGTCCTGCAAACAAAGAAATGGCAGTAGGCGACATGCCCTCCAGCTGCAGCCTAGTGTTTTGGCCCCCTCCTTTGCCACATGACCTGATAGCCAGACACACCTCTCCTATGACCCAATATAGCAGCTGCCTGCTCTCTTAGATAATCAGACATAGAGCTGTGTCATGCACCAGGGAAAATACAGTAGAAATCTACTCTGCCCCTGCTCTCTCCTGCCTAGCTCTGATCCCCCTCCACACCGCACACATTATCCTCTTCTCCTTCCTGGGTCCTTTAGGTTTATCTGTAAGAAGTGAAGTGGGAGAGGAAGAATGACAGGCAGCTAAAGTATGACAAATTCAAGGATACCTGGTGAGAAGAAAACTAAAATAGGCATTTTTCTTCTCATTCCTGCGTCTCTACAGATGGAAACAAACTGTTAAAAAGGATTAAATAAAAAATTTATATTGGGGGGAACTCTATATATGCTAAGCATTGTACAAAAATCAGAAAAAAAAAACATTTTCATCCTACCAAGGCTAAAACCTGGTCAGAGTCTTTCATAATGTTGCGCACCAGCCACGGGACAGAAACCAATCATTAGCATGGAAAGATTAATGGTCAATTTTTGACCCTGGTAACATGGAGTTGATTCACCTAAAAATGGAAAAGCCAGGTATTTGACACCTAAAATTAAGTAGTTCAGCAAGTTTACATAGGGGGACAAGCTAAGAGATCTTAAATCCGCACTGTATTACATTATTTGCCAAATTATCTCTGAAAGTGGCTCTGAATTGCATTTCACATGGAGAGATATCTTTGTCTTCGAATTAGTTTGGGTTTGCTTTAAGTTTTTTTTTAATCAAGATGCTAAAAATGCTGCAACTCATCGTTGCAACTCAGTTTAACCTACGTCTGCGATTTTCAAGTTATTCTGGGCACTGTTCACTGTGCAGCGTATGGTCTCAATAGTAATTCATCTAGGTTTGAGGCTGTTAAAAGGCTGATTAACAGTGCCCTGATCTCTGTTGTTATTTGTTTGTCTCGTATAACTTCAATAATAAATCACGTTTAGATCAAATATTCTTTTCTTCTGCAAGTCACACGCTCACAGACATTATACAAGCATAACTTCCAATCACCTTTGTACTGAAGTAAAAGATAAAGATTAATGGGGTTTATCATAGCTGGCTTCCAAAGGACAAAGTTGAAAACTTTATAGCAGATAGAGACTTCGCTTTATTTCTATTTGGCAAGTAAAATTAGACACATCTGCAGAACTTAAGCAACAAATGTGAGTACTATTATACATGCAAAGACAGACAATGCTAATGAGAAAGCAAGCTCTATTTCCAACAGTTGTCATTAGCTTTTTAACTGGGAATGACACAGCTTTTTTGAAACTATTAGCTTTTTATTGGGAACGACATTTTAGTAACTTTAACTACTGATCTAGAAATATAGAGAACCCTTATGACATATTAAAATTCACAGTAAAGTGAATGGTATGATTTAAATAAATTGAGTAGCATGCTTGGGCAGATTGGATGAATCTTAAGACATGGTCCTGTATTAACACAGGACGCTGTATTTCTTAGAATATTCAGTATCTGCATTAACAATAAAGAACCCAAAGCAAATCATAAGTTTGTACAAATTCTCTTAAGTACATAAAAGTCAACACACATTTTATAATAACAATAGTTATATGTACAGTTTTAGTTATATTTTTATGATAGCACCACAAGACTCCATTCAGAATTTAGGGTTTAACTGTGCAGGATATTGCACTAGTATGTGGGAAAATATGGTCACAGCCAAAGCACTTACAATATAGTTCTGCTGACTTAGGATGTTTAGATGAAAATGCAGATCAGCTTTTACATTGAATCAAATATCACATCAAAAAGATTTTTTTAACAGGTATATTTTAAAAAGTAATCAATTAGAAGAAAATAAACATTAATTCACTGCTCTTCCAGTTAAATAAACCTAAACAGGTAATAGGCATTCATCATCCAGATTTAAACTAACTCTTTCAGTCAGGGTAATAATAAGAAAAAGCAATTATTGCTTTCCCATTACAAAACAGGTTACAAACTTGACAGTTAACAGTGCATTCCTAGAAAACCACAGATTTTCTTAGACTACTTTGAATCTTGATAATATAATTCCTAGCTTTGAATGCCTCACATTTTATCATATAATAGAACATTGTCATCTATTAACAATTACCTGAAAAAAGTTTGTGGTAAAATAGTGTTTTTTTTTTTTTAATAAAACAGGTGAGAAAAAAATCTGAAAAGGCCAAATGATATCCTCTGAAACACAGATCTCTTGACTACTCACATTGCCACTGCCACAGCATTTGATCACATCATAAATACATGCAGTCACATAAATACTCTTGTCAGTAGGGAAATTATTTTACAGATCTGCAACTTACAGAAATGAATAGGCATGCCCTGTTGCACACAATTGCTTTAAAATCAGCAGCCGAACCTGGATCTCAAAGTTATAACTGGGGCATAACCACAAGGCTGTACCTTCTCCCATAAAGAAAATATACTTTTAGAAATCCATTTGCAAATTTACTGGTTTCCAAAGTTAATTTTGCTGGAGCTTCTTCGCTCACTAATGCCTACGTTCCTTTCAAGAATTACTTTCAAATTTCCTTTGAATACTCACAGTGAAGCTGGTTTAAGCACAAGGATGTCAGTTTAGGTAAGGAAGCAGGAATTTGAAGAGGTGCATCTTTTATGCAAAGTCATGTTTCAGGTTATAATTTACGAACAATCTGTGCAAAATCTACTTTGACAAGGACTCTGAGTGGAACATCAGGGAAAAAAACACATTCTTGGAGTCTTCCAGTTTCTCTCTGTATCAGGACTGAAGAAAATTAGGACAAGTAAATGGGATAGAGTCAATGCACAGTTTAAAAGCACTACAAGAAAGTCTTCTAAATTCATATTTAAACCTTAGAAGGGACCATCTGATGTAAACACTCCACAAGGCAGGCATAGACCATACATGGCATGTTGCCCACTCAAATGAAGCATCTTAATTTCATTATTAGTTTTTCCCTTTTGGTCATTCATTTTTCCACATTACTTTAGTGAGAACAAGGTCTTTTTTCTTTTATTGCTAATCACCACAATAGGGAACAGAAATAAGTAAACATTTTATTCATTTCACTGCCTCAATGCTATCTGCACTTAATTCTCAGAAATCCCAAACTGTTGTATCAAATTCAGACTCTAAATTGTTAACGGTTTGAAATAGGTGGCTGGGGACAGAGGAAGGAAATTGCATCTATTGCCTCAGCCCTATCCATGGCTCTGAAATTGGTTCAGGGTGACAGAATGGGGCTTTGAAAGTAAACACAACCAAATGACTAAAAAGATTACTGCTTTATAAGAGACCTGCATACTACTTCTCCAGCTTCTTTGCAGTATCTAGCTTTTAGAAAACTCCATTCTTACAAACTCATTACAGAGGTTTAGGTTCACTGAGTTTCTCAGATTTAGCAAAGTTGACTATAAACAGCACAGTAAAACTCCTGTTATTCTAAGTTTCTTTTAAGGTAGACGTTAAGCTATTAGATACATCACCTGCTTTGCAACTCTGCAACAAAAAACACTCCTGTATTTTCACCTTGTCAAAAATATATTGCTGCCTGTATCACACAACCTGAAACAAGAAATTAAATGTAATCAATCCACTCCTTAGTCCAGTTACCAGGACCCACCACATTGTTATTATAAACCCTGTCAGTATATACCTCTGAAACAGTGTACTGTGCCTTCCAACCAGCAATGCACTTCTCCAGCTTTCTATAATGGCTACAATATTGGCTATTAAAACCTATGCAATATCACAAAAGTAATATTACTCAACATTGAATTACTCAATTAAGCTCAAAAAGATAAAAATTTAAAATATTCATTATGTTACAAGAAATTATCAAACAAAAAATTAAAATGGCTTTCAAAAAGCAATTTGAAGTTAATTGAAACATGCAAACGAGTAACACTTGCTCAACTATCCTGTATAAATATTTGTTGCCCGCGGTAAACTGCGAAGTTTAACATCTTGAATAAGACATTAATTTTTGCTCTTTGTCCTTCAGAGGAAAGGCATTTTATCAAACACATTAATTCACCTCCTCTCTGAGGCTCTAAGAAAAGGGGAAGGAAATACAGTTGAAGACTATGGACAGGAATTTAGATACGATTCTCGACTGTAGAGAAGCAGAGGTAGACAGGATACTACAGTTAAATGGACTAAGAATCTAAACAGAAAAAAAATACTGGACCTGTTAAGAGAAGCGGAAAGCACAAGGAGCCTTCCCACACTGTAAATCTGTGCTGAAAGGATATTATACTTCTTCCCTGGGTAGACAAGTCTCTTCAAGCAGTAAATTTCAGTACTCCACACCACAGAAATCTGTCACTACTTGGATCACGAGTTCAGACGAAAACTCTGAGGACTAATTCCCCCCCCTCCCCGCACTAAATGAAACTGAAATTATGCTCTCTATTCCAGAAAAACAGGGCATATATATAATTTAGTGCAATAAAAATAAGCCTACAGATCATTTTCCTTCTGAAAACTTTCCAGGATTTCCTGGTCTGTGACTTGGCATATGACATGAATTTTCTGCAAGCCAAGTACCATCAGAGCATAGCAGTGTTTCACTTATTGGGCATTAATTAAAAACTATAAGCTAAGAATAATTTTGGATACACATCATCTAAGATAGTCACCTGCAACTATGATAAATATTTAAATCTATGAAGACTAAGGTGATACTCCTGTGTTATAGAAAAAAGTCAGGCATCGAGGGAATAATCTACAAAGCCACGTTTATTTGCACATGTACAGAACAGAGTAACAGATGCTATTGTTTTTTCATACAAAATTATATAAAAACAGTATTCACCTTCATAAACACACCATACCACTTTAAGTTGTATTAAATACATTCAGAAAGCGTTCTTGCACGCACACAACATTGGCATTAGGTAGTCCCAGGTAACTCCAACACTGCAATGTAATTATTCCTAGTGGTATGAAGGGATCAAAGGTTAGTTTGCAGCTAAAATAAAATAATCCTGGTTGAGAAGCGAGCTGAAGTCTTTCCTCCACTGGCCATCAAAGCAAGGAGCATCATTAAATAGATTAACTGTCTCCAGAACATAGATGTAAACATTACCCAAGCACCTGCAGAAGGCAGATAAGAGTGGTATTCCAGACTCTGACTTGAGCAGCTCATCTTGGTCAGTGTTAACATTTTCACTTATTGACTTATTGACCACATATAGGTAACAAAAAGGCTTATAATACTAGAAGATAGAATTGAGTAAGAATGGGTGATTACAGAAGAAAACAAGAGGCATAGATCCAGCTGATTACTTTCCCTTCCTATCCAGCACTAGAGAGCAATTACTCCCTTTAATGGGACTTAAGATTCCCATTCTTGCAAGGAACAGAGGGGAAAAGTAAAATTATTGCAACATTGCCTCCCTGCACATGTAGATCTAAAAAGAGAATTTAAGTGTCAACAGGACACCTCAAACAATTTATTTAAAATGCACATTTATTTCTACAAAAAAAAAAAAGGTGTATGATACAGAAGTAGAAGTGATCACACCAACTTAAAGATTTACCTATTAAAATATACAGAGGATCTTAATGAGTACAGGATATTTAAAAAAAGATGCAAAGGAGTGTTAATCTTTTATTTTTACATTTTTCAGGAACTTCACATAATTTTGATAAGTCACCTTTTACAAAATTATGTAAAAAGTACAAGAATGCCTGGTAAACAGTCTGCATTTTTCCAAAAGATTTTTTACAGCATGCAATTCTTAAGGCAGCCTTCTCCTCCTCCTTACAAGGAATCCTTTCACTCAAATAATCTTCTGCTGCAAAGATTAGGCTAAGGAAGCTTGGTCTCTTCTGTTAACGCCTTTTGTCTTTCCTGTCTGATTTACGGTCTCTTTCACTCCGTGAAGTTCTCTTGCCTGACCGACTACTTTCTGATATAGACCTCTTTCTATCAGATCTTGAACTTTTATCCTTTGAGCTTTTTGCATCTCTGCTACCACCTTTTGAGGACTTGTGACTTCTGTCTACTCCTGAAGCATCCCTTCGCTTCCTATCCACACTCCTCCTGCGTTTTCTGTCTCTGTTATGCCCTCTTCCTCTGCTTCGACTTCTACTTTCACTACTGGTAGAACTACTGCTGCTACTGTCCCTGCTAGTGCTCCCACTTGTAGTGCTACTGCTGCTGGAACTACTCCGACTACTACTGCTGCCAGTGCTGGAACTACTTCCACTACTAGTACTGCTCGAAGTACTACTGCTACTACTGCTGCTGCTACTACGACTGTGACTCTTACTGGTTTTGTTCCTTGCCCTGCCCCTGCTTCTACTCCTAGTCTTATTTTTAACTTCTACGCTCAGTGTCTGACTCTGCTCTGTCTGCACCTCAACTACCTTTATGGACACCACAGCATTTTCATCCTTGTCTGCCTGAGGCTCTGCATCCTGAACAGACTGAGATAACGGAGGCGACTGTGGTAGTAGCACAGACTCTGGCTGAGGTGGGGCCTCAGCCTCAGGTTCTGGCTGGGATTCAGGTGCCTTTTCCTGTTTTCCTTCAGAGTCAGCTTCAATTTCTGGTTTGATACCTTTCTCCTTCTCAGGAGAAGGAATATTACACACTTTTTCTGTCTGAGCATCACACTCAGTTTCTGGTTCCGCTTCTTTGCCATTTTCATTGTCTACAGGTTCTGCACTATCTGCCTCATTCATTTCTACCACATCCTGCTCATTATCCACTGGCTGAATACTCTCACCTTCTTCTTTTACAGCTGTGACCTCTTCATGCTGACCATCCTGCTGCTTGTCATTCTCCCTCACCTCAGTAGTCTCTCCTACTTTAATCTCCATTTCATGTTTCTGTTCATCCTCTTCCTGCTCTTTCTCTCCATCACTATGCCCTGAACCTGTTTTTCCCTTTTCCTCCCCTGCCTCCTCCATTTCTACATCATTGTTCTGATTACCTGTCTCCAACTCCTCCACCTGCTGAGCCACCTTACCCTCTTCCTGCTCCTTGTTCTGTTCTTCCTTCTTTTCTTCAGTCTGCACCTCCTGCTGTTCTTTTTCCTTCACAGATTGTCTTCTGGGCCTGGCCTCCATTTTGTTAATTTGCTCTGCAAATTCATTGCGCCTGCTTTCAAAGATTGCTGGAGAATAAACGCATAAAAAAGTTTCAGACAGATAATCTACAGAAATCTATTTTTTTCCTTAACTCTGCACTCGTAGTTATCAAATTGTTTTAACTTACAAATATTGCGTCCCTATTTGTTCTGAAGCAGCGAGCTATTCATGCACAATGCAAAAGATTGCTGGTTACCTTACTAAAGCAAGGCAAAGAGGACAATCAGCTCAGCTGAGTACCAGAACAACAGAACCGTATCTAATCTAACAAAAAGTTTGACTTTGCTGAAATCATTCTAACCAACAGCGTATCAAAATACCATCCTCATTTCCTGGCATTTATACATAACAGGCATTAACAAAATTATGCTTCCCAAGGTGAACAACAGACACTAGGAGTCAGCAAAAAGCAGATTAGTATTGAAAAAATAAAAAACAAAAACCCCTTTAATAATGTAAGCTATTCAAACGGCTGAACTAGCTTCTTATTCCCCACCCCACACAATGAAGAAAACAAATTCTCAGTTTAATAAAAAGAACAGTAAGACTACCATCACCACGCAGTATTTTAAATTGTTTTCCGAAAGGAAAATATAGTCATCCTGCGAAACAGACAAATGAACACACATTAAGGTAATAAAAAACGAAAAACCCACAAAGAAAATCACCACAAAGTACTAGTGCTATACTTAAGGAAGAAATTCTCAACTCCTTGTAAAAACCTGCATTTCCTGGGGTCTTCATTCCATAGAATCTGCTTTTTCAAAACGAAGTTGCTGCACTGGCATACATCTGGATACTAAAGTTAATATAAAGGACTAAATTTTAAACAAATACTTCTGAGATTACGTAGACACCTCTTTTGACTTCTTATAAAAGAATCAAAGCACCCAACAGAAATAAGTCACTAAAGGAGTAACATCACTCAGCTATGATGAGCATTCATACAAGAACACACGTTTTGTCCTGACCATGAAATTACTATATCTAAGCAGAAAGGCTTAAATTTGTACAGCACACACCAGAGGGAAGCAAGAACAGCAGCAGTTATGTACCGCACGGATCACTTACCATTCATCTTTTTCTGTGACTCTTCCATCAGCTTCTGTGTAGCAGGACACATTCTGCCAGGTATGTAGAATAAGTGGGGTCTTGTCTTCGTTCTTATATATTTAATTATTTTAGCGTTATGTTCATTCCATTCTTCTTGCTGAGAAATGAAAGAAAAAAACATAAGATCCACAAGATTATAACTTATACAAGAGAAAGAACAGAACTAAATAGAACAAAATTAAAACTCACCAACTGAGCAAGCTCAACCTTTTGCTCCAGTAACCGCAGTTCTGTCTGTTTAGCACGCCTTTCTTCGAACAGTTCTCGCCTTTCATTTTCAACTTGCTTTCTTTCTTCTTCTGCCTGCACTTCAAGCTTTTGTTCAATTTCTTGTCGTCTCTTTTGCTATGATAAATAAAGAAGTACTTTAATTCTTTTTTCTAAATCAAAAAAATTCTAGTTTGGTCTAGTTAGAATTGTTTGTATTTACACTGTTAAAAGCATTGCTCAAAAGAAATTGAGATAGCTACTGTATTACCAGTAACGTAAGAAAAGAGTGCCACTGCCTGCTGGCAAAAATCTGTGTGCGTGCACACACACCTACTAACAAATGATATGCCCCTATGGATTTCTATCTGCTTCAGGTTTACCATTCAATTTGCATTTGAACTTTCAAGATTCAACATGGTTTTTCGAAAAGGTAGAAAATACAAATAGATTTCAGGAGCTCCACTTGAAGAGAAAAAAAAAAATTCAACCTCCCTCAGAAACAAATGAAAGGCTATAGACTGGTGTCTGAAGCAAAAACAATTACGTTGTGAATACTTCCTGTATATTCAGTATCAGATGTCTAACTGTAATCCAGGGATCCCTGTTTACATGTCCTAGACGGCCATATGTGATTATATAACAGTTGTCCAACACAAATATACAATTTAGTGCCTGGACAAAAAGAAACAACTGTGTCTCATGAAACTCCTCAGACCTCTAAGTTGATTTATAGCAAAATCTTATCTATGAAGAAAACATTGCCTATAAAAATTCTCAGAAAAATGTTAAAATGAACAGTAACACCTCAAAGTTGCTTTATACAAACACATACTGCTGTAAGTTATATGAGGAACCTGTGTTTCAAGACCATCCCCTGCAACTGTTGTCTGCTTGCTTTTAAAACAGGAAATCGAGAACTTTGGTACTCCTTATGTGCTACAATACTAGTCACAGAGAAAACAGAATATCCCAATAATGCTGTGAAAGAAATCAATACCAACACAGCAAGCTACCTACGCTAGCACTTCACCAAAGAGGTTTAAATATAAAGACTTCATAGCTTTCTCTGCTGCACTGCTGAAAGTAGAACTTCTCATGAACTTTCACATACCATTTTTAATCTAATGGAGATTATTATTAATTAATCCATACCATAGCCTGCACTATTTAAATAGGCATACTAGGTATAAAGTCATCACCATACTACTCTTCTAAAGATTTTTTTGAAGTTACCACTAAGCTATGTAAAGCCTTCACTTCAGGACAATCACATTCATTTACTAAAAGCAAGAATGCTTATCATCTACATGACAGGAAAAAAACCATTGGTTTTTGTTCAAACAAATGATGAAATACAACCATACGCTCTTTGTATACTTGGTTATAATTTAAACATCTGGAACACACGAGGGTCAGCACCGCTTCAGGGATTCTGAATCACCATTGTTTACAGAAATGGCCTATGACTGATTATATAGTTTACCTGATTAAATTCCATTTACTTTGAAATTATCCCCAAATAACGTCAACAAGAAAAGAGATCATCTACTTCCTATTTTGCATTTTCAATTTTGTAAAGTCAAAAAAATCCGTAGAGTCCCTTTTCCACCTCCCTATCCCCCAATTCAACTAAACTAAAGCAACCAAAAACCTACCTGTATTCTTACCAATGTTACCAATTCATTACACTTGCAATACCTGCAACCTGTGCCACGCAATTTTGCCTTATTATTTACAGTTTAGAATCTGTTAAACTAAAAATTAAGTACCCTCTCAGTAGCAACTGTGGACTCCTGCTTAAATTTTTGAAGAGTGCCCATCAACAAGCCAAATATACGTCGATTCCTAAATAAAAAAAACAAAAAAAATTTGAAGATCAGTTTAAGTACCGAGATTTTTATTTGCATAAACAATCAGAGAAACTTTCCCACCTCAGAGATGTTTATTTTTAAAGGCTCAGTATCAGTCAAGGCTATTAGCAACAGAGCACGTACTGACTGTGCCAACAGTCAAGGGTATAATTTACAGTGACATATCATATTTTGCTAAGGAGTGAGACATAGCTCTTACCCATAACACAGCAGAGTTAACACTGAAAAATAGGACGCCTGCAAATTTTTTGTCTGAAAAAGTGACACTAAGGAAAAATTAAAAACAGAAAATCATTCTGAAAGCAAAGAGTACTGAAGATAGGGCTGAGTAAATACAGTGTGATATCTCAATATAATCAGTGCATTGGAAGGCCCTGCTGTTTTTTGAAGGACACAAAAACCAGTTTCTTCCCAGAAAGAATTAAGGAGAAATGGAGCCACGAGGGTGGGGGGGGGGGGGGAGAGAGAGAGTTAGAGAGTTAGAGAGTTAGAGAGTTAGAGAGAGAGAGAGAGAGAGAGAGAGAGAGAGAGAGAGAGAGAGAGAGACTGTCTGCCACTGCTTAACAATCTCTCTCATACAATGAGGTATTGCATTGTTATATGAAACAAGGATTGCTTTCGTTCACAATAGAGGAATGAGGCCAGGGGAAGCGGGGGGGGGGGGGGGGGTGGACTCACTGATACGTGGTTAAGAAGCCTTCATCCAATTATGTGTGTTTTGAGAAAACTTTCTTAAATAAATGAAGTCATCCAACTAACTCCTTTCTTCTGAATAACTAACTTCTTGAATTTCACCTTTTCTTTCCTTCCCTTTAATCACAAATTACGTCTTTACAACAAGGAGACTTCCTCCTTTATTCACCTTGAACATTAACTCAGTTAACTAGAGAGAAAAGAAAGGCTACTCTTCACTCAGTGTCACAAGACCAAAACCAGCAGGAAAACAAAAATGCTTGTACATGAAACAGCAGAAGAGGAATGGGGAAAAAATTAAGAGCTGGGGATTAAATATTTTCTGTCAAGGGTATCTGCATATGAATGCCATCCTAGAGGACACTGAGCCAAATCAGAATCCAGGGGATGCTGTACTCTAAAAGAGCCTCTTTCCACTATAAAATGAGTCACAAACAGATAAATATCGTTTTTCTCATCTCCACAAAAAGACTACCAAAATGCAAAACAGTAAAACTTCAGTTCCAAAGAGACAAACTTCTTTGCACCAGAAACTCTGTGAAACGCACTAAGAATCTTGGAACTGCTTCTGTGTGGACAGGATTTAGAAGCTACTGATAGAATCAAAGTTTGTTAGTGTTGTTATAAAAGAAAAGAAGCTCAAGCAAAGTGCCTTCCTCACTAACTGACTTCTGTTTCTTATCAGAGAAACTCCCTGCAGTTCCTTATTCCAGCTCTCACTCTTCTATTTGTGGTACAGATTCTTTCTATGGCACCAGGTGGCATGCAGACTGGAGTGGATAGAGTCTAAGAGGTTGTATACAGGGCAAACTTGCTTTTTCAACAGCTCTTTTGAAGAGCAGGACTGGATCTCAGCAAGAACTTTTAAGAGCTACTCTAACATAAATGAAATGCAAGAAAAAAGGTGATATGATTAAGCAGGAGAAAACGAAAGAGATTTGGGCAAAAGGAAGGTCAGACCATAGACATGCATGATAGTGAGCCTGAAAGCATTAACAGAAAAAAAAAAAAAAAAACCCCACACACACGATGGGACTGTTCCAAAAAACAAAAAAAAAATCCTCTCCTTCAATCAGTAACACAAATGACAATCCAAATATCACCTGTATCTACTCTGATAATTGTTCTTTAAAAAAAAAAAGAAAGCATCTTCTCTAACTGTACAGATCTTTGAGGAAGAACTGATAAATTCAAGATACTTTTGCACGGTTTTCTATAGTGCAAAACACAATAGAGCAGGAGCAGGTCCCCAGATTCAAATTCTGCTTTTGTTTCCTGTTGTAACAATCCAAAATATTAAGTAACCAATGAAGCTACAGACATTTCTGTCATACTCAGAGATGATTAGTTACACTAGCACTAGCAAACTTATTCCTGTAGATGGCCTGAGAAGCAGAATCCCTATCAATTACGGAACATGGATAATGTACTGTTAACATTGTTAAAAATTGAGAAGATTCATCTAAAACAAGTTTATACCATTACGGTACCTCTTCAACATCATCTTTGATGTATAAGATCATCTATATATTTTTAAAATCTAAACTACTTTCTGTGCTAACACTCAGAATTACTACATTAGTGCTGGAAAAAAAATATTTCTGCATACCTTTGTTTTCCTTTCTCATCCATATTTTGATCTTGTATAAGGTCTCGACGTGTTCGCTCTTTGGAGGTAGCAACAACAGAAGATGGCAACGCTGGCTGCAAAGAAAAACAAGCTACTTTTTTCATGTTCCAGTTAATTACGTCTCTTCCTGCGTAGCTCCCCTTTGTCAGGTATTACCTTTTTAATGTCATCATCCTCTGCGTCGCTTTCATGGCGTGATTCTCTTCTTGTCCGACGTTCTCCACCCAGCCTGCAGAAGAAAAAGAAGCATTAACGGTCAGTGGAAAACGGATATTAAAGACCACATCTGTTCTAACACAAGAAAAACATAAATCAGGACATCAAGTCAGAAGGACCAATGTTTCAAATAAAAATCTCCTAGTTACTCTGAAGGTAAATGCACGACCAGCAAGTTGTTTTACATACAGAGTCTACTGTTGATAAAAATCAGTGTGACAGGCGAGAGAGAAGAGTTTAACACAACTTGCATGATAAAGTAAAACAGAATAACCTGTATTAGTATCATATTTAACTTTTTAGAACATCTTTGAATGTTGTTCCTTCTTTTTAACATTTGTCTGCACTTTTTCAAAATCTCTAAAATGATTATAGCTTTAAGAGTAATCAGGATATAAAGATCTGCAAATCAGTATGATTTTTCAAATGGGAAATGCTACCTAAATTATCTCGCTGAGCGGCTACAAAACAAGTTAGGGGAGGGTCCAGAGCACTTAAATGAATCAAGGTTTTAACAAAGAAGAACTAGGCAGCACGTTAAATATAGCTTATTCTCAGCTTTCACTCTCAGCTTTGTGGCATAGCATTTAACTACAAATAATGCCACTTCACAGCATTTAATTTGCTTAACTGAAGAACTCAAAAGCAAGCCTCACTTTCTTCCAAAACCACACAGCTGCATGTAAGCACTTAGAGAATGGAGTTCACTATAACCAGAGCCACATCTGGTGGATCTGTGTCAAAATGCGAAAGCTCGAAATCTGACTCTTTTGTCACACTATGTGCATTTAATTTATTGAAAGGGAGGTTTCAGCCATAATTCTATTTATTTGTGCCTGTTGCAAAACAAATCTGGCTACCAAGCTGGGTATAATGCCAAATAAAACAAAAACTGCAAGCATCTTTATCAGATTCTTAGAATTTGGTGGCTAATTCCATAAACATATTCAGAAAACTCTGTTGAATACACTACAGTTTGCAACAAAGAGGTCTAGCAAGTTAAAGCAGAGGCATCTGCAGGACTGACAAGGAAGGAAAAAAATTTTTTTAACCCCTGCACCGAATAAAGCATGCAAGAGAAACGTGCTCATGATTACAGTGAGTGGAAGGGTTTTTAACACCTGTGATTTTTGTATCCATCAGAAACGTACAAAGTTCTTTAATTTCCCAGAGAGTTCCCTCTCCCAGTGATGCTAAAGACAGCATAAGCCCTTAAGTCCACCAAAGAAATAAGTTTACTATTTATTCTACCTCATCCGCTCCAGCATGCAAGAATATCTGTATTGGTATAATTAAGGAAAAAAAATTTCATCACAGTCAAGTGCTGTCACCCAAAAATATTTCCAGCAGGCCTTGAACGTGTGAACTCTAAAGATGATCATAGCCATCAGTCATTAATAGTTATTGATTCTAAGTATTTTAAACTTACTGTTAGAAACTCTTATTCTGATAAAGCACGTTCTCTGCATCAATTTTTGCACCCACCTATTGGCTGCACCTTCAAGATCCCTCTGTTTGGCTGGGGGTCCTCCTCCACTATCCGAGAATCCACGCCTAAAAAGAAACCACTTGTGATCTCAGAACAGGTCAGTCTAATCCCAAGTATGGCACAAGTCTACCTTAAGCCTGCACAATCAAATTGTATTTGTCTTTGTGGCAACGACATAACAATAAGTTTTACTCAGTAATATTATCATTTGGCTGTTATTACAGCAATATGGTAGTTAAGCATACTGCTTATGGGCCGACTAACCTAAAACTGAATTTCTATCCTTATTCAAATGAGCAGTTACACTCAAACAAGTAGTCCCAATGGATTCCAGTATTCATTTTGTAAAAACTTTCAGAATGTATTAAATCTTAATCAGCAGATTAATATTGCAATTAAACAAACACAACTCATTAAAAAAGAATCACAATACAAAAAGCAAAACTTCCAATCTACTGGGAGGGGGGAAACACAACAAAATACTAGTGCTTTTACCTATATTTTTTCAGCCCAACATCATTTCTACCGTAAGCATCCAAAAGTTGTTACTGTTTTAAAATTCCTATCAACTTCAACTCTTTGTACTCGGCCTGGAAGAGCCGATACTTTTTTAACTACTGAGAGATGGAGTTTGAACCAATACAAAGAGACAAGGTCACAGAGACCACCCCTCCCCATCTTCACTTAAACTATTTCTTTTTTTCCCCCTAATTTCCAGCTTAGCTACAGGAAACGTTAGGAGAAGCCACAAATTTAACACAAAATGTTACAACTCAGAATGAGAAAGAACTTTAAATTTCAGGCTGTGACATAAAACCCCCACTGCTCCATAGCCCTCTCAGCCTGGCTCTGGTGCCTGCTTACTGAACAACGACTCTAGGTCATTTACAGTGAGCAAAGTGATCATGCAAGAAAAACACCCCCGTGTAAAGTCAACAAAATAATACCCAAGTAAAGGGTTAAAGAAACCCTGTGCTCAGCTCTGCGGCTCCTTACCTTAACAGTAAGCTCCCACGCCCTCTACCTCCACCAGGGCCTGTGAGGGCTAACAGTCTGTTTTGAGGGGGCCTGGAGGGAACAGTGAGAGCTGTTAGCGGATGGCCCCGGCCCCGCTCCGCGCTCGGCCCCTCCGAGCCCGGCACGGAGAGCTGCGGGGAGCCGCCCCGGGGCGCGGCGCCCCCCCCCCCCCCCCCCCGCCGGCGGCGCCCGCGGCCATGACCGCTTCTTCACATGCCCCACGGCAGCCCCCCCCCTTCCCGCCTGACAGTCCCCGCCGCAGGCGAACAGGCGGGTCCCCCCCCCCCGCCGGGCCCAGGGGCGCAGCGGCCCCTCGCTGGCCCAAAGAAGAGCGCGGGGGCGGCGAGCTGCGGCCTGCGAGCGGCTGAAGGCCACCCGGCCCCTCCGTCCCGCCCCTCCCCCACCTCCACCTCCACCCCCATCCGACGGGGGCAACGGCCGCGGCGCGCGCTCCCCCCTCACACGCCCTCTCTCTCCCCTCCGCCCGCCGGGCCGCGCCGTGCCCCGCGCGCGCACCCCTCCCTCCCCGCCGCCTGCCTCGCCTCGCCTCACCTCACATCGTTGGGGTCCCGGCCCGTGAGCTTGCGGATATTCTCATCCACGTGCTTGAGGCTCTCCTTGGCTTTCTCCAGCTGCTCCTGCAGCGCGCGCACCGCCACCGCCATCCCGCCAGCAGCGCGGCCTAGCCAGGGCCCAGCGCAAAGCACCGCTGGGTAACGGGGAGAGACGCCCCGCCCACGCGCGGCGCGGCACAGCCCGCCCGGCGGCCCCCACCACGCCGGGAGCCGAAGGCCGCGCGGCCCAGCCAATAGCCCCTCGGCCGCCGCCGCCGCCCGCCAATAATCGGGCAATGAGACGAAAGGGCCCGCCCCACGGCCAACGCTCGCGGGACGTACCTACCAATCACAGAGCTCAGAGGTAGACTGACAGCCCAACCAACCAACTACCGAAAGCTTCTGCCCGCCACCCCTAGAAAAACCGGACGGGCGTCTGAGTGACATCGCTCTTAGTTAATAAGCACTCACTTCGTCATTTTCCTCTAGACCAATCAGCAAGCCATCCCGAGGGCGCGCGTCCTCACCCACCCGGGACCAGCCCTACTTTCCCACTCCCCGAGAGGCTTCCTGGAGGCAGAGAAAGCCGCGCGCACGCGACTCGGCCACGGGCCAATCGCCTCTGCGCTACAGAGCCCTGCCGCGCCAGAGGAGCCAATAGGCGGCGGTGTTATTAAGGGCCGCCCGCGCGCTGGCGCGTTGCCAAGTCACGCTGGGCCCTCGGAGCGGGGGCCGGGGGCTCCGGGGAGGGCGCCCGGGCCCTGCCCCGCCCTGCGGAGGCGCTCCCAGACCCGTTTCTGGGCTCGCGCCTTCGTCCCACCGTCCAGACTTTGGTAGCTGGAGCTTAACCAACCGGTTCTCCATGTAATGGGTTTAAAACTCCGTTCGGGCTGACTTGCTTTTGTCGCTCTCCTGACACCTAGGATAACTCGGTTCCCCCCACACCCCCCTCTTTCAGGAAAAGCCTCTTTCCCTGTGGTCCGTCACCCATTTTACGGTGACAGGAAATGGAAGACGAGTGGAAAGCTAGCAGTCTGAAGGCAATACAAATCGAATGATCTCCTCCGCCTCCTTTCCGGTCCCTCACAGTAATTAAGGCTGGGAGCACGGTAGGGGTGTACCCAGCTCAGCACCAAGCCGCTTTCTCTTATGTCAGTCCTGTCCTTCCCCCCCCCCCCCCCCCGAAAGCTTGCTCCGGCAGCTTCGCGAGCGCCCCGCCGTTGCTGACACCAGAAACCGCCAGCGCGGAGAAGCCTTTTCGGCGTCGGGGGCAGCGGCGGGAGGCGGTGGGAGCAGCCGCCGGAAGGGGCGGCGGCGGCGGCTGCCGCGGGTGGGGCGGCGGCGCCGCGGCGCGGCGCGGAGATGGCGGACGAGGCGCTCTTCCTGCTGCTGCACAACGAGATGGTGGCGGGGCTGTACCGGGCCGCCGAGCAGGGCGAAGGGGTGAGTGGGGCCGGCTTCGCCGCCAGGGCTGCCCGGCGGCCGGGGCCGGGGCTGAGGCGGCGGCTGCGCTTGTGTCTTGCAGGAGAACGGCCGGTGCATCACCAAGCTGGAGAGCATGGGCTTCCGCGTGGGGCAGGGGCTCATCGAGCGGTGAGTGCGGCGGCCGGGCGAGCCGCCAGGCGGGCCGGGGTCTGCGCTGCTGCCCCCTTCCTCTCCTGCTTGGTTCTGGCATCTCTCCGCCTTGCTGGCACCTGTGTTGGGTACCACAAGGCGGGCTTGGAATGTGCATTTTCCCAGCGTTTTCTCGCATAAAACCGGAGTGAGACGGGGTACATGGCTACTCTTAATACTTTTGATCCTTTTAAATTGCACTTTTTGTTTGTAGACCTAATTCCTCTATGCCATGTTTCCTACTTCGGGTGTTTTTCCGTGATTTTCTTTTTGCTGGTAGTAACCTTTCTAATTTCTGTCTTAAATAGAATTATATGTCTGGCTACGCCTGGATTTCCTTTTTTCTAAAGCACTCCCAGTCCTTGCAGCTTTGTGACTGAGCATGTTATTTTCTTGTCTCTGTGACCCCTTTGTGAATGCTTTTGTGGCTTGCTGAACATCCAACTTCAGTGCCTCATTTTGGGGTCCTGTAGAGAATGCTGAGTTTCTGAAGTCTTGTTTTCATTGAAGAAAGTGATGCTTTAGTGCTACATAAAGACTATTTAGGAGGATAAAGGGATAGAATTCTGCAGACAGCAAGGGAAAGAGGCCCCCTTCTAGGAGACTGGAAAAAGTATCAGGCATTTGTTACTATGAATTAGTACTTTTCCCCATTTTTGGAAGAGGCCTTCTGAGCTTTACTGAATGTATTAGCTTTATGTTTCTCCCTTATTTAGACAATTAGTTGAGGATAAAACTGAGGGCTTTGCGGCTTTCTGCATCATTTTTAATAATCATAAAATTCAGAACCACTTATTCGGCTCTACTGTTGCAGATGCTAAGATAATGCTGTGTTGCTCTTAAGTTATAATGCATAATGAAAGCTGAGCGGTGCTAGAACGACGTCACACAATAGTCAAAACACCAATGTCTATGACAGCCTGAAAAGTAATGTTACACAATGTCATTTTTTGAAATTTCTTTTTCTACTTAATCAGTCGGATTGTTGTGTGCCTTTGTTATTAATGTATTTCTCATTTATCTCTTAGGTTTACAAAAGATACTGCCCGGTTCAAGGATGAATTAGATATTATGAAGTTCATTTGCAAAGATTTTTGGACAACTGTATTCAAAAAACAGATAGATAATCTCAGGACTAATCATCAGGTACTAAGGCTGTAGGATAAGATTTAACTTACAAAATTAGTAACACTGTTTTGTGGCGTTAGTGCATTTTTGCTTTGTCTTAGTCTCAAGTTAATAGGAAACCAAGAATGTTCTGTATATGTTTTCTTTAAAAGTAGTGATTTTTGTTGAGGTTCATTTTAGCATATAGTTTCAGAATACAGTTCATTAATGCTCGTTTATAATATTTTATAGTCACCCTGTTTAAAAAGACTAAATGTTGACTAAACATTGTAGAGTTAAACAACCTGAAGTGCACAGGTGATCAGCACTTGCATAGGAACTTTTTTTTGTGTATCTCGCAATATGTTTTTGTAGAAAACTAACTGAGAAAGTGATGTTGCTATCTTGACACCTGTTTAAATAGAATGGCTTTCTTGAAGTCACTTTTGATTTTGAAGAATATTTAGAGTTTTCAGCAGATGAAATGCTTAGTTGCACTCTACTGAACACGCTGGTATGTGAGACAGCTGAAAATCTTCCCTTCAGATTTGCATCTTGGTGATATTGCATTCTATCTGTGACCTTTACCATATCAACAGCCACGGTTCCTAAGGCACGATCAAAATAATTTAAGGAGTTATTTTACTAGAGTCACAAGTGCTTCTTTTAATAACTTGGTTTTCTTAGGTACCAAAGTAGGGACAAGAGAATTTTTACAAGGATTGTGACAAATAAATTAGATTTGATTTTTTTCCAGGGGACTGTTTATCAAGCAATAACTTTAACAAATAATAATAAAGTTAGTTTTCTTGTTATTGAAAAAAAATGATTTCTATAACAGGTAGCCTAAATCTCAATTGTATACGCAGCCTGAATTTCATTTGAAGGATTATGAAGTTTTAAAATAGTGTCGTCATTGCCAAAAACAAAAAATTCAGGTTAAAATTAAGCTATGCTGTCTTCATACTTCATTTATTAAAATACATATTATCATGTGCCGTAAAATGTTAATGTTGAAAGCATTAGACTTTTTTTAAATTTGATTGTCTTCTGGGTGGTGTTGCCCATATCTTCTGTTAAAGAATGTTATCTTCTGAACTTGAGAATAATAATAGTTAATTGCATACTCGAATTAAGATTAAAATCTGAATGTCAGCATGTACTTTATAGTTTAACAAAGACAGTCTGTCTGATCCTGAACTATTGTTTCTGAGCACTGAGAAGGCTCTTCCAAAAAAAATGTAAATAAAGTTTTTTAGGATTAACTGACATAGGGTCATATTTACGGGTCTTTTACGGTAAATTTGCAATTTAAGTATCCCTTCTTTTGTTTGGTATTTCATATAAGTAAACACTATGACTTAGATTTAGATCACATTGTGCCTTAATTTAACATTTTTTTTTCAACTTGAAAACAGTTATATTGTATCTACAGATAAACTAAACCCTTCCCACAGAACGTTGATTAACTGTTACTGGATATGCTACTAAAAAGTTTTGTTTTTAATAGGGTATTTATGTACTTCAAGACAATAAATTTCGGCTCTTGACACAAATGTCTGCAGGAAAGCAGTATTTAGAACATGCACCAAAGGTACCCTTCATATTTATCCTGATGAACTACCAATTTCATTTGCATTATCATGGTCTATTGATATTAACTTTAAATTCTGGAGTTGAATGGATACAAACTCTCCAAAAAGGCAACTAAAATTTAGTCTCCAACAACAGTGGTTTTAAAAATATAGCTTATTTCAGGACAGCGGATTTGATGTATGACTCAAAAAACAACTGTACCTTTGAAACTTGCTGGTGTCATGTTTGAGTTACTCAGTGGTAGGACCTGGTCTGACTGCAAGTGGAAAATAGCTGAGCTGATGTTCGTACTTTTATGTGCAGTTAAGGAAGAAAATTCTGTCGCTATCACAAATTCGTTCTCTTTGGAAAGCACATACTTTCAGATTACTTCCTCAAAATCTCCGAGAGAAATTTGGCAGAACAAGCTTTTAAGATGGTATGAGCATTCAAAGAGATCTTCCACCAGTTAAAAATAGTTTTATTTATGAGTTATGCTGAATTAGCATAATAGTTTAGTAAAGTAAAATCAATGTATCTGCAGAACCTCTGATCGGGGTGTTGGTTGAAGTGGATATAGGAAATGGGGCACTCGGTTTTATTTTTTATTTTTTTAATTCTTGCTCTGTTAGATGTAGTCATCACAGTTGCAGGCCGTTATCCTTGGGGATTTTTTTTTTGATATGACGAGAGATTTTTTTTTCTGTTTTGCACCACATTTTGTAAATAATCTGCAGATCTTTAGTTCTTGTATTCTAAGGAGATGTGACCTATGTAGTAATTCAGTCTGGGACTGTTTCCTTCAGTGACTTTAATACCCATTGCTAATTTCAGTCAAATTTTAGGGATAATTGTCTTAAGTATACTAACTTCCTACTACTCTAATGAAAATAGATAGAAGGAAAAGACTCAAGATAGCACCTCTACCGAGGGAAATCTGCATCGTGAGCTCCACTGTACTAAATATCACAGCTTCTCTCTATGAGAGATGCTTTTAATCCCTTAAGTGTTGGGAAAGCTTGGTCAGAATTTAAACCTTGATAGATATGGGGCATCCAGGCATGGCACATGACCAAAAATCCCCCATATTTCACAATTTCTGCTAGTCATTCAACTATTTGTTTTGAAGAGCGTAACCTCAATTTTGAGCAAATAATTGGAGTCCAGCTAATGCTTCTCAAATTTGAAGTTACTCCCCAAGTTTTATACTGTATAGGTGTTAAGCATTGCTTTTAAGCACTTAGTCTCAAACTTTTGCAACAAGCTTGACCCTTGAGATTTATTTAAAGTGTAACTTTGTTTAGTATCTAGCATTTACCTGTGGACTAATCAGAGGCGGCCTATCGAATTTGGGAATAAAGAGCATTGTAACAGCTGAAGTTTCAACAATGCCTGCATGTAAGTAGTCCTCAGAGTATTCAGTTGTTAGCTCACTTTTTCCTCGCCTGCTTCATCACTATGTAAGCATTCATCAAAGGGGGATGAGTTTGAAGTTTTTGGTCCAAAGGGCCCTATGTGAACTTCAGGACATAGCTTGACAGTAAACGCTTTGCTGTTGCTGTTGAGAAAATACTTGTATAGGGGGAACCTCCATGATACTAAGTGTAAAGCAAAACTAAAATGTTGTATTTACATTTGAAAGCTTCAGATACGCAAGTACGTACAAGTAGGAGGCTACTTGCACAAGTGAAGACTAAAAACAACTAGGTATGCAACTAGGTGAAGTCCATCGTAACTTCCCAAATTGGTTAAGATGGATTTAACAATTTCCACAGGCTTTGCACAAATTTGAAATTAATTGATCCATGTCCCACATTAAAACAGTTTTGTCAACAGCAAAAAAAAGCTGTTCAGTTGAAGTCAAATGTTAACATTTAAATTTATGGAATGTATAGATTTTTCAGTATTAAACCATAAGACAGGTATGTTCCTTGTGTTTTTTTTTTTTTTAACAAAACAATTCAAAGGAAATAATTACTTTGAAAAATAATTCTAACCCTGATTCTTTATTTGACTTTGCTTTTTCTTTGCAGGTAAATTTCAGGTGATGATACAGAAGATGTAGAACACTCTCAAATCTGGGTATCTACCTTAATCTTTTGTATGTGTGGACTCAGTATCTGGGTTTTACTTTTTTTGTGTAGCTTGTAAGTAAGTTATTTGCAGCAACTTGCAGCAATTTGCAGCAAAACTCCTACATTGTATATAATAAATGTCAGTCAAAATAACACTATTCTCACTTCTTGGTATGAAATTAATTCTATACCAAGGTAATAATGTCCATTACAATAAGAACTCTCAGCTCAAAGATTTCAACAAAAGATTTGAATTGCCAAAATAGCACATATGGAAGACGAGAGGAACATTTTTCAGAATTGTGAAAAGAGTCACCAACACTAAATTGGAGTAAAAAACTAATGTCTTTTGTAGCACCTAAAATGAATGCCAAACTGCTAACTTTCCCTACTTGCTCCAAACTGTAAGGCAGCAATTGCTTTGCATTATTCTGAAGAAGCGATCATCACAGGAACCAACAGCTTTCACTTACGGTGTTCAGTGGAGCTTAGTTCCTCGGCTCTGGGAATGATACCAGGCAGTAGAAAAGAGAAAGCTTTTCTGTATAGTTAAACAGTATCTCCTTCCTCCTTAAAACTCATAGCTGTTATTTTTGCTTCTAGAAGAATTTTCCAGCTAAGGTCATCTGCTACTGGACAAAGAAGGAAATTTGTTTTAGCTTGTTACACTTAATGTCACTATTAGCATAATTGTTTTTAATTGCCTAGCTACAACTCACTTCTGTAACGAGTATTACATGAGCCGGAAGATGGTTAGGCCTGCAAGGAGCTGGAAAGGCATCACAAAGGCTCTGAGGACATTAGGGTTTGCTAAATTGCAAGATTTGCATAACAATACATATCTTGCTCTAGATAAGCATAAGAACATCTTGTTTAAACTACTTTTAATGAATTTGGCTTGAGACGTTTCTGTTGACAAGTTCAGGCTTTATACTTCTGAAATGAATCATGATAGAAACTGAGGGTATTACTGAGTCTTACTGGCCTTACTCGGAAGCGTAAGAATGCCTTGTCTTGTGGTAGCGATTCCGTTCGGTGCTATTTTAAGAACAGCAAATACAGTCTAAATAGAAAAACTAACAGGTTAGAAGAGCACCTTTGTCTGTTGTAACTGTCTTCTGTTTGCGTGGCGGGCAAGAACAGCAGAAACTATTCTTCCCTAAGCTCTAGGGCGGTTGGAAGCCTGTAATAGGTCGGTCCTTTTCTAGATGGCTGTTACAGCCTGGCAAGCTAGAGCTTATAAATGTGATAACCAGGGGTTTATTATACTTGAGCTTAAGATGTGACCAAGTTCTGATCTTTTCAGGTACTGTTAATGCTAGTTCAGATTAGTTCTAGCTGATAAAGTTAACAGTTTTGGGAAGCATCTAGAACAGAACTCAAAAAGAGCAGAATGCTATCCCACCATATACAGAGAGAAAAATGGTGAAAAACTGTGGTATAGTACTCAGTGAGGATCCAGCTGTTCCACAGATTCAAATCCTTGGCTCTTAGAGTGGTACAAAGCTTACAGTAAAGTTATGTTTCGTCTATCTATAGATATGGATTACAGTTCTTAAATCAAAAATATGCATGATTCAGACTTATCTGAAATTGTAGTTAGATAATTGGCTTATATTCTTCTTGAGTGCATTTTATGGGTTCTTGTGTTGCCACCGCGTTCTGCTTTTACCATGCTAGAAATGCTGCTGAAGAGACTAGAGATAACTTGCACTGTATGTCAAATAGATGCATGATTTGATGGCCTACCTTAAACAGCTGCAACGTACGACGGACATTCAGTTAACGACAAGACTGAATTGTCATTGTCATTTGCATCTCTCTAGAATTAAAACTCAAGCAGGTATTGTAATTCAGTCTCATTTTGCACTTGACTGTTAAGGCTATTATTCCAGATGCAAAAGTGCCAGCAGCTTTAAGACACTGTAAAGGTTTATTGGTACTGATTGTACTTTAAAGAAAAAATGTTTTTTGAACAATAGTGAAGGACTTAATTAAAGCTTACTACCTGTTTACTAGGAAAATACGGTATGTCAGTTTGGTGTATCAGCAGAATTTTTTGTTCCTTTAGCTTTTTAATTGTTGAATATAATGACAACCATAGGAACCACAGAGCATATGCTGGTATTAGCTTTATCCAACCGCTTCCTTTTATGTTTTACTGAATTGTTTCAGTAACTCAGTAGCTACAGCTGAACTGCTTAACGGTGCTTACACTCAGAAACTGAAGCTGAAAAAACATTGTTGTGTAGTTCTCTATAAGGCAGCTGTAAAATACTATGAATAATCAGAAAAATCAAATGTTTAAGAACTCTTTAAAATACTTTTTATTGTTTAAAAAAAGCCCTCAACAGCTGAGTCTTAAAGAACAATCACTTGTGATTTAAGTTCACTTTAAACTTAGATTAAAAGTCCTTGCCTGATGGCACTGCCCATAGGATTACTCAGATTGTAGAAATTTCTAACAAAGAGTGTAGTCTACAGAGATGGTAGCTGGAGAGATGACAGCAGACACTTTGACCATTTTCACATCATGATGGTGTTGGAGAGACTGGTAATCTCTTGCTAAGGATCTGCTTAAAATCAGTTTATTCATGACTGTCCCAATGCATTATCATGAGGGTGTTCTGAAGGGGTTGTGTAGTACTTCAGGTCTGAACTGTGCAGCATCTTGCTGTTATCCCTGATAATGCTGTTCGTACTATAGCAACACAAAACATCTGGCATTCTCAAAACAATCTAGGAGGGCTCATCAGCCAAATCACGTTGATCGAAGTACCTAGTGGAGAGAAGTGGAATACAGTAAGAACCCTCTAATGCAGTATTCTCTTTACTTTCCCTTGAGTTGTCAGTATACTTCCTTTCAAGCTCTTATTTTAGAGGATTTCTTTCATACTTATAACTATAGTTCAGGGGGCTCATCTGAGGAAATTGATGAGTTTAGTTTACTCTTAGGTTTATCTTAAGTCCTTTTAGCTTAGTACATTTGATATGTTAAAAATGAGGAAGTACTCTGGGTTGAGTTCTAAAAGAATCTAGGCTAGGACAAGGCTAATCATACTTTTATTCTGAATATCCTTTATCGTTGTAGATATAATTTGCATTACCTGCTAACTAAGCAGATCATCAAGTTCAAAGCTGATACTTGCTCTTCATTCTTGTTCTCCTGAAAAAGAAGCATCACAACAGGTCTCATGCTACTTGTGTACAAAAGAAAAAAATACCTAGTTATACTGCTTGTGGAATAAGCAGCACCCTTCACTCTTAGCAGATTTAGTACACGCAAAATTACTTACCAGCACTTAAGGAACTGAAAAATAATTCTCCTAATAATTTGCTAAGTTGAACAAATCCTCTGCACAATGATAAATGAAACCTTACCTCTAGTACTCTGACTTCAGAGCATCGCCTTGCCAGTTGTCGAATAAGAGAATGTGCTTCAGGTAGCAAAGGTTTTTCAAGGCATGCCAACAGTGCATAAAGCCATCTACCCTGTGTGGATTTAAATAACATTTTTAATTATGGGTATTTCCTTGAAGCTTCATACAGTTCTTGTTGTACAGAGCAGGACTGCAGAATGTAGATCTCAAAACTAAAATTGCATTTAAGTACTACTGTCAGAATTGAAAGATTTACAAGCCAAATTAGGTACTGCTTACTTGAATTTTGTGTCTCTAGATAAGCTTCTTGGGAGAAGCACTTTTGGATTTCTTAGTATTATTGTTTGGAATGCTGGCCAAGCTGCAAATTAATACAGCTTCCACTGTTAAAGTCAGCACAAAGGATTACTTAGCAATATCAAACAGACTGTTACTTAGCCATTAATTTTTAACTGCATGAACTGTGGAAAGCCATTCCTAAAGACAGAATGTATTAAGTCAGATGTTTGTGCAGTTCACGCTGTCAGACCAGCTTTAAGTTAGTTCTGCACCACTGTGAAAACATGTCTTTTGGCTTCCTACTTCACTGAAGTCTATGGCATTCTTTACAAACCTAACTTTTGCTACCGGTGTAACTTACAAAGTTATTTACAATGTCTAATGCTTGTACTGGGTTCCATTACAGGAATAAACTAAGATTCAATATGCACATCTTCTACAGTCACTAAAAAATCTGTCCTATAGAAAAGGACAGACTAGGAAAGGTCTTTAAATGACTCAAAAATAGTGCAACTTGGTTTAGTATTATGTAAGTAGTCTTGTATTACTTGTGTTACTCTTGAGGTACTGAATAAAAATGCATCTACCGTGGTCTTTTGCAGATAGACAGCACTGCACAGCTACTTAGGCTAGTTATCGCAAAACTCCATGCTAATGCACCCCATCAATCAGAATTTATTAGACCATACCTGTTACCACACTAACACAGCTAAGGTCTCTGGTCAGTACTGCACATGGAAAGATTGAACATGTCTCTGCCTGCAGATTACCATGCATCTCCGAACCAAGAGGGAGATGTCAGCATACATAGCCTGCAGTACCCTGACAGCTTAAACTGGTCTGAACCAAAGCTTCTTCATTTTGATACTCATCTCTCCCGAGCACTGGTGCTCATCTAACCTTGCAGATTAAGTTAGTGTGGGAAGCAACAGGAACACGGATTTTTAAGAGTAAGTAGTAGATCTGTATTTGTTGCATTTGTAATTAACCTTCCAAAAAGTTCTGTGAATGCTCTTTCTAGTATCTAATCAAGTTTTGAAAGTGACTGAATTACAGTACATGCATTTAGAAAACTCTAAATAGAATCTAAAATAATTTCACAGAATATGATAGACAATTTATCCCTTGCCTAATGTGTTCGTGTGCAAGTAGTTAGACTAAATTGAGAATTACCAGTTCTGGAGTAAATTTTTTCTCTCCAAACCAGTTTATCAGGTATTCCAAGACACTGGTTACTGTTGCCTTCAAAAGAGGAAGAGAAAGAGACTATGCAATACCCGCAAAGACTTGCTCTGTTGTCCTTCTATCTAAATGATTTTATTATATAAAAAGTAAATGCGATTTTTAAACATACACGTTATATATTTCCACTCCACTGTGATTCTATATGGTATTTATTCCAGGTTGAAGTTAGATATAAGGGCACATTAAGTGTCAAAACAGCAGT